>NC_058101.1:66868863-67171893 GCF_020171115.1 Neogale vison | reverse complement strand
AGTAATGGGGGAATGGCAGGTCAGTGCAACAGTCATAAAACACACATGCTGATTAAGTTTGCTATCTTTTATGGGCACAGTTCATGGTGCCCCAAACAAGTACAATAGTAACACCAAAGATCACTGATCACACATCACAAAATGAACATAATAATAAATGAAAAATTTTGGAATATCACAGGAATTACCAAACTGTGACACAGAGACATGAAGTGAGCAAATGCTATTAGAAAAATGGTACCAGTAGACTTACTTGATGCAGAGCTGTTAAAAGCTTTCCTTCTTTCTTTTTCTTTTAAATAATCTCTACACCTGGTGCAGGGCCCAAACCCACAACCCTGAAATCAAGAGTCACGTGCTCCACCTACTGAGCTACGCAGGTGCCCCGTCCAAGTTCCAATTTATAAAAAAACACAAAATCTGAGAAGTGTAGCAAAATGAGGTATGCCTGAAGAGTATTCCTAAAACTCAATAACAAAATAATCAATTCAAAAATGGGCAAAGACCAGGTGGTGGGTATTATAGAGGGCATGGCTTGCATGGAGCACTGGGTGTGGTGAAAAAATAATGAATACTGTTTTTCTGAAAATAAATGAATTGGAAAAAAAATGGGCAAAGAACTTGACATTTCTTCAAAGAAGATAAACACATGAAAGAATGGTTCACATCACTAATCATTGGGAAACTGCAAATCAAAACTACAATCATTTTGTATTAAATCACCACAAACCCATCAGGATGGCTGCTATTAAAACAACAACAACACAGAAAATAACTAATGCTGGGGAGAACATGGAGAAACTGCAACCCTGTGCGCTGCTAGTGGGAATGTAAAATGGTGCAGCTGCTGTGGAAAAAGAGTGTGGTGGTTCCTCAAAAAACTACACCAAATTACCCTATGACCTAGCAAGTCCACTTCTGGCACATAACCAAAAGAACTGAAAGCAGGGTCTCAAAGATACATTTGGACTCAAATATTCCTAGAGGCACTGTTATTCATTACAGCTGAAATATGAAAGCAACCCAAGTGTCTATAAGCTTGGATAAGCCAAATGTGGTATATACGTACAATGGAATATCACTCAGCCTGAAAAAGAAGAAAATTCTAGCACATGATACAACACAGATAAACCTGTAGGACTTTAAGTGAAATAAGTCTGTCACAAAGGGATGATTCTACTTCTGTGAGGTCTCTAGAGTAGTCAAATCATGGAGACAGACGGAAGAATGGTATCTGCGAAGGGTGGAGGTTGGGGGACAGGAAGGTGGGGAGTTACTGCTTAATGGGTATGGTGTTTCAGTTTTACAAGATCAAAAAAGGTATGGAGATAGACGGTTAAAAACAAAACATACAGCTAACACAGCCTATGTGTATAGTAAAGGGTGTATGCTGTTCTTCTCATTAGAAAGCATGGCAGAACAGGGAAAGAAAAGCCGGGAGAAGAAGCTGGTATGTCAGGACCAAGCAGGGCCCGTGAGGCTAGTACCCTGGGGGGTGATGAGACTGGATAGAGCAGTTAAGGGCCACATAGTAAATTAACACCATTATCCCAGAAAGTCTTAATTGGAGGAGCTTTGTAAAGCTACCCATATAGGGCTCATGTTACAAGCAAGGTAAGGTCTCAAGTCTTACTGTGGTGGCAAAAAGAACCAGAATTCTCAAGACCGACCTGGCCCTATCACATGCTAGCGACAGCTCAACCACAGATGCAGTAGTCACCTGGAAGTCTCTGCACACCTGAGGACACAGCCTCAGCTCCTCTCTGGGAGCCCCTAGACTCTACCAACCCAGCGATGCTATTCCTAAGAGGCTGGCTGACATGACCATTGAGGAGACCAAGCTATTGATCAATTCTTCTCATTGTTTTCACTCTGCACAGTGTGAAATCTCTCCATTCCTCCACAGTTCTGTGACAGACCCAGATAGATGGAGGAGTAAGCCACAAACATGTAACTGCGTAAGATACTGTATTATTAAAATGTCTCTTAAATAATTAAAAATCCTACAACAAAACCTGTATGTCAGGGGTAAAGGAACATATAGATCTAGGATTATAGATCTGTTTGTCTGGCTCCTGCATCTAAAATGAGGCAGATGAGAAAATCCTTGCAACGTGATATGAAGATGTACAGACAGCGAGAACTCAAGCACGCCACTGTGTATACACCCGGTGTGTAAAGGAAAAACAGGGAAGAGGCATGCCAAGAAATGAACAGTAGTTATCCCCAGACTGTGGGATTATGGTGGCTATTATTTTATTCTTTACTCTTTCCTCTGTTTTTCAGATATTTAAAATAACTTTTATAGTAAAATAAAAGGGGGGCAGAGGGGTGCATGTCTCTTTTTCACTCTAAAATCTGGCTGCAGGTCCAAGTCTAGAAGTGAAAATTGTCTTCTGCAGCTCCTCTCTCTGCAGACCTAGTTTCTTTTCTGGGACAATCCAGATAATAGCTAAGGCCCAAACAGGGCACTAGAGTACACTCAATGCGTATGGCACTTCAAATAGCTGTTACAGACAAGTACTATTCCTCTTGCTCCTGTTCTGGGCATCCATGGTACTTCACAAAGACAGACATAACATCAATGACAGGGACGAGGAGGAGGGAAAGTGAGACTAAAGTGTGTTATCCGACACTCACAGGCACCGTAGCGCTGTCATCGCTCCCAGCACAAGAGAGCTGTTACTACTGAAAGACTCATTTATGACTGGAGCTGAAAATCACCTCAGAACATAACCGGGGTCCACATAACCCAGAACCCAGTATGAATACATACATACCAGGAGCCTATGCTCGTGTACTACACACACACAAACACCCCAGATCCCAGTGTCTACACACACAACACAGAACTGAACATGAACACGCATATTCACAGAACCGTCCATGTTCACACACGTCCCATCAGAACACAATACAGTCACAACACTCACACCCAATAAGGGGGCAGGCCTCTTAGAACTCAAATACAGAGCCATCAGGACTCCAGACAGGCAGATACCCCTCGGATCCAACACAGACACATCCCCCTCACAACCAACATGGACAGACATACCTTACACCTAATAACAGCACACAGACACTTTAGAAGACAAACATGGGGGCGCCTGGGTGGCTCAGTGAGTTAAAGCCTCTGCCTTTGGCTCAGGTAATGATTCCAGGGTCCTGGGATCGAGCCCTGAATCCGGCTCTCTGCTCAGCAGGGAGCCTGCTTCCCTTCCTCTTTCTCTGCCTGCCTCTCTGCCTACTTTGATCTCTGTCAAATAAATAAATAAAATAAAAAAAGAAGACGACAAACATGCACACATGCCTCCAGAATCTACCATAGGCACACAAACTTTCCTTCTGAACCAACATGGGAGCGCCTCCTCAAAACCTAATCACAAAACTTCACAACCAGCAACAACACTCACCACTCATCCTGACACAAACAGAAACAGCCTCAGAACCAACAAAGACACACAACCCTCAGACCCAACACAGGCATACAGACCACTCAGAACTCAACACAGAGCACACATCCTCAACTCAAAGCGGAAACACACCAACACACACACCCCTTCCCAATGAACACCTACTCACAGCTCTCTATATACAACTTGGGCACAAAAATCCCTCAGGAACCAACATGAGTATGTATATCCCTCAGACACGACACAGGCACACAGACCTCAAACCTACATGGTCAAACACACATCTCTGAACCCAAAACAGGGACACACACCCCTTAGACCCAACACAAGAACACAAAGACCCCTCAAAACTAACAGGAACACACAACCCTCAGAACACAACACTGGCACATACCCCCCTCAGAAAGAAACATGGATATACAACCACTGAACCCAACACGGGCACAGCACAAGAATACACACCCCTCAGAACCAAGAGACACACAATCCTCTGACCCAGATGGGCACGCACACTTCTCAGAAGCCAACACCGGCAAACACACCCCACAGACCCAGATGGGCACAGACCCCTCGATCCCACCACAGAAACCCTATTCAAAACCAACACAGACACAGTCCTCTCAGACCCAACATGGGCACACACACCCCTCAAACATGGGAGCGCAACATCTGAAACCAACATGCACATACACACCTCAGACCTAAAATGGACACACACACCACCAAGAAGCCACTGAGGTGCACATGCCCCTCAGAACCCAACATAAATACAACCCTGTAGAACCTATGCAGGCACACAGTCCTCAGACTTAACATGGGCACATACAGCCCTCACAACCCACCATGGGCACGCAAGAACCGACTCCCCAGAACCTAACTCCAAGGCACACCCCTTAGAACCTAAAACAGGTACATTACCTCTCAAATCAACAAAGACACACCACTGTAGAACCAACACGGGCACATAACCCTTAGACCTAACACAGGCACACACACTCCTCAGAACCAACAGACAGACGACACTCTCACCCAGCTTGGGAACACATCCTTCCAAACCTAACACAGGCACACACCTCAAACCCAGGATGAGAGCACACCCCTCAAAATTAACACACACATACCCCCTCAGATCCAAAACAGAGAGAGACAGCTCTCAGAAGCAAAAAGGACAGACAGCGCTTCAGTGGAACCCAACCCTCAGACCCAATATGGAAGTACACCCCTAAGAACCAACACAAACACGTACCTCCTCAGACCCAACATGGGAGTAGACAGCCCCTCTCAGAACCTAGTAAGGGCATCATATGCCTCAAACCCAACATGGCAACATACACACCTTCAGACCCACAAGGACCCACAACCCTCAACATGAGCATACACAGCCTTTGACCCAACGCAGGATACCGTGCTCAGAATCTACCACACTAACACACTCTCAGAAGCAACACCAACACAAACCTTCGGACGAAAACAGGCACACACACCCCTCAGAACCAACAGGGCCTCACAACCATTAAACCTGACACAACTTCAGATAGAAATGGACACCCAATCCTTGACACGACGTGGAGAGCACCCCTCAGAACCTAACATAGACACGCAATCCTCACAACCAACCAGAACCAACGCCCTCATCCAGAACCACCTTCACCGCCAACGGGGCACAAACTCCTCTAGAATCCAGAACCCGCACAAACCGCAGAAGCAGCGCCTACACCCGCCCCAGCGAAGCCAGCAGCAGAAGGCGCTCCCCCGGCCCGCCCGGTCGCGAAGCCAGCAGGAGCAGAGGGGCCCTGCACGCCGCGCGAGCTCTCCAGACCCCGCAACCCCGCCTCTGGAAAAGAGCCTCCCCTCCTCCGCCCGGTGGCTTCGCGGGTCTGCGGTTCTCTGCTGTTCGCGAGTCGGCCAGTCCGCGCTGAGGAAATGCCCGGCAGTGGTGTTTCTAAGGCGAACAGCGCCGACGCTCGCCCTCGGAACCGACTGGAGGGCACAACAGCCCACACGCGCGCAGACGCCCCCCGGACCTCGGAAACCGCCCCCCACCGTCCTCACACCCCACACCGGACCCCAGCTCGCAAACCGCTCGGAGTCCGGCACCGCGCAAACCCTCAGCCTCGGTGTGGGCTCACCCGCTCCGAACCCGCTGCCGGCTGAGCCAGCGCGGCTCTCCCTCCCCGGGGACGCACCTGGCGCAGCGCCGCCTCGTCCGCGCCGCCCTCCCGTTGCCGGAGCTGCTCCCGGAAGCGCGCCACCTGCTCCAGCAGCGCCTCCACGAGCGAGGGTGCCGCGTCCCCCTCGAGCGCGGCCAGGCGGGCGCGCAGGCGCTCAATGAGGGCGTCCCGAGCGGCCAGCTGGTCCTCCAGGCGCCTCAGCCGCTGCCCGGCCTCGTGGTACAGGCCGCAGAGCGCCGCCGCCGCGCGCGCGGCCCCCTCCTGCCCGCCGGACCCGGCGCCCCCTGTGGACATAGCCGCGGGCCTCGACCGGCGGCCGCGCTGACACCGCCAACTTCCGCGCCCAGTCCGGGCGAGCCGCGCACCTTCCGGGAACTTTCCCGGCGCGCCCCGCCCACGGCAACCGGCGTGGCCCCTGGCCCGCGGAAAGGCCGTCCCAGACCGTTCAACAACCCGGCCCGGCTCTAGGCAGCTGGCCTGGCCCCGCCCCTCCGCCGGGAGCCCGGCCTCCCCCGCCCCCGCGACTCTCCTGGCCACGCCCCCCGCCGACTGCCCTGCCCCGCCCACGGCGACTGGCCTGGCTCCGCCCCTCCTCCACGTGCCCGGCCTCCCTTAACCGCGACTCTCCAGGCCCCGCACTTCTCCCCACTCCCCGGCCGCCCCGCCTCTCTCGCCGACCCTGCCCGGCCCCGCCCACGGAGACGCTCTTGGCCCCGCCCCCCGCAGGCAGTCCGCCCCCCGCAGGCAGTCAGGCCTCGCAGACTGCTACCTGCCTGGCCCCTGACGCGCGGAAAGGCCGCCCCAGGCCTTTGGACAGTCCGGCCTCTCCCCAGGCCCGAGTCTTGTGGGCCCGAGTCTTGTGGCCCCGAGGTCCCGGAGTGACCGCCTTGTTCCAGCAGCCCCGCCCCCTTCCCGTCCACCCCCTACCCTCCCCCCTGGCCCCGGCGTCGAGTTCTTAGGGAGACTGCCAGGAGGAGGAGGAAAGGCGGGGACGGAAAGGTGGAGGGAAACCCGCCCCTGATGCAGGCGATGATGGGAGGGAAAGAAGGGGTGAAGGCGACCTCAAGTGCTGGACCTGTGCGTGGGTCCACATCCCGGCGCTGCAGGCCAGGTTGGCCACATAGAGCGACAGGAACAGGGCAACGTTCCAAGGTTCCAAGACTGAGCCCAGGGCGATGTCCTACCCGCCCCCCCCAGCTGCAGGACAGTGACCCAGAGCAAGGAGCCCCCACCCACCACGTGCCCCTCTCTAAGGTATTCTTAGAGCGGAAAGCAGGAGGAAGCTGCCCGGTTCTACCCTCACTTCTCCATCCTTTTCCTTCCTCCAACTTCCCAGACCGACTCCCAGGGTTTTTCTGGCTGCAGGCTTTCTTTTTCACAGTCTGAGCTCCCCCGCCCCCGACAATGACGCCCGCGCAGACCTGTGCTGTTTCGAAGCTTCCCTCCCTCTCCGCCGCTCCCTCCCTCTCGGCCGCTGCGTTCTTCCGCCCTGTCCCCATCTGGTTTTCCCCTTTATGTGTCCACTGACGAGCTTGGGCTGCGCCCAGGGAAAACCCTGGCAGGCTTGTAAATCAGACCAGCGTATGAGCAAAGCCAGCTCACACTTCCTCCTCTGCGCAGGGAAGGTCAGAGCCAGTACGGTGTTGCTGGTGTTTTGGGGAGTACAAGGTAAGGTGTAAGTGCACACTCCCCGTGGCTATGGCTGTGGACGCTACATTCTGTTTGGCTGAGGCAGAGGTGAACACAAAGGAGCGGCTCCAGCTCTGCTAGGGCTGGATGAGTCCTCATTTTATTGCTATAGGTATAACTTGGGGCAGGTCACTCAAGTGCCCTTGACCCTGGTTCTCAGCTGTGAAATGGGCATTCCAGTCTCTCATCCAACACTCTCGGGATCACATGTATTTTGGAAATCAGAATCTTTGGATTTTATGTAGGGACGTATAATTGGGGTAGCCAGACTCCAGGAAGAATCCCCCCACCCCCTGCTCCTGGGATCCAGCTCTAGTGACTTCAGCCCCTAATACCATGGTACCCAATAGGACATCACAGAGAGGATAGAATGTAATTTAAGGTGTTGTGGCTACTGCCTTGCCCTCTCTTGAATCACCAGCTCTGAGGGAAGCCACCCGCCATATCACCATAGTGAGGATATCAAGAAGCCCTGAGGAGATATGCGGGTGGGGAGGGACTTCATGCCAACAGCCAGAGTCAAGTCAACTTCCCCACCGAAGTCAGTGAGCTTCCTTGGAATTGCACCCTTCAGCCCAGTCAAGCCCTTAGGTGATGCAGCCCCAGCCAACATCTTACCTATGCCCTCATGGGACACCCAAGTCACTACCATTCAGAGAAACTGCTTCTGAACCCCTGACCCACAGAACCTGTACGGAGTCCATGTTTATCGAGTTAAGCTGCCCACTAAGGTGTGCGTACTTGGTTACACAGAAGTAGAAAACCAACATGTAGTGTCTTGTGGTGTGCCTCCTGAGGCATAGGACGGCACCCTAAAACCAGATCCATTAGTATTTCTCCAAAGACAAGAAGACTATTCAGACTGAGAGAAAGATGATCAAAAGTCTTACAGCTTTCAGGTAGGATTTCTCACCAACTTTAAGAAAAACATTTTGCATTTCCAAGCTTTTGGGATCTCAGAATTCTGGATGAGGGATGGCAGACTTCCCATAACAGGTGTCTTGCAGGGTGTTGTGAGGATTCTTAGGTTAACACCCTTCATAGCATTGTTAACAACATGCTGGCACCTTCAACTGAAATCCAGGCTCTGAGTCAGGCACTGGGGATTCACGGGCAAACACTTGGTGGAGGCAGACCCTCTTTCAGGGAGGAAGGAAGGAAGGAGGAAAGAAAGATTGCAAAGTAAGGCAACTTTGTACAGGAAAGAGAGGGGATGTGTAAGGAAATAAATAAGGAGCAGAGACGAGAAACAGGAGGGCAGCCAGATGGAGGGGAGTTTCAGGGACAATCCAAGGCACAGAAGGGAGTGAGCCCCCAGCAAAGGGAAATGTGCCTGGGGAGAGTTACAGAGACATACCAGTCAGAGTGGGGCCATCAGCCTCTGGCCACAGCTGCTCCAAGAAGGACCATGAGGAGGGCCTGGGAGCCTGTCCACAGGCCAAGCACACCCACTAAACAGTGACCGCTCAGGCTGGCTACTCATGGGGCTTAAGCCGCCCACCACCTCACATTTGGACACACCTGCTGTCATGTCCTCCCCTCCTCCCCAAACCCAAGCCCTTTCCTTCCCAATGTGTTTGTAATGCAGTGTTCCTGCTGGGAGGAAGGTGAGTATCTTAGGCAGCTCTGGCTTCCCTAACAAAATGCCTCGGGGCCGGAATTTAAAAGGCAGGCTTCATTTCTCCCACTTCTGGAAGTTGTAATTCCAGGGGCCAGCCAGTCTGGTTCCTCCTGGGCTGGCACAGACCCCCCTATCCCCCACCCCCCACCCCCCACCCCGTCCCCATGAGTCCTCATGCGGCCTTTCCTCTGTGTACATATTTCCCTGCTGTCTCTCTCTTCTTAGAAGGATACCAAGTCCTGTTGGATCGGGGCTCCGCCCTAAGGACCTCATTTAACCTTAATCACTTCCTTAAAGGCCATGTCTCCAAATACAGTCACTTTCAGGCTGTAGGGCTTCAACTCATGAGTTTTGGGGGGGGGGGGACACAATTCAGTCTATAACGGTGGGGGACTACTGAGTAGCACGAAGGTATTTTCTACTCTTTCAGAAGGTGCCCTACACACGGAGGAGAGTTCCCTTTGGAAGAGGGAAGAAGTGAGAACACAGAGACGGACCGGGGACAGGGAGTGGCCATTAAGAGCCTGGACTGTGAGCCCATCACAGCCCCTGGAAAGGCTGTTTGGTCCTGTCATACCTGCCTTGGCCAGCAGAGGCAGACAGAGGACCCAGACCCTGTGGCTCCTGGTGTCTCCATGCCTTCCCAGTCGCGCAGACAGTGAGCTCACATGTGGGGTACTGTTTCCACTGTGGGCTTTTCTGGGGAGCCCTTACACCTGGTGCATTGGACATTGGACCAGCAGAAAGAAAGGCAGGTTGAGGAAAGAGTCCTCAGTTCTGGGGGCGAATGCACTCTTACCCTCCCTGTGGGCTGGCCACCGGCCCCTCTCCACTCCGCACCCCCTAGCCAGAAGAATGTCCTCTGCCTAATCCACGGGCCAGCCTCACGTGCCCGAAATAAAGCTCTTCGGAACCTGCCCCACAGTGGGAGAGGGTCCCTCATGACCTGCATCTACGCAGTATTTGGTTTTGTGCAATAACGGATTAGCTACCCACTCCTGGGAGAGCGTCTCTAAGACCTTGGACTGTCCTGTCTGCTAACCCAGAGGGAGGCCTCGGGCCACCCCTCATACTGCGTGCTGATGTCACAGGACCTCAGGGTTCTTGTCTTGCAGAACCAAAGAATGAATGTCGTGGACACGACAGCCTGAAGTGAAGCGGAATTTTATCAAGGTGAGAGCAGAAAGGAAAGGCGAGACTCCTAGAGAGACAGGGTCCCCAGAAAGGATTGCCACGGAGGGCTTTTAGTGGCAGTCGTTTCCAGAGAACTGACCGCAAGCGTGTGGCCTGGAGTTTCTTGTGTCGTCTTGGTTTGAGTACGGACAACCAATGACTTAATTTTTTTTTTTAATGACTTAATTCTTTGAGGTTTGGTCATTTTCTGTGATTACACAGTAGCCGCCAAAGAAAAATACTCCCTACCTCTGACCCCCGAGGCCAGGGGGTCTGCTTCCCTACCTCTTGTTCACTCCAGCTGCCAGGAATAGTCTCAGAACCCAGCCAGGGGCCTCCTCCTCTCCGTACCTGTACCTTAGCCCTTTCCTTACTGATGATAGGATTGCTGGCAGGGCTGGGGGCATGATGTACCAGCTTGCCCCCTGGAGGGACTAGAGACCGTGTACTAAGGCCAGTCTTGTTGACTTTCCACAGTGACATCAAGGTTGGGTGAGCTTCCTGGTGGGCAGTGAGACAGAATAGGGACTGGACTCGGGTCCTCCATCTCGGACCCCCAAATCCAGCAATCTTTGGCTACCTCCATGTGGGGTCTAGGGGATGAAGCTAAACTTCTACACCTCTCCAGTGGCCTATCTGGCAGGAACATAGAGGGAGGATACTTATGATGAACACTGGCAAAGACAGGACCAAATCATTTTGCACCAAGATGGACCCCAGCACTGACCTTTCACTGACTTTTCTGCTCCTTATAAAAAAATCACACCCAGGAGTGGATATTTACCATGCAAATTAGACACGAGCCACAGGAAGAAACAACATGGCCAGGAAGAAGCAGCATAACCTTGAAGCACACGGGTGCTACTAAATTCCAGACTCTTCATGCTCCCACAGCACCCTTTTCCCACCTGTTCCTTTAGAAACACTCCCTGACCTCCCCTGGGAGAGCCACCCAAGGAGTCTTTCCTTTGTGCTGCCTTCCTCACGTTCTGGCAAAAACCCCAATAGGGGTGCCTAGGGGCCTTGATCTGTTGAGCGAGTGTCCAACTCCTGATTTTGGCTCAGGTTATGATCTCAGGGTCATGAGACGAGCCCCGATTCGGGCTTTGCTCAAGATTCTTGGGGTGCCTGGATGGCTCAGTCATTAAGCAGCTGCCTTCAGCTCAGGTCATGTTCCTGGGGTCCTGGGATCCAACCCCACATCGGGCTCCCTGCTTGGCGGGAAGTCTGCTTCTCCCACTCCCACTCCCCCTGCTTGTGTTCCCTCTCTTGATTTCTCTCTCCCTCTCTCAAATAAATAAATAAAACCTTTAAAAAGGGGGGGCACCTGGGTGGCTCAGTGGGTTAAAGCCTCTGCCTTCAGCTCAGGTCATGATCCCAGGGTCCTGGGATTGAGCCCCACATCAGGCTCTCTGCTCAGCGAGAAGACTGCTTCCCTTCTTCTCTCTCTGCCTGCCTCTCTTGCCTACTTGTGATCTCTCTCTCTAATAAATAAAATCTTAAAAAAAAAAATCTCCCTCTCCCTCTGCCCCATCCCCGACCCAAACAAACAAACAAAACAAAACAAAAAAAACAAATAAAGCATAAACCCCAATAAAACCTTGCCTGTGCTTTTAAATTCTGCGTCCAGCCTCATTTTTACCATTGCTGGGGCCAATGTCACTGGAGCGATAAGTGCTGTCCATAAACACCACTGGGCCGGGACCACAGGGCTGCTGCCTGGGCTCTCTGGCCCCTGTCGTATGTGCCTTCTACCTTTGCCGATTGTCGTCCGTATCCTTCTCTGTACTAAATCCTAACTGTGAGTATAAAACCATGTCCGAGTTCTGTGAGTCTTCTAGGGAGTCCCTGAGCCTGAGCGCGTCTTGGGAACCCTAACAGGGCTCTTCCCACTGAATGCACATTACCGATCGCTGCCCCCAGCCTCCTACCACCGCTCGCCATGCCCTTTTGCCAAGTGACTTTGGGTACTTGCACTAGGGTAGGCCAAAACTATGTCCCTGCCACTGACACTGAATCCGGCCTGTGGGTGTCAGCAGAGGTCATACAAGAGGAGGTCACGCTTGGGCTGACCCCTTGGCCCCCGCGGGCCCTGAAGAGCAAGTCCTGGGAATTTCAGATGGGAATGAGACAGTGGAACTAGGCCAAGCCCTACCCAGAGGCTGCAGCCACAGAGGCCTGTGCCCTGTCTGTTTTCATGCACGTCTGCACCCACTCGCCATAGTCCTTTTGCAGACCAGTCATCCTGAGAGCCCCTTAAAAGTACCAAGTGTTAGGTCGCCTGGGTGGTTCAGTGGGTTAAAGCCTCTGCCTTTGACCCAGGTCATTATCCCAGGGTCCTAGGATCGAGCCCCGCCTCAGGCTCTCTGTTCAGCCTCTCTGCCTGCCTCTCTGCCTACTTGTCATCTCCTTATTTGTTTAATAAATAAAGTCTTTGAAAATTTAAAAAAAAAAAAAGTGCTTTCCCACCTCAGGACTTTGCACCTGCTGTTCCCTCTGCCTGGAATGTTTGTTCCTGCCACTTTTTGCACAACTAACAGCTACCTCGCATGGGAGGACAACTAGATAGCAGGTGAGAGAACTAAGCTCGGGGAGCTTGGTGGCCCCCGGGAGCTGCCCCCAGCCTGTGCTGGGCAAATGCTTCTCCCCCAAGGTTGCAGATCCCCAGCCCTCTCGTGGACTTCTTGGCAAGCACTGGGCTTTCCGTGAAATGATATATTCCCTGAGCAACAAGGTGGCTTTCTCCAGCAGGGGGTTACAGAGTGTCCCCCTGAAAGACATGTCCAAATCCTGACTCCCAGACTGGTGAATGGGACCTTATTTGGGAAAAAAGCCTTTGCAGATGGGTTCTAAGAATCTCAAATGAGGGGATCATCCTGGATTTTCCAGATGGGCCCTAAACCTGATGACAAGTAACCTTATAAAAGACAGACGAAGGAAGGCACAGACACACACAGAAGAAGGCCATGTGAAAACAGAGTCACAGAGCGACGCACATCAAGGAGGCCAGCAGATACCAGAAGCCAACCCTGCTCCATCCACACCACCTGCTCGGGGACTACCCCCGGTGCTCACCCAGGAGTCCCACCTCGTGGTATGCCATGCTCTCTTGCTTTTTCAGAACCCCTGCTGACATTCACCACATTGCTCCAACCCCAAGGGGGCTAGCCTTCCTCAACCCACAGTTCCCCGTGCACCCCGATCTCAGGTGCCCTCTGCCAACCTCACAGGGGTGATCCTAAAAGAGGGGTCTCAGGCATCAGTGCTACTGGCTTCTTCTGCTGGTTTGTCTTTTTTAATTTTTTTATTTGACAAAGAGAGAAAAATCACAAGCAGGCAGAAAGAGAGGGGGTAGCAAAGCCCGACACGGGGTCCAGGACCCCGGATAATGACCTGAACCAAAGACAGAGGCTTAACCCATTGAGGCACCCAGGCGTTCCTGCTGGTTTGTCTTGTACCACTTGCCATGATGAGTGGGGCTTTGCTCATCAGACAGTGGTGGCAGACTGTTGAGTGGGCATCAGACTGTGGGATCAGGGGCGCGTGATGGTGCCTCCAGGAGGCGGGGCTCACAGGTGGCCACTGCGGAGGTCATAGAACAGACTGTGCTGGCTCAGCTCCTGGGGAAGAGGTCTTGAGCTCCCCACTGCCCCTCTCAGGCCCGGAGTCCATGCCTCTTTCCATCCCTCCACGTTTCCCCAAGAGGCTCCCAGAGGTCCAGCAAGGAGACTATCACCGAGGGCAAGTACCAAGGGCAAGCACGAGGGACGGTTGGCCGGGGGCAACAGGGGAGGTTAGAGCCCCCCACCTTTAGACACTCTTCCATGTCCCCTCCTGCTCCAGGTGCCTTCTCTGACCCCACCAGGAGCCCAGCTCCAACCCTACTCTTCCTGGTTTCCATTCAGAAATCTCAGGAAAGACAGGTGGCCTATGACGTGACACCAGAAGGGAGGAGAAGGCAAAGAACCTTGGTGGAGGGAACAGCAAGGGCATAGTCTTGGGGGTGAGTGTTATGTCTGGCCAAGACCCTCGGAGAAAGCTGGACCCTCCAGAGTTGGGCAACAGGAAAGGGCAAGAGAGGGACTCGGACAGATGGAGACTCTGATGTGGACACTCGGTGGGCCCCAGTGGGGCCCAGGGTCTTCCCCAAAACTCTCAGCATGCCCTGTGCACACAAGGGCCACTGCTTGGTCTTCTCCCAGATGTTCTGAGCTCCGCTCGAGGGCAGTGGGATCCTTTCCTCCTCGTTCTGCCAATGCAACTGAAGCGTATGCCCCCAGGAATGCTTGTAGCCACCACAGCACTTGCCGCCAAGAGGCAGACAAGGGACAGAAAATTCTGGACAGAAAAGTCTAGGACCTGAGGACCAAAGTTGGTGAGGTTGTGTTCAGGTGCTGTAGGGCCAGCCTGCCCCACACAGCCTAAACCCCTGGTGGCTTGAGCTGGAGGCCACCCCTTGCTTCTGTCCTGATGACCACTGCTGTCCCATTGGCCCCCAGCTATCCACGTGGCCATCTCTGACCTGTGCCCTCTCTCCCTGTGGGCATGGGGCTGAGAGCAGTGGGACTCAGCTTCAGGGAGAGCAGAGCCCCTGAGAGCAGAGAAGCAGCCTGCACAGGCCCCTCAGTGTAGGTGCCACCCCACCCCCCAGAAGGCCCTCCTGCTGAGGGACCTGCCACACTGCCCAACGGGCTCAGCAGAGGCACTGTTGGTCCCATCTGGGGCACTGAACCTGAGCCAGCGCCCACAGCCGTTTCTTGACTGATGACCAAAATGCATATCAAGCGGGATTCAAATCTCATTCCTGGTGGGCACACAGGCGCTAAGGCAGCTCGCCTCCTGGCCAGAGCTCAGGGATGTCAGATGCCCAGGAAAGCACCCCCAAGCCCCACCCCCGGGCACCGAGGACATCTGGCTTGGAACCTGGGTTGCCCCCTCCCGCACTCCCTCCTTCACAAGAGGGCTAGGGTGCCCTGGATGCCCAGGCTGTATCCTCAGCCTTGCTTGGTGGGGGTTGGGGCATCCTCTAAGTGAGTATCCACAAGGGGGCAGTGTGGCCCAGTGCTTCCAGGGACCAGCGGCTTGGGGACTAGAGGCAGGACCCCAAGTATGTGTGAACCCCAGCCTCACTCTGCACTTGAACCCTCACAACTGAGCCCTGGGTGCCTGGGCGTCTCATTGTGAACCAGTCACTGGCTGCTAGGAGTACACAGCTTGCCCCTGCTGGCCCGGAGCCCTCTGTGCTTGACTCACCACACTCGTTCATCTCCCAGTTCCTGGCAGAGGCGGGGACACCAGCCTGCTCTCTCGCGCAGGCCCCTGTGTGCTAGGGGGAAAATTGGACTTCAGTCCTGTTGGTCCAGAGTGTGGTTACATCCAGAAGCTACCTGAAGGAGGTGTTTGTTCAGACTTTGTTAGGAAACATGCCCTCACACATTGCTTCGTTCCTCTGATTCTCTCCCTAAGACGGCGTCCAAGTGGGTTGGGAGAGGGACCTCAGGGGCCACAGCGCTTTCGGGAAGGCTGGCTCCCAGACATGGTGTGGGCCTTAGCTGAGCTTGCTGATCTTGACTGGTCTCTATTAGTCAAGTGATAATCCCGATCTTCCAGTTGCAGCTACCCTCCTGCCTTGGACCCCACTTTGCCTTCCTCTGTCCGTGTCCTCCCCATACAGTAGGAATCTCTTGGCCAGAAGAGCCTGTGTCCCTCTCCTAGACCACACTTTGGAGGCCAGGGCCTGGAAGTCCCCAGGCAAGCGACCCTGGCAGGAGCTGTCTCCAGCTCTGTCTTGCTAAGGGCGGGTGGTGGTGCTGGTGTGTGCAGCCCCAGGGATATGTCCACAGAGCATGGTAGTGAGCTGCGTGGACCCCTTGACAGGGTGCAAATGGGGGAGGCTCAGGGTCTCAGGATAGGGGCCCCGGGCTACCATTCCCTCTGCGTTAACCGTTCATGCAAAGAACTCAGGGGAGCCCAAGACTCTGAACCCTGAACAAGCTTTCCAGGGTGCTGCAAGTCTGTGGCCCCACCAAGGGAAAGAAGACAGAGTGCGTGAGAAGCCTGACAAAGCGGGGCCTGACCAGCCAGGGCTACGGTTTCGCTGCATGATCTAGTTTTGGAGACCTTGCTCCTTTGCTAGCTGGCTGCCCCAGGTGGCCACACCAGGACAGGGAGCAGGTGGTAGCATTAAGTAAGACTTGCAGGGGCTGAAGGAGGGAGAAGTGCAGACATCTGAGGGAAGAGCCTCCTAAGCAGAGGGAGGAGCTTTGGAGAGGCCCAGAGGCCCTGCCTGCTGCTGTGGCTCCGAGAGGGCAGAAGGGCAGTGTCAGGAGGACCCGCTGAGGAATGCGGCCCTGTCGGGGGAGGGGGGCTGGGAATGGAGGGAATGCAGCCCTGCAGACGCCTTGCTGTTCGCCCCTCGAGGCCCACAAGGCCCACGTCAGGCTTCTGATCTCCGGAACCGTCAGGTAATGCATGTCATTGTCATGGCAGCCCTAGGAAACATGCACAGGGCAGGGTGGGGTGTGAGAGAGTCACCGTGGGGCTGTGCTGTGAGGAGGGTGGCACTGCCCCCACCTGGGGTGCGGAGGGGAAAGGAGCCCACCAGCCTGCTCACCGTCACCCCAGCACCTGGCTCGGTGCTTCACGTGGGAGACATCTGCCCACTGAGCTTTGTGGAAGGAGGGAACGTTTTGGGGCTCAGTGAATATATGTGGCATGTAGGAATGACTAAGTCATTGGCCGAGGCTGAGCTTGGGACACCCCCCCCCGCCGCCCACCTGCCCTGGTCTCAAGGGATTGCTGGGGTGGGAAGCCAGGAGAAGGCAGGGACAACCATACCCTTTGCCAGTGTCTGGAGCTCAGACACACTCCAGGGGCCTTACAGGGTGGGGGCCTCCACATTCGTCCTGCCCAGCCAGAGTGATAGGCAAGCCTGGCTGGGGCATCATGGGGCTGCCCCCTACGACTGCCCTTTGAGTCCCATCCTGCAGACCCCTCCCTGCCCATTGCATATGCGACATCCCCAAGAGCCGTATGCAAATGTCATGTTTCTCTCCATGTTGCTTCATTTCCAGGGCATGTTGAGTGCCGGGACATCTTTCCAGAACTTTTGGCCCCAGAGAGAGAATTCAAGAAGGTTCTGAGCCTTCTGGAAGCAGAGGGGCCCAGATAGCCCTACTTTTGGCTAAGAAGCCGACTCTTGGGTCCCTCAGTGTCCTCTTCCCAACCTGGGCAGCAGGAGGTTTCTAACGGGATCAGTAACGCAGGGCTCTTCCAGCCAGGGTCCCAGGGTTGGGAAGAAACAAGAGCCATGGTGGGGGCACTTGAAGGCTGGGCACCTTTGGCACTTTTCAGGGGTAGGCGGCTATGGGGCATGGGCAGGCAGGGGAGGAAGCCAGTGCAGCCCTGGGGAGGGGGAGCCCTTGACAAATATCTCCTCTCAGGAAGCCTGGGTGGCTCAGTTGGTTAACCATTGACCTTTGGCTCAGGTCGTGTTGCCAGGACAGAATCAAGTCCCTCATCGGGCTCTCTGCTCAGCAAGGAGTCTGATTCTCCTTCTCCCTTTGGCCCTCCTCCCCGCTTGCGCTCTCCCTCTGTCTCAAATAAATAAATAAAATCTTTTTTTAAAAAACACCCAAATATCTCCTCTCTGGTCTCAACGTTTGCATCTGTTCATTGGAGAGAAGGCATACATAGTCTAACCTTCTTATTAATTAAACACATTTGTATGGAGTGTCCACAGTGTGGCCAGCATGTGCTGTGATCCCTGTTCCCAAGGAGGACACCCTTTTCGGATGCAGGTAATGGGCTCAGAAGCTGACCATGACCTCACCTGTGAAGGTGATACCGCTGGAGCCCCTAGCCAGTCCCCTAGGCTGACGTGGTCTGGGATCCTCCATTACCCATGGGTATGTTTTCCTCCTCCCGGAGCCACCCTCCATCACCCCGCTTCACCTCCCTCACATGCACGGGGGACTGTCTGTATTTCATTCCCAGACAGAGCCTTCTGCTTGGCAATCAGCAAGGGTACTGGCTGGTATTTGAGGTGTCAGCTGATAAGGAACATATTACCTGTCCACATAGGGGTCAGGTGACAGCTAAAGTGTTATCTATGAGTTAAGACGTTCAACATGAAAGCCTAATGCTGATTGGGGTCTGATGTTGCTTTTTTATTTTTGTTTTGTTTTTTATTAAGCAGACTCCCTGCCCAGCGTGGAGCCCGAAGCAGGGCTCAAATTCACAAACCTGGGATCAAGACCTGAGCTGAGATCAAAAGACAGACACTTAACCAACTGAGCCACCTAGGTGCCCCTGGGTTTAACAAAGACTTTTGAAAACAGACTGCCGAGGACAGACCCAAAGAGTGGAGTTCTTAGGGTTGTAAGTTGGGTCCCCAGGGTATTTGCTGAAGCCTGGGAAAGCTCATGCTTTGGTGTAACATTCCTTCAGGTGGGAGGAGCCCCAGGAAAATGCAGTCCTCCCCCAATGCATGGGGAAGTTGGGTTTCAGAGGAAGGGACTAACTCTAGCCTTGGTGGCCCCAGGACAGAGGCAGGGCCCCCCATGTCTTCTGACCTCAGGGCCTCCCACTTCCCTTTAAAAGGCTCGGGGAATTCATGGCCCAGGGGCTTCTAGAAGTGTGGGTGGGGTGGAGTTAAAGTAAGCAGGGCTGGCTGGGAAAGGACAGAAAACCGGATCTGTCCGTAGTGCCCACCCACAGTGGGGGCCTCTAGGCCTCCTCCACCAGGCCATGTGCTCCAGGCTTCTCTGCTGGAGTGGGCTAGACAAAGGGTCACTGGACTGGGCCATCGGGCAGGAGAGGGGAGAGGGTGCAGACACAGCTGCACGATGCCACAACCCCAGACCTGTCCCTGCCCCTGACCCTCTGTGCCCAGAACACAGGAAACTGGGTCTTTCCCTTCCAGGCAGGATGGGGGTGGGAGTTGGTCCAGGGCCTCTGATCAGCCAGGAGATACTGGGGGCCACTTCCTGCCAGTTGACTGCATGGCAAAGCTGACAGTCAACAAGCTGAACTCCCAAGTCCCACTGTCCAGCCTGAACAGCTAGCCGGGATGACCAGATGTCTGAGGGACACCTGTGATCTGGAAGATCAAGATGAAACAGAAGAGGTCCCTTGGGAGGACACAGGGACTGTGCTGGAAGATGACTTAGAAAAACCATCATCAGTGTCCTCAGGAAGCAGCAAGTATAGTCATGAAATAAGAACTGGGTGCTATCAAGAAGGAACATTTACTACAAAGAACTCTTGGAAATTCGGAAGAATATGGTCATGGTGATTGAAGACTCAGTGGAAGAGCTAGGAGCTAGGGTCAAGGAAATCTTGCAGAATGTAAAGCAAACAGTTGAAGAAAAGAGGAAAGTGGAAGAGAACTAGTCTAGGAGGTAAAGCATCTGCCTTCAGCTCAGTCTGTGATCCTGGGGTCCTGGGATCGAGCCCCACATTGGGCTCCCTGCTCAGCAGGGAGTCTGCTTCTCCCACTCCCTCTGCCCTTCCCCTTACTTGTGCGCGCTCGCTCTCTCTCTCTTTCTCTTAAATAAATAAATTAAATATTTAAAAAGATGAAACCTGAATTTCCAGATCAAAAGGACCTACAAACACTCCAATCCAAGCATGAGTGTGGATGAACACAGAAGCCACATCAAAGGGGAATTTGAGAGCGCCAGAGCAAGGAGATCTTCCAAGTATCTGGACAGAAATAGTAGATACTGTACGAACAACAGGGTTCAGAATGTCTTCAGACTTCTGAACAGCAAAGCTTGCCACTGGAAGACAATGGATAAAAGTTTATATTCCAGGGGCGCCTGGGTGGCTCAGTGGGTTAAAGCCTCTGCCTTCAGCTCAGGTCGTGATCCTAGGGTCCTGGGATCGAACCCCGAATTGGGCTCTCTGCTCAGCGGGAGGCCTGCCTCCTCCTCTCTCTCTCTCTGCCTGCCTCTCTGCCTACTTGTGATCTCTGTCAAATAAATGAGTAAAAATTTTTTTTTTAGATTTTATTCATTTATTTGACAGACAGAGATCACAAGTAGGCAGAAAGGCAGGCAGAGAGAGAGAGAGGAGGAAGCAGGCTTCCTGCTAAGCAGAGAGCCTGATGCGGGGCTCAATTCCTCCTGGGATCACTATCGGAGCCGAAGGCAGAGGCTTTAACCCACTGAGCCACCCAGGCGCCCCTAAATAAATAAAATCTTTTTAAAAAAAAGGTTATATTGCAAAGTTAAATGCTTTCTAAGCCAGAAATTAAGTCAACCAGACTATTAAGAGAGGGTAGAAGAAAGATATTTTCTGTTAACCTTAAAAATCAAAATTCTCTTATTGGCAAAAATGGGGTTTATTTGGGACACACGAGCTACGGCAAAACCATAGGCAAGTCCAACAAACAAAGGAGCGGAACCTTCTTTTCTGGAGAAGGAGGAGGAGGAGGACGTTGGGGAGAGGCTGTTTCCAACAAAAACCCATTGGGGGATAAGGGTTTCTTATCGACTGAGTTGCAAGACAGCCAGTGTGTAGGAGGCTGTGGTGTCCATCTTTCCTTGTTGGGGCCTGTCATCGCGGATTCCAGGCTGCTAAGGACACTTCTGTTCGAGATCTGTTATTGACAGTTCCTCCTATAATTGATATAATAATATAATTGACATAATAATTCACCTTTTGGGGGCACCTGGGTGGCTCTGTGGGTTGAGCCGCTGCCTTCGGCTCAGGTCATGATCTCAGGGTCCTGGGATCGAGTCCCGCATTGGGCTCTCTGCTCAGCAGGGAGCCTGCTTCCTCCTCTCTCTCTGCCTGCCTCTCTGCCTACTTGTGACCTCTCTCTGTCAAATAAATAAATAAATAAATAATCTTAAAAAAAAAATTCACCTTTTGGAAAGCTAAGTCCCCAAAAATCTTCTGTCCCAGCCTCCTTTCATGGGAAGCTACTTGGAAGTGTGCCCCACCAAACAGAGGAAGTCAGGGGACGGAGGAAGCAGGGGATCCTCAGAAAAAAAGATGAAAGAAATGTCAGGGTGCTGGGGCAGACCCTAGCTGAGAAAACAGAGTCTATTTTGAGTGGACAGAAGCTGTGATACACCAGGACATCTTGGAGGGGAGGTGGACATTTGACAGAATTTAGAGTTGCATTAGTTATGAGAAATTCAGCCACATGAGAAATGGTGACATTAGGTTCAGGGAAGCAAGAAGTGGAGCAAGAGAGGAAAAGTGATTGAGACACATCATGGGACTTAGAAAGGCACAGTGTTTATGTGCTAAGGACTGTCGACCTGAACAAAATGATGGAGTCATGATATCAGAGTCAGGAAGTGGTGATAACGGCGTGTTACTTGGGAATAAAGAAGTGAAACCAAAAGAATGAGCTAAAAGTTGCCATGGAAAATGAGGGGTGGGGGACAGTTGTGTTTTGTAGGAGGCTTATAAAACGACGTCACTCTCTAAATTACATGCACCTCTAACTCCGGTAATGGGTCGAAACTAAATTTAAAACACACGCTCAAATGGGCTGCATGGCCAGTCTCATTGAGCCAGTGAACTGGCGGAATGTGAACGTGGGCCTCGAGATCAGCTCATTTTCGTGCGGCCCTAGGAAGGGCCTCCTTATAGTAAGTAAATACATGAACAGGTAGCGACAAAATGCTCTTAGATATTGGGGTGCCAAGGAAGAAGGTTTGAGCTCAGTCAATAAGAAAATGCCATCTCATTGTTCCTGTTGGTATTCATTCATTATTAATGAGGTAAAACGTGTTTAAAGTTGTGTTAATGGTAACACACAGTTCCCATTTTTTTTTTTTTTAAAGATTATTTATTTATTTATTTGTCATAGAGAGAGAAGCGAGAGCAAGCACAGGCAGACAGAGTGGCAGGCAGAGGCAGAGGGAGAAGCAGTCTCCCCGCCAAGCAAGGAGCCAGATGTGGGACTCGATCCCAGGACGCTGGGATCATGACCTGAGCCGAAGGCAGCTGCTTAACCAACTGAGCCACCCAGGCGTCCCTAGTTCCCATTTTTCTTTAAAGAGTTTATTTATTTATTGGACAGAGAAAGAGACATCACAAGTAGACAGAGCAGCAGGCAGAGAGACAGGGGGAAGCAGGCTCCTCACTGAAGAGAAAGCCCCGTGCGGGGCTTGATCCCAGGACCCTGAGACCATGACATGAGCTGAAGGCAGAGACTTTAACCCACCGAGCCACCCAGGTGCCCCCATAGTTCCCATTTTTAACTAAAGATAGAAACCTGTAAATAAAGCGTAAAAATGCTTTTTATGTTCACCCCCCCCCCGGTATACTCCTCTTACACGTCTTCTTTCCCAGCTAGTGGTTTTCCTTCCAATTTTATTTATGGCGTTTCTGACATTCACCTTTTGGGGGTCACTTTTATGCTGCCATATCTGCTGGTTCTTCCCTTGGTCCTCAGAAGCTGGTCATTTCGCCTTTCTGTTGTGCCTGGAGAGCCCTTCTCATATAATCACCTTCATTCTGTTTGCATAGTTTGTCTGTCCTTCTTTCTTTCTCTCTCTCTCTTTCCTCCCTCCCCACTTCCTTCCTTCCTTTCTTCCTTCCTTCTTCCATTTACTTATTTATTTATTTATCTCTTTCTTCTCCCTTCCTCCCTTCCTTCCACATCTTAAGTCTTTGATCTGCGTGAAACTTATTTTGTCCTAAGATGGGAGGTAGGATCTCTTTCTCTGTCTAATGGTTAGTCAGGCATTCCAACTCTATCTGCGAATGAGTTGAGATAAATGCAGGTGACTTTCCCTTAATTTCTGGCAGTATGAAACCAGGAAATAAGCAGCAACCTTGTATCACTGTTCTGAGAGCCTTGCTCAGACTCTGCAACCAGAGTTGGTTGTGGAGAAGCTCCACTTCTCAGAGCCCTGGTTTTCGCCTCAGAACATGGGGCTCCCTGCCATGTCGTGGTGGCTGCAGGATAGGTTGGGGTAAGGGATATGAGAGGCGCTTGGGGCAGGCCATGGGTGCCCCTGCCTGGGCCTGGTTCAGCCACACCCCAGTGAGCCCCCTCCTCATGCACCTCCTGTCCCTCCCTGTGAGATGGAAGCCTCTTTGTTCTTGGAGTCCTTGGACTTGCCACCCCTCTCACAGCCAGTTCTGGGCTGGGCGCTGCTCCCAAGTCCACTGTGGGCGGGCCATGTCCGTCCTTTCTGGTCCCACCACTGACTGTCCAAGGTTGGGAGGAAAGGCAGGTTGGGCAGGGGGCTCAGAAGCAGCAATGGGGACTGGCTGGGGACTGAGCCTGGGGCCGAGGGGTTCCCCCTCAGCCTGGGTGGGAATTTGAACACGGGAGGGCACCATGAGGTCAGTTCGACAGATTGGCCGGGGTTGGCACGTTTGGAGGGATGGTACCCAGGCCAGCATCTGGGAGCCATAGAGCTGTCAGCCTATGATGGGGGTGGGACATGAGAGTGGGAGTGGAAGCCAAAGCCTGCTCTCAAGGATGGGTGAGTGGAAGGGGGAAAGGAGTAGGCCCCTGGGCAGGTGGCAGCAGGCCCTGTGAGACTCTCCCAGAGCCTGTGAGACGCCCAGCTGGGCAGGAAAGAAGCCCTGGGAGCCTGGGGGAGCGACTCTCTCATTCTCCCTTGCTGAGGCCCTCCCAGATCACCACCCTCATTCCTCCTGTGGCTATTGGAGGAAGGCTTCATGGTCCCACCTCATCCCAGTGTCCACTGCTGGCAGGAGGGCTGGGTGTCCCCTGACCCTGGCAGGTTGATACATGGGGCTTACTGGGGGCTCCAGGAGGCCATCCCATCCTGAGGGCCACAGCTTCCCCTTCCCAAGCCTCATGGGCTTCCCCCTCCAGACCCCGGGGCCTTCCTGGAGGTCACGTGGGCCTCCGGGGTATAGCAGCTTCTGAGTGGGGAGGTTGAAGAGGAGAATGGAGAAGGTTCCGTGTATACAAACACCCATCTCCCCCGCAACTTGAGGGCCCCCGGAAGTGGGACCCAGAATAGAAAGGGCCCCTTTCAAGTTCCAAATTGGGCTCCGGGGGCAGAGAGTAGGTCTGGTTGGATCTAAAAATAGAAGCAAGAGTGTGTGCGTGGGCCCTATGGCCTCTAACATAGGGTTGGTGTCTTAAAATAGAACTTCCTAGTGGGGCCAGTTTCACACTGTTATTCTATGGGGAAAATTTGCCCAAACAAACCCCTTGGAAGGCAGAGATACTGGCTGGCCTGGGCTTGGCAGAGGCTGCTGGAGGCAGCCCACTCGGGGAGGGAAGGTAAATAGGCAGGGAGGGCTCACAGGCCCATGATACCCCTTTTCTTCTGCCCTCCAGGTCCCCACACAATCCCTGCTTCCAGCAAAGGAAAGAAACACCCCCGCCTCCCGCCCAGGGCAAGGCAGGGTGAGGAACATGAGGGCCAGGCCAGAGGTTCAGAAATGACCTGCCTGGCCTGTCCGCATTGTCAGGGCAACTACTGGAAATGAGTCCCCTGGAAGGGGTACCTCCAGAGCCCGGCATCCAGCACCCCCTCCCAGCATCACACCCTCGCCCTCGCCTGCTGGGCTGCATGGCCAGGGGCTCTGCCCTGGGTGGCTCCAAATGCCTCCCCCCGAGGGAGAGGGCTAGGGGAATGTGGTGGGCACTTGTTGCCCACTGTTCCCAACTGAGAGGCAGGCTGCCAAAGGGTACTGGGGTGCAACCAGTGGCCTTGGCCCAGCCCAGGAGCAAGCGCCCAAGATGTCCTGAGTCCCCTTCTCTCCCCAAAGCCAGCCTGGTGAGGCAGTGCTTATTATGACCATAGGCCACCCCTGGGGCTGGGCTGGGTGAGGAAGATGATGCTTCCAGGGTCCTCTGTACACGGGCACCCTGGTGGCCAGTGCTGCCTACACCTGCCCCTTCCTGTTGCCCCTTGAGGCCTTTGTTCATACATCAACCACTTACTGAGCATCTACTCTGTGCCACGGAGGCACCACGGCCCTGGAGAAGCAGTGGTGAGTCAAACGAGCATGATCATGACCTTATAAGATGACACTCCAGAGGGGGCCAACCACAATCAATGCAAATATACAGAGGTTTAGGGGAAGAGGAAGAAAAAGATACATATATATTTTTACACATAAGCGTTCAGAGGAAGACAGGAAGGGAGTATGAAGATGGTGGGCAGCTCTAAAAAGAGAGATGAGGAGAGAACTGTCTAAGAAAGTGAGAATAAGGGGCGCCTGGGTGGCTCAGTGGGTTAAGCCGCTGCCTTCGGCTCAGGTCATGATCTCAGAGCCCTGGGATCGAGTCCCGCATCGGGCTCTCTGCTCAGCGGGGAGCCTGCTTCCTCCTCTCTCTCTGCCTGCCTCTCTGCCTGCTTGTGATCTCTCTCTGTCAAATAAATAAATAAAATCTTTAAAAAAAAAAAAAGAAAGTGAGAATAAGACAGAGACCAAGGGAAGTAAGGAGGTGAGCCACACAGAAATCTGGAGGAAGAATCATCTAGGAAAGAACAGCAAGTGCAAAGGCCCTGGGGTGGGAACGTGCCTGGTGTGTTGGAGGCTCAACCGTCTCCACCCCAGACTCCCTCCCCAGCATCAGGAAGACCAGTGTGGCCCCTGGTGGTGGTGGTGGGGGGGGTGGAGAGGCTGGCACTGGGGAGAGAGAAGCTCAGAGAGAGAAAAGAAGGGTTGTAGTGGCAGGGCCCAGGTGAGAACTCGGGCATATGCTCTAGGAGGTTCCAGAGTGGAGAGGTAACATGAACTACCTGGCATGGTGACTGAATCCCTCTGCTGTGACACCAGATACTGCGAGGCAAGGACAGGGACAAAAGACGAGGTGAGAGAGAGTGGTACGGTGAGGGTTCTAGACAGGATTCTAGGCAGACAGGTAAGCACAGAGTTAGAGCACGAGAGGCAAGAAGAACAAGGCCATCGGAAATGATCCAGCTGTTGGGTCCTCTCTGCCATCTGTCACCCGGGAATGTGGCCTCTGAAACCAGCCCCTACCCCAACCAGCACTATTGTCATGCTCTGGCCAGAGGCACAGATGACAGGCTTTTCTCCACTCTGTTCCCGATCTATCCCTGTCGGAGGTCACTCACAGTTGACACGAGGGCGCCTGCTCCTTTCTGCAACCTGCAAGAGTGGGGCTTTCCCTGTGTCACTCTGGGGTCGCCCGGGCCCAGCTGAAGGCTGGCACTTGGTCTGCAGAACCATCAGAAAGCTCATGGGTCTGGCCACGAGGCAGTGAGCCCCCCTGTCAGGTGCTCCAGCCCAGCTAGGCCTTGCACTGAGCCTCCTTCACAGGGAGCCCTGTTCCAAGAGCAGGGTGACCGGGTTGGGTGCTGATGGTGGCTGATCCAGCCCCTTCCACAGCACTTCTGTGGGCTGGGAGGGGCAGAATTCTAGAAACTCTGGGGTTTAGGTGGAGAGCCAGACTTAACGGTGGGTCGGTGGAGCCCTAGATGAGGGGGGGTGGTGAGGGGAGGCGCTGGGCAGGCAGGGAGACTCTCTATCAGCCCTGGGGGCTGAAGGGCTGGGCTGCCAGGCTCCTTGCTTATTCCTATCCTCTGTCGAACTTCTGCCAACCCTCCAGCAGATGGCCCCCACCCTCATTTCACAGATAGAGAAACTGAGGCCCTGCTGGCTAATGGCTTTCCCTCCTCTGGCCACACTTTCCCTAATTTGGCCCCTTCCTCTCCAGTGGTTCTGTCTTCATCCTGGTCTCCTCCTGGAGGACATGGGCCTCTCCCCCATGCCGGGGTTCAGGGCCTGGCCGCTTGGTTTTCTGGCCTCTCACACTCCCCCTGCTCTCCTGGTAACTTTGCTAATCCCGAGTGTGTCTCATCAGTGGGCATGTGAGCTGTTGCTGCGAGGTCTCCCCTTTCTGGGGTCCGGGACCCATTGCCAGGCAGCTCTGACTGGGACAGGAGGACAGTGATCTGCCTGAGCTCTGTCCAGATAGAGCTGGGCACCCCCTTTGCCTGGCTATGTCTCCGTAAGGCCTCAGGGACCTCAGGCTCAGCATGACCTAAACCCAGGCCCTGGATGTCCCCATCCCTGCCTCGTTCAGAGCAGCCAGTCCAGCCATTTCTACCTGCTGGACTCTGGCCTCTCATGCCCAGCCCAAAATAGAGGGGCAGACCTTAGCCTCCCATCTGGGTAAGGCCCAGCCTCTGTGGGGCTGGCCATCTGCTCTCCCTGATATGGTTTTGGAACATAGGTGAGGTTTGGTGGGGTGAGATCTGGAGCCCACGACCAAGAGAGAATTCTTGAGACGTCTTTGGTGCAAAATGGTGGTTTTATTAAAGCACAAGACAGGATCGATGGGCAGAAAGAGCTGCTGTCCCTGTGTCTTGAGGAGCAATGAAGGAGTTGGGGGAAGTAAGGAAAAGGGAAGTTTCAAGAGAACTTCCATTGGCTAAAGCAGACTGACCTATAAGATACTTACAAGATACCCAAGGCTTTGCCCTCCTTGAGTTAAGGTTGTTTTCCCCTCTAGCAAGGAATTAACATTAAGATAGATGGGAGATTGCTGGAAGACTGTCACACATGTCCCACCCAGGAATGGGGGTGGGGGAAGGTCGCAGGGGTCAGCTTCTGCATTGTCCTCAGCCAGCCTTCGGTTCCCGCAGCATTCCCACCAGGTTCTTCCGGCCCCCAGCTAGATCCTGTCCTTCCTCTGCTCACAGCTTCCTAGGCTCTGGGGCCAGGATCCAGCCCCCATTCCTCACAGGGATGAACATTGCCTCCTGCTCCTA
This sequence comes from Neogale vison, assembly GCF_020171115.1. NCBI lineage: Eukaryota > Metazoa > Chordata > Mammalia > Carnivora > Mustelidae > Neogale > Neogale vison. The sequence goes on along the minus strand of NC_058101.1, from coordinate 67,144,124 downwards.
GCTCCCTAAGCCGTGGGCCCCTTCCCCAGAAGCCTCCACTCACCTACAAGCTTGCAGACCTTGCTCCTTCTCCCTAGAGCATCTCCACTCTCTCTCCACAGCTCACCTTACCTACTAGGCCCTTATGGTTCCCGGGATGGGGTAGGGGAGCTATTTCCTCTCTGAAAGGCCCTTCCCCTATGACACCTGCCAAGACCCCTTCCTCCACTAAGCCCTGTCCCTTAAACAGGATCATCTGGGTCTAAAACTGGACTGTAATACCCCCTTCCTTCTTCAGGTATGGGGAAGGGCCTTGTTGGTTGGGAGCTTCCCAGGAGGCAAAGTGAAAGGACCCTGTTTCCTGGGCCTCAGAATGTTGCAGCCAGACCCCTGAGCCATGGGACTCCAGACCTGCTCAGAGGACTGTGTCTCAGTCTGGAAGCAGCTGAAGGGCGAGGTTCCAGGGGTTCAGTTCCCAGCAAGCCCTCCTCTGCCAGGAAGGGTTCAGTCTGTGCCGCTGTCTCGCACCTTGCCATCAGAATCAGACACATGAGTCAGGGGTGGGATCAAGGGAAGGGAAGCGCCACCTTCTTCCTGCAGGATCAAGATCTCGGTGCTGGGGGCAGGCAGCGCCAGCTGCAGTAGGGCCACCGGTATAGCGGGAAGGTCGGGCCCAAGATCAGAAACGCTACTCATTCGTTCACTCTCTTCACTCGCCTGCATTTACTGAGCACCTACTGTGTGCTCTGCACGGACGGTGTGCCCACGCCCGAACTGAGCGCCTACCTTCTCCACCCCGGAAGCGGGATGGGGAAAGAAGAGGGGGTCCTCGCACCGCAAGGTCCCAAGCCCCGCTCCACCGCGAACTTCCGCGGCGGAGCGGCAGATGGGAGCGTGGCCCGGAGCCTGGGGAGGCAGGGCCAGGTTGGCGGGGCGGGGTGGGGCGGGGTGGGGCGGGGCGGGGCCAGGCCGACGGGGCGGACTCGGGCGGCCGGAGCAGCCTGGCTGCCGGCCCCGCGGGCGGGAGCGCCTGGCGGCGGAGCCGCGAGCCGCCGTGGAGACGGAGGGCTCGCGGGCCGGGAGCAGAGCCTCGCGGGTAAGGCCCGGGCGGGGTGCGATGGCGTCTTCCGGACTGGCTGGGGTCCCCGGGGCCAGCGTCCTCGGCACCGCTGCCCGGGGAAGCGTGTGGGTTCGGGGGAGCGCTCGGTGTACCCCGCAGGCCTAGGGGTGGAGGGCGGTTGCGTCGGGTCTGTCCCGCGTCCCTCTTGTCTTTCGGCCCCCACCCTCCACCCCCGCTTCCCTAGGCCCCTGGGGCTCGCGGGCTGAAAGCCTCCCACCTCCGTGCGACCCACAGGACGGGGTCTCTGAGGGCTCAGAGGGGGGAGTTTCCTCCTACCTCCTCCTGGTAATCCAAACTTCCTTCCTTCAGCGCTCAACAAAGGTAGGAGGACAGCTACCTGCCTGTAGGAGCTGATTCACACTGAAGTGTGAGTGACTGGTAGCCCCGCGGCCCTGGGGGAGTCTGCGAGTGTTATTTGGGGGAGCAGTGAGTGTCAGAGAGTCAGAGGGGAGGGCAGAGTGGATGGGGGAGTTTGGGATTGGGGACAGCCTCTGGCATGTGGGCTGGGTCCCTCCCAGCAGCCCAGCTCTTTCCTGCTGCCCTGGGCCTTGCTTCCCCTGGTGAGTGGTACTGACAGTGTGTTTCCTCTGAGAGTGCTGAGGGCCAGAGTCCTGCTGCCATGTGTCAGCCTGGAGCTTGCCCTCTCTGCCACCCTCTGACCACGAGTGCCTCACCTCCTCTCTACCTTCATTTGTTCATCTGCTGAGGCTGGTGATGTCTGTGCCTGTGGCCAGATGGCCACACTGAGGAAAATGTCCCCGAAGTGGCCCTGGCCCTGGCCTGGGCTCTCTGTGGGACCGTTTGGGTGCCCGAGGGCGTGACACACACGTGACCTTGCTCAGGAAGCGTGTAGCCAGTCCCTGGCACAAAGGGGGCTCCGGGGATGTTCCTTGCAGTGATGGCGATGATGATGAAATGGATAGAACTTTTTCTCAGTGGTCAGAGGTCCAAGGGGACATGGCAAATCCTGGAGTGGGAGCAGGATTCCTGGTTCGTGTCCAGCTCAGCACTGACTCTGTGTGACCCTGGATCAGTCCCCTGTCCTCTCTGGGCCAGGGTCTCCAAAAGCAGAGGAGGGGGCTGGGATCCATCTCCTCCTGGAATCCCTTGCCACTGTGTCCTCTACCCAGGACACCCACGCAGGGGGGCCCCTGGGAGCCGGGGCTCCTCTCCGGATGGGCCGGGGGCCAGGATGGTGGCCCTGGGGGGGGGGTAAAGACTGCAGAATTCCCCTTCCCTACTCCCACTGCCCTGTAACTTGGCTCTGGGTCCCATACTGGAGTACACCCAAGGCAGAGGGAGCAGGAGGAAGGGTGGAGAGATGGTCTAGGCCAGTCCCTGTCAGCTCTCTGGGAAGAGGAGTGATGATGGGGTCCTGGCCGTTTCAGGGAGCCCCTCAGGCCTGCAGAGTCAGGGAAGACCCCTCCAAGGAGGCTGGCCTGGGACAGACAGAAGGTGAGTGGGGATGCAAACCTGCTTTGGCCCTTCTTGCTCACATGGACAGAGGAAAGCAAGGTGCTGAGTTAGGCCTTGCTATCTGTCCGCTGATATGGATGCAGGCAGGCATGCGGCCCTACAGAGTGGGGGACTGAGGAAACAGAGAGGTGCTGTGGCCCAGCTTGGTCACAGAGGGGCTAGGTCCTGCGTTTGAAGTTGGCCGCCCCCACTCACCAGCTGTATGATCTTGGCTAGGACATCTCTCGCTAAGTCTTGGTTTCCTTATCTGTAACCTGTGGTAGTGAGCCTCCATCCTTTGGGGGGGGTGATGAATATCCAAGGGCCTGGTGACAGCTGGGCCACCTCCGCTCAGGAGTTGGGTGGGTGCTGGCACAGAGTCCTACGTCAAAGGGCCAGCTCCTAGTCCCCGCCCACTAGGGTCTTGTGGCAAAGGCCTGAGTCTGTCCAGAGTGGTCAGGGTTGGGAGCCGCTTGGGTACTCCTGGCTTCTGTTCTTAAAACTCTGTGGTGAGATGTCCAGGCTTGGGGACCTAAGTCAGTTCCAGGCACAGGTGGTCCTTAAATAACCCCAGGTAGTGGGGCCTGCCTGGGCAGCCTGACTGGGCAGCCTGGCTGGGGGAGGTGGGCTGCGGGTGTCCTGGCAAAACAGGGTTTGCAGTCAGGAGGAAGGCTGCTTTCTTAGCCACGGTGACCGCCTTGGGGGCAGGGACAGACTGCGCCAGAGGCCAGCAGCGAGGGCAGACCAGTGGCAGACCAGTCTAACCAGAGTGGCCTGGTGTGTGTCGGGTAAGGTGAGGACATGAGTGGGGCAATGGGGGCTGAGTGAAAGGGCAGAGGGGCCAGCGAGGCAGGGGGAGGGGCTCTCAGAATGCCGAAGTCCTCCCCCAGGGTTGGTGGCCTCTGTCCAGAAGGCCTCTGGGTATCTCCAGTGGCCCTGCCCAGGCATTCACTGGCTGTAGGCCCCCTATGTCCCAGGGGTGGTGGGGAAAACATTCTGGGCTCTATGTAGCCTCTGGAGGGCAGGCCTGGCTTTGCTGCCCCAACTCCTCCTCCGCACCCCCTGCAGGCCCATGTGTGGGAGGACAGACAGGGGGCTGCCAGACAGACGGATGGACTTGCTTCTCAGCCTCTTTCAGGAATCATCCTTCCTTCCTGATCCTCAGGTGGTGGGAGCCACTGGCTCGGGGTCACACTGAAGGCTTTGGCCTTGGGCGCCAGGCTCCACCAGCTGCCCCTGAACTCTAGGAGCCATACAAGTGCAAGGCCAGGCCCGGCTGGCTCTCCTTGGGGAGGGCCCTCACTGTGCTTGAGGTGACAAAGGTCTCCCCCTTCCGTCTCCTCAGGCACCAGAGATTCTGAGGTTCCTACCCTGAGGCCACCTGAGTGGTCAGCCCATTCTGGAACCTGCTGGTGGGACTGGTGTTTCCTTTACCCCTGGTCCAGGGTCCAGTGCAGACTGACCCTTGGCCCATGTGGGCTGGGCCTGCTGGGTTCCAGCACTCTTTGCTGGCTGGTCTCCTAGAACGATACAAGCTTGTTTGGTTGCCGGGGGCAGTGTCCTGGGGTGGTCAGTGGGGCCCGGGCAGCTGGCATGGCACCCTTGTGGTATCCGCACCCCTGTCCCCTGCAGCCACACTCCAATTCTGAGAAGTGCCCTCTGTTTCCTTGTGAATCAGATGTTTATTGTGCGCTTACCGAGCCCAGGGTGGGGATGGCCTGCTGCCAAGCAGGCCTGTTCCAGGCCACTGGGTGGGGTGTGGGTGCCTGCCTGCTGGAGCCTGCAGAGGGAGTGAGGTCCCGCCCCAGGGTCGGTAGAAGTGATGCCTGACAGCCCTGGGCAGAGATATGTGTGCGGTGATGGTGTGAGCTCTCCCGGGTTGGGGGCTGAGCTGCCTGGCAGGCTTCTGGGAGGAGGAGGGTGCTTCTCAGGGCTGGCAGAGATCAGGAAGCAGAGGGGAGCCTCCTTTCCTGCACAGAAGCGGCCTCTGATTATCTCTAGGCTTTAGTTCCCTCCTTGTGAAACCAGTGCTAATGGCTGGCATCCTTGGGAAAAGCACGGGAGATGCTGACCAGGAGCCCTCCCTATGGGGCCGCATGGAGGCTGTGCCCCCAGGCCCAGCAGACCCTGTGCCAGTTGGATCCTGCAGCTCCATTTTGAGGATATCCTTCCTTCGGCCTTGGCGGAAACGATGTTATAATCCAGCATCCCTGCTCGTAGGCTCAGAGGGCCATGTGTCCTCACACCTCACACTGCCCTTGGGGCCCCACCCACTGCCCTGAGCTCTGGGAAGAGCCAATTAAGCCCCTAGCCCTCACGGTTAGCTGTTCCCAGCAAAGCAGGGAAAGGTCAGAGGGTGACCTTGGGGCCCCAAATGCCAGGATGAGGCCTTGCTTTGGCCCCACACACCACTTGGGGCTCTGACCAGGGGCCTGGGCCTTGGCCACCCTTTGCCAGCTCCTGCCTTTGGAGCAGAGCTCAATGCCTTTCAGAACAGACTGCCTCCCAGCCCTCTGCCAGGTGCTCTGGGTACCAGGCCGGGGCTCAGCGTGGGCCTCTGGAGTATACAGACCCACAGGTTGGAGGGCAAGACTCACAGGCAGACAGACGCCACAGGGAGCAGCTCGGCCCTTGGCCGGCTCAGCCCTTGGCCCACCCTGCCCTTCCCCCACCCCCCGCCACGCAGTCTATTACCTCTCTGCCCCCACCATGCAGCTGTGAACTCTCGAAGGACAGGGCCACGTCTGAATGCCAGGGCCCACATAGACCTGACCAGAGGAGGGTGAGGGTGCATGTGGGCCCTCCCAGCAGGAAGTCCTACTTCGGAATATCCAGAAACTCCCAAAAGCCTGAAACACCACAGGCAGGTGGCACCAGGCAGGGCCGGGCCCTCTTTGAATTTGGCTTGTTAAGACCTGCCCACATTTAACTGTCTACTCAGTGTCTGAGACAAATGCACTCCATCATCTTGGAAGTCCTCGGCCATTCAGCATGGCGGAGTCGCCGATCAGATAATCATGCTTATTGTGCCACAGCCTTGCTGAAAGGTTCCCATTATAATCCCGCAGCCCAGCTAGCCAGCCTGCCCCCGCTGTGGGGTCCTGATGCTCCTAGTGGCCCCAGCATAGGACAGATGGGAGACTGGGGTGGAGTGTCCTTGGGGCTCCACTGGAAATGTGGCTTGCCTTCCTAGAGGCATATGTTAGGGCCAAGATTGGAGCCAGCCTGGGCTCCCCAGACCTGTAGGCCATTGTGGGAACCTGGTCTTTGGGCCCAGGGAGCCAGTCCCTGAGATGGGGCCTGACAGGGTTGGATGGCTGTCCATAGGAGGGCGGTGAGGAAGGACCCGGAAGCCCAGAGCAGACAGGTGTGAGGAGGACAGCCATGTGTCAGAGCGGGAGGGAGGTGTGGCAGGAAACTCAGTGCCTACTTGGCCTCCTGAAGAACGTCCCTCCCTCACCCAGCTCCTTCCTCTCCTAGTTGGGGCCAGAAAGGGATGAGCAGTTGGTGCTGACTCCCTGGGTTTCTGGATGGCTGGGCAGACACAGCACTGGAAGCCAGGCTCTGGCACACAGGTCAGCGGTCAGCTAGGTGGACATAGGGGCTGCGTCTCCTACCCCTCAGCCTAGGATGGGACATAGCTTCCTGCTGCCATCACGGTCAGGCCTAAACCCTCCAGGAATGCAGGGTGGCCGCTTGGTCCTGGGCAGGACGCTTGGTAGTGACCTGGCTGGGAGGGGGCCTCAGGGCCCCCACCGGCGGTGTCAGACCACCAAGGCCTCCTGCTGAGGCGCCCAGCTCTTCTCAGAGCTGACAATGCTGGGCCCTAGAGGCACAGGCTACAGCTGTCGGCACCCTGCCCGAAACCCTATCCCAGGACCTTATCTGTGTCGGGGGTCCACACAGCCCTCTTCCTCTTTGCCTCCTGTCTTCTCCCAAGTCCTGCTCAGGGAGGAAATGCTCCTCTGGGAGGCCTTACAGCAACACTGCTGCCTGGTGTTGATAGGGCCAGGGCTGGGGTCCCCATTGCCGGCTTCTTGCCACACCGAGCTAAGGGGGGTCATGCCTGGGCCTTCTGGCAGGGGTCTGTCTCTGGTCTGGTGATGGGGCACAAGGAGAGTCCCAGGCTGGGAGCAGGCCCCCGGTGCTGCCCACCGGGGCCTCAGCTCCAGGGGTCCACAATGGAGCAAGGAATGGAGTCTGCCATCTCTGAGACCTGACCCAGTCAGGGGTCCTGGGCACCTGGTCTCAGAAGCTTTGCACCCCGGGGCAGGGACTCTCTGAGACCAGTCTTCCCATTTTCCTGAGACTATGACCAGAGGGTACAAAGCTGTGGTCGGTGGGAGCCGTGCCCACCGCGGGGCAGGAAGCTGCTAGAGAAGGAAGAGGGTTGAGAAAGAGATGCCCCTCCCGTGCTGAGCTTCCCCACAGCTGGGCACTGTGGGGCCGCTCTTTGGGTGCTGGGTCTTGGGAAGCCCAAGCCGCGTGCACCCCTCAGAGACCTGCATGGAGCCCTCCGGAGTGCCTGGCCCCCTGGTCCTGGCCCTGCTAGTGGGCAACACCCTTGATTGGCATGGGAGGTGCCATGGGGGGCATCCATGGTGGGGCCTCCATGAGGTGGGAGAGCAGGAAGGGGACAGGAGGGGCCAGGCCGAGGGTCCCACACAGTATCGGTGTGCAAGCTCTAAAGGAGAGGCCTGGAGAAGGCAGAGGGAATGCAGAGGTCAGGCCCCGAGGCTTGGGAGGGTTGAGAGCAAGGCTTGGTTTCTTTTTTTCTTCTTTTTTAAAAGATTTTATTTATTTACTTGTCAGAGAGGGAGAGAGAGAGAGAGAGAGCTAGCACAGGCAGACAGAGAGGCAGGCAGAGGCAGATGGAGAAGCAGGCTCCCTGCCGAGCAAGTAGCCCAGTGTGGGACTCGATCCCAGAATGCTGGGATCATGACCTGAGCTGAAGGCAGCTGCTTAACCCACTGAGCCACCCAGGCATCCCAGGGCTTGGTTTCTATTTTCAAAGCTCACTGGAGTCTGGAGACCCTCCCACAGACCCCTGGCTCCCTGCAGCCATGGCTATGAGGAAGCATGTGTGCCGGGGGGGGGGGGGGGGGGGGGTGTGACCTGCAGGAGGGCTAGGTGCGTGGTGGGGATAGGGGTCCGCTGACCCCCTGCCAAGGGACCCCTGGGGCTGCGGGTGAGGCTGAGGGACCCCTGGGGCTGCGGGTGAAGCCTGGGGTAGCCCTGGGGCCTGGGGTACTGACCACACCCCACCCCCACCCCAGTCTTCTTTGCCAGCCTTTCTGGCCCACAGTGGTGTGAGCCCATGGCTGTCTCCCTAGGGAAAGGGAGGGTGTTACTGTAGCACTCGGCCCCCCTGCTGTACCCCCTTCCCCCTCAGTGCAGGCTGCCCCAGCCTCGTGGCAGCTTTTCTGCCAGGAGGAGGCCTTGGGTGCTGGCACGCGACAGCCTGGTTCCTGCTCTGCTGACGAGTGGAAGCCTCCGTGCCTGAGTGCTAAAGCAGAGTGTCCGCTCTGTCCACCGTGAGGGGCAGGGCGAGGCACGCACTTGGCCTGTGGGGATCTGGTGAAGCTTTCCAAGGCTCTTGGACAGGAGGTAGGATGCGGAGGAGGCAGGCAGCCTGGGAGAGCTCTGGCTGTGGGCTCATACGGGTCTGGGTGCCTGGCTGGAGCCTTCCACGCCTCAGGAAGGACCTGGCCCTGGGCAGCAGCAGGGTGAGCTCCCACCAGAGGCCCTCTTTTCTAGACCTGCTGGCTCTGAGAACCCCCAGCCTGACTGTGGGGCATCAGGGAGTGCCTTGGGGTGATCTGAGCTGGGACTGAAGACCAGGCAGGAGTTTGTCAGGTAGAGATGATAGTGAGAGGAAGTCAGGGAAGGCTGCATGAGTTGTGCAGTGTGGTGGAGCACCAGCTGGGTAAGGACCTTGAACTTGACCCTGACTATAGTCACCTTTGAGAACCTGCCCTCTGCTGTGGCTGGGACACAGACTCAGAGCCAGAAGGGGGAATGGGAGGGTGTGCCTGGGGTACAGGATCTCACAGGACAGCTGGCCTTAGGAAGGGGACAGTGTGGAGGACAGCAGGATGGCTGGGTGGAGATGCCCACTATGGAGGCCTAGATCGCACTGGGCAGGGGAGACTGGGGACGGACCCCTTTTCCTGCCAACCTGGGGCCCTCGCCAGAACTTTTTCCTCCCTGGGCCTCTGAACAATGGGGCAGTGTGAGGGCGCCTGGGAACAGTCTGGTTCCCTTGTGGGCCTGCGCTGAGGGGCGGACAGGAGCCAGCAGCCATGAGTCATCTTATCCAGCGCCCAGGCCCCGGGGTTCCCAAGGCAGAGGAGGAACATGCTGCTCTCAGTTCCTCTGCTGGGGGGTGGGGGGATAGGGAGGGGGCTGGCCTGATCCTCCTTCCCTCTTTTGCCCCTCTCTCTTTCCTCTTCCTGTGCCCTCTCTCCAGCTCCCTCCCTCTGGGTCTGTCCTCCTCTCCCAGTCTCCCTGTCTCTGTTCAGGAGCCCAGGCCTGGGAGTGGCTGCAGCCTGTCTCCGCCCCTGGCCCTGTCCATGACAGCCTGGGCCGGTGGGGGGGGGGAGCTAGCCTGTCACCACGGTGCCCCCCTCTCTGTGGGCAACCCGAGGAGGTAGCTAGTGAGTGGGCAAGACCCCGCCCAGGTGGGACACCTCCTGAGGCCACTGAGTAAAATGTGACCAAAAGCAGAAGAAAGTGCAGTAAGATAAAAAACTCAGTCAAAACTAATCAATAGTGTCAAAGACAAAAGTGATCTGAAAACAGCTTAAAAACATTAGCATTCAGGATAAAAGGTTAACAGCAAGTGGATTAAAACAGAAGATCTCACTGGGAAAGACTGCAAAGAGCAGGAGAAGGGAAGGGACTCTCCTGTGGACCCCGGGGCTGGGTTCTGGCCTGGGGCAGGGGGAGCGAGAGGCCAGAACCCCATTGGACAGATGGTGAACTGGGGTTCCTGGTGAGGGAGGGCTCCAGGAACCCACAGTGGTCAGACCCCCAGTCAGAGGATCCAGATTGGGGGCTACACCACCTGCCTCCCTGGGCTCTGGTGTTCTTTGCCCTGACCCAGGAACCCTGCCCCGTTGAAGGGTAAAGGGCTGGGGAGTGCCATGGTTTCCTCCTGTGTGGCAGGAAAGATACTAACCAGATGGGTAGTAGGACAGATGGCAGAGAAGCCGAGGCTGCTGACCGCTGCAGGGTCTCAGCTATGTCCCTGATGGCCTAGCCCTAGATGCCTTGGCAAGTGGCTGCCATTGTGGAGGGCTGGTGCAGCTGCCTTGGCCTGGGCCAGGCACACAGCAGGGGTCTGTAGGGTGTGCGCATCATGGCTGACCTCTGGCTCCTGTGAGGAGCAGTGGGGCTGGATCTCTCTGGCCACCTCCTCTACCCACTTCCAACCCTAGCATAAGCTTCACAGTCTCCATATCCCCAGTGTTCCCTTGTCATCTTGCCCTGGTGCTGAGATCTGGGCTAAGCTGGGCCTAGTGCCTATGTTAGGGTCCCTGTGAGCCATCTTCTTTGGTCCTCAGGGTGCCATTAGCATCCAGTCCATTTGGGGAATGAGGAAGCGAGGCTTAAGGTGTGAAGTGACTTGTACCAAGTCCCCAGTGCAGATAAAAGAAGCCAGGACTGGAGCCTAGGCCTGAATAGGACCCTGGCTTGGACGGTCTCCCTGGGGGCACGTCTGAGACCTCACCCACACCCAGCTGAGCGGGTGGCCCTGATAAACAACTCTGCAAGGAGCCTGCTTTTGTTCCTTCTGTGTGAAGGTGCATGCCTCCTCCTACCTCAACCCCAGGCCCTTTGCACAAGTTGCTTCCTGTCCGTGACACCCTCCATGTGATTTCCTTGCTTGGCTCCTTCCTGTGGAAGATTGCTTCCGGGACTTGCGGGCTGATGTGTCACTGTGTCTGGGTGGAATGCTTGTCACAGGAACGTGAGTCACAAGTGGCTGCCTCCCCAGCGGTTGGGAGCCCCGGATGGAGGGTGAGTCCAGCTTGGACCCTGGGGTGAAGGGTGCAGTGTTTACTGGCAGGGGTACCCTGACTGTTTCCCTCTGCCCCAGCACCAGAAGAACTTGGGGAACTTGCTATGTAGAGGAGGGACCAGACCCTGTGACTGCCACCCAGCCCAGCCCAGCCCAGTGATGGACAACAATGGCAATCCTCTGGATCTTCCTGCTGTGTTTTCTTAGCTCTCCAGTGGGGTTCCTTCATGGCTCTGTAGGAGACCCTCTTTCTAATGGAGATACTATTTCCGGAATACCTAACTGCCTTCATTGGAACCTCTGCTGGAGTGTGGACCTGTCTGTCCACACAGCCCTAGCACGGAGTGCCTGGCCTCAGCCCTGCTTGTACTTCTTAGCCTGGCAGCTCTTGGGACAGCCCCGTTCCCTGTGGAGACTCTGAGGCCTCGGGCTCTTCTTTTTACCAGACCTCGTTCTGAGGTGAGCACCAGACCCCTTCCACTGTGGGAACTAGCAGTGGTGAGCTGGGCTGAGGGTGGGAGCTTGTGGCTGAGTGTCTCCTGGCTGGGCTCCCCAGGGCCTTGGACGTGAGTTGAAAACAAGCAGACTCGGAGCCCTCAAGGACAGGTCCCACAAGGACCTGCACCCCACATATGTCCCAGTCCGTGTCCTGCAGCCTGCCCAGAGCCCCGATAACGCCTAGAGCCCCAGCTCTCTTCCAGTTGCCCTCTGGGCTGGTGCATTTTCTGCCCAGGTGGGACCCACTATCCTTCCTGAGAGGAGGCTCTGGGGCTCCTGGTCCTCTGTCCCCTTAGGGCTAGCCTGGGCAGGAAGTGCCAGGCTGTGTGGTGTGGGTGCCACGGGCAGTACCAGCTGGGTGGCCACAATGAGTCTGGCTTAGCCTCTACTTCCTCACAAGGGAGAGCAGGGCAGTGTTTACCCTTGAGCAGCTGGGGACTGAGTGGGCCCTGGAGCTGACGCATCGGTGCTGGGTGGACATTCCAGGCCCTTGTCCTGGCCCCTTGGCTTGGTCTTCTGTAACAAGAGGAGACTATAGGAAGGAAAGCATCCCAGCCTTAATGACCCCCTGCCATGGCTTCAGCAATTGGGGTGTCTGTCCCCACAGGATGTGCGTGTGGGAGAGGTGTCCCCAGGAGGCTCCGTTCTTAAGGAGGCCAGCCTGGGGCTGGGAGCAGGAGCCAGGCCCTGTCTGGCTAGGGAGCCAGGCTAGCTTCCAGCACCAGAACCATCTTCTGGAGCCTTCTCCGCCCCGCAGCAGGACTTCTTACTTAGTGTAGAGAGTCAGTGTGGCATGACCTGAGCACCGTGGCCCAGGAAGGCCAGAGGTGGAGCAGGCTAGCTTTGGGGAAGTCTTACTCTCTGTTGGTTCCTCATCTGGCCAGAGATTAGCTTGTGTCTGACCTCAGAGGAGATGATCTCTCTGTTTCCGTGTCTCCTGAAAAAGGTGCTCTGCAGGTCTCCTGGCCAACCACATCCCCTTGACCCCTGGGAGGGCAGCGGTGGCACTGCTGAGGCCTGCCTCAGCATGGCCCAGTGGGTTCTCAGGGTGTGAGGGGGCATGGTCTGACCCCATGTCTGCCTTGTCAGGGATGGGCACCAGGTTGGGAGAAGTCCCTCTGGGAGGGGTCCAGGCCCTGTTTGGTGGGCGCCAAAACCCCCATACTGGGCATCTGTCATGTAGCCAGAGGCCCCCCGGCGTGCTTGAGACAAGACGAAGGGTTTAATTCAGCAGATGAGCGCTTGAACTAGGTGCCATGAAGACTCAGGGGCCCGTAGCCAGTCAGGGTGGGTTTTTAGGCGTTCATACGGAGAGACCACCTCCCCCCGCCCCCCTACCCGCCCTGCCTGCTTTGTGCCAGGCACCGTGCAGGAGATGAACACAGGGAGGGGCTGTCCTTGCCAGCTGCTGGAGAGAGAGATGAAGGGAGGGGCAGTCTCTCCTGGGCGCTGGGCAGGGGTCCCAGTGTAGCTGGAGGCCTGAGAGAGAGAGAGAAAGAGTGTGTGTGTGTGTGTGTGTGTGTGTGTGTGTTTGTGTGCTCCCACCACTATAGGAGTGCAGCTGGGAATGGGGCCGGAGGTGGGCAAGGAGTCTGGAGTGCTCAAGGATCCAGACCCGTTGGGGTGGGGTGGGGAGGTGTCACCCAGCTCTGAGGAGGACGGCTGGACAGAATGCTCCCCTTTCCAGCATGACCATGCTGACGGAGTTGCCAGCAAAAGGTCAGCGACCAGAGGCCCCTGGAGTGTCCCTCCTCACCAGCCATGCCAGGTGGTCCTTGGGACAACACCGTACCAGAGCCGTCACCCCACTCCTCAGAGGAGGAAGCAGAGGCTCAAAGTGGGCCACAAGTTTCGGAGTCCCTAGGGACACCTGTATGGTCTCTGCGATGCTCTCCGGCCTCCCCGGGTTGCCGGGCAGCCCAGGATCCCCTGGCGTGGGCAGGACTGAGGGCCTGTCTTGGGGGTAGCACTTCTGGGACAAGGCTGATGAGAGGCAGGCAGCCTCCGTGGGCAGCAGGCTGGGAACTTGGCGGGGGGGGGGTAGCGGGGGAGATAGGGCCCACACATCAATGCTCTGGAGAATTTTTTCTTAAGTGATTAAAAGGTGCAAACTTGTCTATGTTTTGATGAACTGAAGTGTGAATCCTGACCCGCCTCTCTGCAGGCTCTCAGTCTGAGGCAGAAGTGTGGCTTTGGCCAGAGATAACGCCAATTAGCACTTCCCCCAGACCCAACCTGCCCCTCACTATGCCCACCATGCCTGCTTCCCAGCTTGGGAATGTTGGCAGGAAGCAGACACGCCTGGCCTGGGAGAGAAGGACTCCGGGGTGCTGCAGGGTCTTCTGTGGGGACACAGCTTGGGCGCCAAGTGTCCCAGAGCAGAAATCCCAGCCCTGCCCCTAGCTTGGCCCAGAAACCCAGCGCCCATGTGGGCAGCTGGGCAAGGGGCCTCTTTCTGTCCTTCCCTTCATTTCCTTTGCCCTTGGACACACGAGTGGCTGGGCTGCTTCCTGCCTCTACCTTGGGTAGCCCTGAGAAACTCCTGGGACTTTCTAGACCTGAGCACACCACTGTCTTTCTGGGGACACTGGCAGGCTCTGATTGGTGACTTGCTCTGCATTCCACAGTCGTCGGTCTTGAACTCCGGCTGCTTGCCAGCCGGTGGTCATCTCCCCAAGGAGAGGTCCTGGGCACAGGTGGGCATCGGCTGTAGCCTACCCTGGACATTGGTTCTCGTCCAGGGTCCAGTTAGCTCTGGGTCACAGTTCTTCACTGTAGCTCTGAGGGACTGTCTAGGCATGTGCTAGTTAGACCATGTCAGGGCAATGGCCCTGTGGGTAGACGTGACTTTGAACCTATTGATCCATCCATCTGTTTTTTGGGCCTGCCGTGGGCCAGGCACCAACCTGGCTCTGGGGATGTGGTGGGAGCCAGGCTGATGGGGAGGGCTGGGGACATCCGTGGGAGGGCATAAGGCTATGCCATTGACGTGGAGGTTTCAAAGGGTGTGCTGTTCTAGGTGGTTCTGTTTTCAAAGGATGAGGGAGCATTAGTCTGTGAGTGGAAGAGATTGCACATACTGGGAATGGGGCATGAAGGTACAAAGGCCAGGGGCAGGAAGCAGGGCTGGACCCCAAGTACTTGGACTTGTGCCAAGGAAGGGCTGGGCAGGAGTGTGGGCCAGAGGCTGAGGCAGGAGTGGGCTTAGCAAATCTCATGGGTGGGAGCTGGAGGTGGCATCCAATCCTGTGCTTGGGAAGGGTGGGGGGGGGAGTCTGGCCTGGAGGAGGGCAACCAGCTGGATGCCCAAGGCAAGGTAGGGGGCAGGGGCAGGGGGGACTCTCCCCAGACTGGGTCTCTCCCTGCAGGACACACCCAGGACTTGAGATGAAGTTGGTCCTGGGAAAGGACTTTTGGGGTGGGGGGGCTGATGTGTAATAGTTTCCTAGGGCTGCCCTAACAAAGTCCCACACCTGGGAGCTTCAAACGACAGACGTTTACTCTCCCAGAGTCCTGGAGCCCCAAAGTCTCAGAACCAGGTGTCACCAGGACCACACTGTCTCCCCAGGCTCTGGAAGAGGGCCCTTCCTTCCTTGCCGTTTCCATCTCCTGGTAGCTGCGGACGTCTGCATCTGCATCTGCGGCGTCTCTGGCTTATGCCCCCCTCGCCTCAGTCTGCCCCTTGGGCTTCATATGATCTTCTCTATCTGCTCTTCTCAAAACGACACGTGCCGTTGGATTGAGGGCACTTCTGGCTAATCCTGGATGAGATCCTTAATGACATACACAAAGGTCCCTTTTCCAAATAAAGCCACATTCATAGTTTCTGGAGGCTAAGACTTTGACCCCCATTTAGCCCATTACACCAGGTGACCCCAGCAGGGCTCTGCCCTCCACACCACCCACTCCCTCCACCTGGCAGCCCAGGATCCCCTGGCGTGGGCAGGACTGAGGGCCTGTCTTGGGGGTAGCACTTCTGGGACAAGGCTGATGAGAGGCAGGCAGCCTCCGTGGGCAGCAGGCTGGGAACTTGGCGGGAGGGGGGGGTAGCGGGGGAGATAGGGCCCACACATCAATGCTCTGGTACTGATGATCAATGCTCATCATCGTGGCTGCCTTCTCTGGAAGGCAGCTTTCAGCCCCAGGTATGGAGAGAAGGCACAGGCCAGAAAGAGGAGTAGGTGTGTGGTTGAGGGTCCTAGGGCTGGCTCTGGGCAGACCCAGGCCCTGCAGGGGGCTGATACGAAGCATCTTATTTGAGATCTTGAGGTTTTTCCCAGTATGGTCACCAGCTGCCGTTCCTTGAGCCCAGCCGGCCCTCCTTGACACCTTCAGTGCCTGAACTGCCCCTGCAGGTGGCAGGCAGGCCCCGGAGCGGGCACGGGGGCCCAGGGTGCCTACAGGAGAGCCGGGGCTAGGGTTTCTGGGGACGTGGTCCCATTCCTCGCACCTCCGTTGTCTGCAGTCAGCCTGGCCGGTGCCATCCTCCCGAACGGCCATGTCCTCGTGAGCAGCGCGGGTCTGGCCCTGTCCTCCTGAACAGTCATGTCCTGTCCATGTCCATGAGCAGTGGGGGTGCAGAGAGGACCAGCCTCGTGGCTGTGAGCACAGCGCTGAGGCCGACTCCATGCCCAGCTGCAGAGGGGCTGTGGTGTTGGGCGTTGGCCTTGCCCCTGAGCATACTGAGGACCCCAGGAACCCAGACTGAAAGCTCTCCCTCTCTCTTCCTTTTTCAGGCTGACCCTTGGCCCCTGCCTGGCCCTGCTGGCTGGCTCCCACCCACCGTGGTAAGTCCTAAGTCTGGGGAGGTGGAGGGGTCCCCAAGACAGCACTTTGAGGGGCTTGCCCTTGGGAGGGGAGGAGCTGCGATTTAGGGAGGGCGGGGTAGAAGACAGAGCCATTTGATTTGGGGACCCCAGCCCTGCCCCAGCCCCACTCGTGTTGCTGCTTGGATGCTGGTGTGGGATCAGTTCCATGGCTGTTTCTACACCCTGTAAAAGGTCATGGCGCTGCCATTAGTGGAGAGCGCTCTGTTTTCAGGAATAGAGATGATAGCGTGATTTGCTGCAAGATCAAGTGCTGCCTCAGGAGGTAGGAGGGCAGGCGGGGAAACTGAGGCCCAGGGAAGAGGTGGAGCAGCCCAGAACTCTGACCTCAGACTCCCATAGGGACACTAAGGCTGGAGAAGGGGCCAACATGGATCTGACCCCCATGGGGATGCCAGCTGCTGCCTTGACCTCAGGCCTTCTCATCCATCCCTCTTCCTGTCCAGTGAGGGCCAGTACATCCCAGGGAGAGCTGGTTGGCTCCTGGTTCTTGTCCTGGCCAGTTCTCACCCCCACGCCTGTCACCCAGCCTCCCTGGGCCTCAGCCACCTTGTTGCCCACCCTGGATGTTGCTCTGAGCCCTTGTCCTGTCTTTGACTTCCTCCCCCCAGTCCCTCCCAGCAAACTTCACCTCCTCTGTCAGACCTGCCTGCCCCTGAGGTCATCCTCTAATCTACCTGCTGGGCCTGCCACCACCCCTCCAACCCATAGCCCTTAGAGGCCCCCACTCCAGGCCAGAACTGCCATCCTGCCTTGTCCTGGCTGGATCATGACCCAGGGGCTTCTCACCTGCTACTTTATCTCAACCCTCAGCACCCACTGCACAGACGGAGAAACAGGCTCAGAGGGGCTAAGTAGGTTGAGGCCACATGGCCAGCACAGGATAGAGGTAGCTGAGTGTCCAATGTGTCTTGCTCTGAGGTCCTCTCTCCTCCCTGGGCAGACTGCAAAGGGGAACAAGGGGAAGAGGCCCACCTCTAAGCCTCTGTCTGTCATGGCCACCAGTGGGCACTGAGGCTGACTCAGGCGTGGGGAGGCTAGGGTGGCCATGCCCAGCCACAAAGTCTAAGTTCCCTACCCTCCAAGAGATAGCAGGCAGTCTGTGACCCCAAACTGCGCCCTGGGGGCATGACAGGCTTGGCAGGGGTCTGGATCTGTGGACAGAGTGGGAGTGGAAGCCCCCCAGCCCGGGAGCTGCCCTCCACCAGAGCCCCAGTGACAACTATGCGGGGGATGGCCAGGTGCCAACATGGTCGATTGTGCAGGGCATACCCCAGGAAACTTACTGGATGAGACAGTTAGCGACTCCCTGGGGACCCCATGGTCTGGCCTCTCTAACCCTCAGATCCTTCTGTGGGTTTCGTCGCAGAGTGCCCCTTCCTTTGGCCTCCTGTCCTTTGTGGGATCCCAGCTCGGGAGAGGAGGGGCAGGGGATGTGGGGGCTCAGCACCAAACAGCCCGGCCTTGCCCCCCCCCCCGCTCCCTTTCTTGGCTGTGGGTCTGGGCAGGGGAGGAAGGCCACCTTGGTGGGGCAGCATTGGCCTGGGACAGGCCCAAGTGGGACCTGGGGGTAGGTCCTGACACTGGCGGAGCCACAGAGAGGGATGTGAGCCACTAGAGGCATGTGAGTTCAGCTCTGCACAGAGGCTATGCCAGGCAGGAGAGTGGAATTGGCCTGTGGAAGAGTAAGGAGGGAGGGTGAAGGGAGATGCCTGCGCCTACGCTGGGAACCTAGTTCCTCAGACCGATGTTGGTGTCAAAGGGCAGAGAGGTGGGGGTAGTGAGCTCCCTGCATGGGATGTGAGCACAGGCTTCTTGGTGGGGGGCAGGGCTTCTGGGGCCAAGGAGACAGAGTCTGGCTGTGAAGGGGCTTTGCGGGTTTGCTGGAGAGAAGCCAAGGTGGCCATGGAAATGTGTATGCTGGAGGACCAGCAGGGAGCTTCCTCCCAGGGCACCCTGGGACTTGGGGCACTGGGTCTCTGACCCCATATGGGATGGGAGAAGGGTCGGCTAAACCCCGTCAGGCCAAGGTGCAGCCGAGTCTCAGCTGGGCCTCGGGACCTTAGAGGGTAGAAGGCAGGAAGTGCTGGCTAGCCGGGGCTGTCGGGAGGACCCGGCAACAGGAAGTGTTGCATGAGGAGGAAGCCCGGGGCAGCCGCAGGCCCCAGAGGTAGTGGGCGGCTGTCAGCAGGAGGGAGCTGTGAACCCCGGCAGTGCTCAGGGACATGTTGGGGCATCAGGCCTCCCCTGCCTGGGGGAGGCAGGCTGCCAATTTGCCCTGTGACCCCTGAGTCCCATGGCCTCCTGGGGCCTCAGGACACCTGCCCCTAGCCTATCCACGGACAGGAGCAGAGCCATGTGCCGGCTCACTACCTTCAGGTTAGTGGGGCAGCCCATGGACTGGGGGCTTGGGAGGTGGCCCTGGCCCCGTGTTTCCAGAACAGCATGGGAGGCTGAGCTCTGGACTCCAGAGCTGATAGGCTCTGAGGAGAGCCCTGAGAGCTGGGTGGGGCACAGTGGGAGCCCCACTGCCCCCCACCATGGGCTGCTCAGCCTGCACCTGGCAGGGAGCTGGGGGCCCAGGTTGGGGTACGCCTTCCCATTGTATATGCTGGTGGACTGGCCTAGCCTTTGGGTCCTGTGTGCGTACACATTGAGCTAGTGTGTGTGCCCGGTGGGGGGGTGGTGTGTGAGTGTGTATGTGTGTGCATATGCTTGGGGGTCTGGCAGGGAGATGAAGGGCTGGGGGGGGGGCTCTCCTCATGAGCCCCGGTTCATGCCCCTTCCCTCCGTCATGGCTGGTCACCGGCTTCTGGCCTCTGTAGGAGGTTTTGGTTTTGATTCTCTTATGGAGAAAGATTCTGGGAAGACGAAGGCAGGGAACTGAGAGGGGAGAATGGATGGGCTATGTGTGTGGTGCTGTGAGCCCACCAGCCCCTAGGGCCTGCCGGATGCCAGGCTGGGGGAGTGCCTGTCCCTGGCAAGCCCACCCCCACCTCCCAGAGTTTACTGACTGTGTAACTTTGGGTGAGTTACTCAGTCTTGCAGGCCCTCGATATCTTCATCAGTGGTGCGGGGGTGATGCTGACGCACACATCAGGGGGTGTTGGGATGATGACATGGGCTGATCCGTGAGAAGCACTGAGACTGGCCTACAGTGAGTGCCCGGTGCACTTCTCCCAGCGCTGCTGTTCTAGTCTATAAAGTAGGACTAAAGCACCGGACCTATGGGACTTACGGACCTATCAGGTGGGACTTGGCCCCGGCCCATGCAGGGCTGGGTGGCCGCAGTGATGTTTCTGACCTGTGCTGGGGCTGCCAGCCCAGGGCCGGGGGGCACCCAACAAGGGTCTCGTTAGCCTCTGGAGGCCAGGTGTGTGTGTCTGCTTACGAGGGAGTGAATGAGTGTGTACCAGTGGGAGTCCAGAGATAGGTGTTTGAGTACATAGTGTGCTTGCGTATGTGTGTGGATGAGTGTATGTCTAAGAACAAGTGTGCGTGAGCACGTGTCCAAGTGTGTGTATATGTGCCTCTGTGTGTGTACATGTGTGTATATGTCTCTGTGTGTGTATAGGTCTGCATGAGTGTGAGTGTGTATGTGTGTGCGTATGTGTCTGCTTGTATGTGTGTCTGTGTATATGTGCGTGTACAGGTCTGCATTTGAGTGTGTACATGTGCGTGCATGTGTTTCTGAGTGGGTACATATGTATGTATCGGTCTGCGTGTGAGCGTGTACATGTGCGTGTGTGTCTGCGTGTGAGTGTGTGGGCATGCGTGTGGCTGCGTGCATTTGGGGACTCCCAGTGCCACTGCGCCCTGCAGTTCGGGGCCGGTCTGGTCACCACTGACAGGAACCCTGACTGTGGTCACACAAAGCGCCAGCTCCCTCACCACAGCCAGGGCTGTGTCTTCAGGTGTGAAGGAGGAGAGCCATGGGAGCTCGGCCTCCAGGTCCCCTGCTCAGCTCTCGTGCACAGGCTCACACCTATGCACACTCATGCACACGCTAGTGCATACACTATACCCTGCATGTGGGCCATGTGGGTCCCCTGCACAGCCCGTCTGAGCACACTGCCTGCAACTCTGACAGGGTGTGGAGTCTCAGGGCTCATGTGAGCCAGGTGGGGGGTGACCACATGCTCTGGGGTTTACAGCCACAAGGGGGGGGGTGTGATCCACCAAGCGACAATTGGTGGAACTCGACGAGGGCTGTCTCTGTGGGCCAGTGCAGTGTCACCCACTTGCTCGCCCCCCTCCCTGCGCCTCAGGCCTCTGGGCACCTGGACTA
Source organism: Neogale vison (assembly GCF_020171115.1). Lineage (NCBI taxonomy): Eukaryota > Metazoa > Chordata > Mammalia > Carnivora > Mustelidae > Neogale > Neogale vison. Next base: position 67,123,935 of record NC_058101.1, on the reverse strand, counting down.
ACCTCAGCTTGAAGAAAAGGTCCCAGGTGAGCGAGGAGCAGAGACCAGAGAGTGCCCGAGGGTCTGCCGTCCCTAGTACACATCCTGCGCTCAAAGACCTCATGCTTTCTGGAAGGCCCCACGGAGCCCAGCAGCCACCACCGTGTCGGCCAGCCACCTTACTGCTGACATTTGTGTCATCGGAATCCTGCCCAAGAAGGCTGCTGTGAGCTGCAGGGAACAGAGCCACTCCCAGCCGCCAGCTTACTGGGCAGCCTCAGTCCCCTCCTCCATAGAGACATGTCCTGAGGGGTGTTGGGCCGCTGTGAGGACAGGGCTCTCTGTGTCCACTGTAAATGAGAGGAAGCAGAGGCTCCCTGGAGGACAGGCCTGGTGGGATTTGAACCCAGGCCTGGAGCACTCAAATGACAGGTCCCACCCAGGGGGGCTCATCAGACTCTGCCCCCTCCCCCGGAAGCACACTAAGGGGCTTCCACTGCTGTGTCTGTTCCTGCAGAAGAAGGGACTGATGCTTCCTGCTGATGAGCACAGGGGATGAGTGAGTGGACTTTGACCATCAGGGTGCTGGGTGACACCATGAGCCTAGAGGGAAGTGGCCAGGGAGACCAGGCTGGCCAGGAGTGTGGGTGTTTCTTGGGGACTCCCCTCAATTTCCCCAGGCACCAGTGGAGCTGGAGTCTTTGAGCTGGACTGAAAGTCCCTAAAAGCTGTGTGGTCACCTTGGCCAACATGGCCCGTCAGCACCCCGACCCTCAGCCACCATTTCCTTCCCATTTCTGTTCCAGCCCGGCCTGGCACTTGGCTCTTGGTCAGGTGCCAGACCAACTCATGCACTGGTGCAGGGCAGAGCTGGGTGGGGCGGGAGGCTTTAGGGACATCAGGATGGGTTTTCCCTCAGATGGTCTGTCCTCTGGAGAGGAGCTGAGCATATTGGCATCTGTCCCTGAAACGAGGACATTCCTAGGGGAGGTGAAGTTGAGCACAGCCTAATTCTGTCACCACCCACCCTCCCCACCCAAGGTCCGGCTGGCCACCCAAGAGCCCTCATCCTGCCCACAGAGAGACTGCGGTCAGGCAAGAGTGAGGCTCTCACGGGCCTATACTTGCCTGGCCCCTGAGCTAAGCCAGAGTGGGGCTCTAAATTCCCATAGCTCCTCCCCTCCAATTTCTCCCAGGTGCAGTGTGAGAAGGAGTGGGTTCCATCCATTCACACTGCAGCTTCCCCCGCCCCAACAGACACACCAGGTCTCCTTACAGATTGGGGAGGATACAGTATTGGGGGGAGAGGGCTATATTTTGGCTTTCTGTGCCTTCCCGGCAAGTGCAGTCCCTACCAACCACTAGAGTCAACATTCTGTGCCTCCTTTGGGGTTCCCTGGGTGCTCCTCTGTGCTGGGCCTGAGTTGGTGAGGATGGGGGACAGTGACAAGCTAGTGTGGTCAGTGTTACCTGGGGGGAAGGCTGTGTTAGCCCCATAGAGGGACATAGGAACCCCTAGAGGTCAGGGAAAACCACCTGAAAAGGGGGACACTTGAGCTAACCCTCATTTCATTTTTGGATTATTCACTGCTAGTATCATATAAGTATGAGTGTTTTTTGTGTATTGATCTTCCTGCTAGCCTGTTTATTAGTTCTAATCACTTTTTAGTAGGTTCTCTGGTATTTTTTCTATATGTAATCATCTAAGTTGTGAGTAGTCTTACTTCTTCATTTCCAACCTGGAGACATTTTATTTCTTTTTCTTGCCCAATTGCCTTGGCCAGCAGCTCTGGTACAAGTTGGATAGAAGCAGCAAGAGCAGAGTTTTCCTTGTCCGTGCTCTTAGGGGAAAGATTTCAGTTTTTAACCATCAAAGATGATGTTGACTATGGGCTTTGCATTAACACCCTTTTACCATGTTGGGGAAGTTTTCTCCTATTCCTAGTTTGTTGAGTGTTGTTCCTAGCAGGAAAGATTGTCACATTTTGTCAAATGCTTTTTCTCTGTCTGTTGAAATAATCGTATGGTTTATCTTTTTTTCCTTTTTGGTATGATGTATTACAATCATTGAATTTTAAGTGTTAACCTTGTGTTCCTGGGATAGAGCACACTTAGCGTGGTGTAGAATCCTTTTTACAAAGTGCTGAATTCAATTTGCTAGTATTTTGGTGAGCATTTTTTTAGAGGGGGGAAGGAAAGAAGGAGAAGGGGCAGAGAGAGAGAGAGAACGCTAAGCAGGCTCCATGTCCAGCGCAGAGCCTGACATGTGGCTCAATCTCACAACCATGAGATCATGACCTGAGCTGAAATCAAGAGCCTGACACTTAACTGACTGAGCTTCCAGGAGGTCCTCGGAGAGGATTTTGGTGTCTAGAATCATAAGAGTTATTGGCCTGTCGTTTTCTTGTGTTGTCTTTGTTTTTGGTATCAAGGTAATGCTGGCCTTATAGAGTGAGTTCCTTCCTCTTCTGTTTTTGGAGGAGTTAACTATGAGTTGGTGTTCATTTGTACCAATTTTTGGAGGCTAACTTAGTTTAGTTGCCCCCTAAAGGAACTGGAAGGCACTGCAGGCAGTGGAAACGGAGCTGTAGCCTGGAGGTGGTGCTTGGTGGTTCTGGGTCTTGGATTCAGGAGCCACTGGGTTTGTATGGCACCAGTCTGTGGGAGGTGGAGGGCAGGAGGAGAGCCTGCTGGGAAAGCTCCATGGGGGCTGGATCTAGAAAGGCCAAGTGCACATGATGAAGCCCTGGAGATTTGGAACAGAGGTGATGGGAATGGCATGTGTGGGTGGGAGAGAACATGCTGAGTGGAGGTGATGGGGGAGAGAATGGAAGCCGGGGAGGAAACTGAGACAAGGGATTGTGGGGAGGAGGACAAGCAGGGGGCCTGGGAGGAGCAGGAGGAGGCAGTGGCCCTGAGTATGCTGCCAGGGAAGGCATTGGCAAGGGCACTGGGAGCAGAGGCACACAGGTGGGACAGAGCCTCTCCCTGCAGTGGCAGGCGGCACCCAGAGCCAGCCTGAAGTGAAGGCGGGGAAACCAGGAACCAGTGCTGCGCACAGCTGCACAGCTGCACAACTGCACAGCTGCACAGCTGCGTGGGAGCACAGAGCCCCTGCCCCAGCTGGCCCAGCTGACCCGCAGCCTGTATGCAGGAGGGAGATAGAAGAGGCAGAATGCTTGGGGGGCCGGCAAGGCCATCACCTACCTTTGGCCAGCCTGGGGGTCTCCTCGGAGAGGAGCCCACATCTATAGAACAGGTGGGAACTGCCAAGGACTGGACGTCTGTCTGGCTCCTGCAGGGAACCCCGGGGGGTGGAGACCGGTGGCGGCAGATGGGTGAAAAAACCTGCCTGAGAGGGGACGGGAGGACCCACAGACCCAGCCGGAGCCCCAGTGGCAACCAGCTTCACCCCGGCCACAACCCGCGGAGGCCGGCCGCACTCGCCCCCGTTTGCGGAGGCGCAGACGGAGGCCCTGGGAAGACGAGACCCTCTCCCGAAGGGGCTGGCCAACCGGGGTGCCTGGCGGGCTCGGGGCAGCACTCAGACGTCCGCGTTGCGCCCCGGAGCCCCTGGGGAAACTGAGGCCCCGCGCGAGGGGAGGGAGCGGTCCGCGGTGGGGCGCGGAGCGCCGGGTCTCCACCTGCCGCGCCCGCCCCGCCCGCGAGGGGAGGAGCCGGCGGCCGGGGGGCGGGGGGCGCGGGGGCTGCGGCGGCGGGGCGCGCGGCATGGCGGGCGCGGGGCACGGCCGGCCGGGCTGGGGCGGGCGGGAGGCGGGCGCGGGGGGGGCCGGCCCGGGGCAGTGTCGGTGCGCGCAGGGGCGGCGGGTCGCCGCGTGGACACCGTGAGTACCGAGCCCGGAGCGCTAGCCCCGCTTCCTGGGGGAACAAAGGCGGGCGTGGGCCGGGCGGGGCGCGGGGGTTCCGTACCGGGCAGCAGGCTCCGGGGGGCCGGGACCGAGACTTTGTTCCGAGCCTCAGCTGTGGGCGGGGGCCGGGCCGGGGCTGGTTGGTGCGCGCGGAGCCGGAGGGGGCAGCCCAAGCCCTGGAGGAGGTGAGCCTTTGGTGGAGGATGCTGGCTCGTCCGCAGCCCAGTGGCTTTCTTTGTGTGTGTGTGTGTGTGTGTTTTGGGGAACGGGGTCTGTAGTGGCAGGAGCCCCAGGGGACAGGGCCTCTGTGTCTGACCCTGGCTGCAACGCTGGTGGCTCAGTGGGACACGGACCACACTCCCTATTTACACTCCGAGTCCACTGGGCCCCAGGAAGGACCAGGCACCAGGGTTAGTGGGGGCAGGCACAAGAGAAATAGTGCCTCCGGGCAGGGTTGGGGGGGTAGTCTTGAATATATGTAGGCATTCAGATGCCTCACAGAAGAGGGGACTGTGACATGATCCCAGGGTCCTGGGATCGAGTCCCACATCAGGCTCCTTGTCCAGCGGGGAGCCTGCTTCTCTCTCTGCCTGGCACTCTGCCTGCTCTGACAAATAAATAGAATCTTAAAAAGAAGAAGAAGAAGAGGGGACAGTGAACCTGGGTCTTGAAGGATGAATAGGAGTTCTTCATGTGAGAAGGGGGAGTGGTCAGGCATGCCAGGCAGAAGCCAGGGTGGGAAAGAGCCTGGCATGTTTCAGGGAGAACGGCTAGGATGATGAGCAGGAGGCTGGATGGGGAGCAGGGGAAACAGGGAACAGGGTGGATACCAGTCAACCCACCAGAAGGTCATCGTGGCCGCTGCCAACAAGCGTGTGGTGTATGTCAGGCTGTGTCCACTCTGTGTCCCCATTTTATAGCCCCAACAACTACGGCCTAGGGATCCCCCAGAGAGCTGAGCCAGGGTGGGAACTAGAGACTCAGGGCTACCTGCTTTCCTGCTTCCTGGTCTTAGGGCCTTAAGAAAGGGATGGACAGAAGCTGGCTAAAGGCAGGCAGGAGGGGTGCCTGGGTGGCTCAGTGGGTTAAAGCCTCTGCCTTTGGCTCAGGTCATGATCCCAGGGTCCTGGGATCGAGCCCCGCAACAGGCAGCCTGCTTCCCCTCCTTCTCTTTTTGCCTGTCTCTTTGCCTGCTTGTGATCTCTGTCAAATAAATAAATAAATAAATCTTTTTAAAAAAAAAAAAAAAAAAAAGGCTGGCAAGAGTGGAGAGTAGGGCATTTGGGGCCATGTCCCTCATCCCTTCTCTGCTAAGGAACAGAGATAATGGAGAGGATGCCCGAGGCCTGCCCCGGCCCCTGTACCTTTTAAAAGCCAATATAGTCATCTCCTCCTGGAAGCCTCCTCCCTGGGAGGCTCCATCATAGGCTGACCTGGCATACAGACTTGGGGTGGTTATGGCATTAGGCCTGACTTACCTGGGCCGATGGTTTCTTTCTTTTTTTTTTTAATTAATTAATTTACTTATTTATTTGACAGAGAGAGAGAGATCACAAGTAGGCAGAGAGGCAGGCAGAGAGCCTGACGAGGAGTGGAGAGCCCAACGAGGAGCAGAGAGCCCGACGCAGGGCTCGATCCCAGGACCCTGAGATTATGACCTGAGCTGAAGGCAGAGGCTTAACCCACTGAGCCACCCAGGTGCCCTAGGCCAGTGGTTTCTTGAATTTATTCACTGCTATCCCCTAGCCTCCCTGTGGGGCTGTTAGTTCGGCCGTTGTGTGCTGAGTGAACCAACAATAGTGAAGGAATATGCCCCGTTCTCAGTGTCTCTGGGGCTCAGGTGTGTGGCCAGATAGACCAGGTGCTGATCAAGTGGACCAGGTGGCCCTTTCTTTCCCTGGGGTCCCACCTGGAAGTTGGTTCCCTACCCCTTGCTGCCTCGACCCTTTAGGCTGTCTCTAGGATCTCAGTGGTGTATCCCCCAGCCAAGCCATCTAATGTCCCCCAGTCCTGGCTGAGACATGTTTCCTCCTTTTTTTGCAGCTTCATGGCAGCTGAGGAGATGCATTGGCCCGTCCCCATGAAGGCCATTGGTGCCCAGAACTTGCTAACCATGCCTGGGGGCGTGGCTAAGGCCGGCTACCTGCACAAGAAGGGTGGGACCCAGCTGCAGTTGCTCAAATGTGAGTCCTCTGGGTGGCAGGGAACATGATGGGAGGGTATGGGAATGGGCCTGAGCCCCAGCCCTGTGGCCCCACTGCCCTGTTGGACCTCTGTGGGCAAGCAACTTGTCTCTCTGAGCCTCTGCCCAGACATGGTAGGCCCTCCATTGTTTTCCTTCCCTGCATGGCCAGTACCCCCGAGGGACCTGAGTCAGCCTCCTCGTTCCCCAGGACTGTGGGATGACTTGGGGTGCTACTGCAAAATGGAGATAGGATGGGCATTTGGTACACGGTGCTTCATCTGCACCAGGGGCTGGGGGCCTTCGGTGGCCTGGTGGGTGTGGCCTTGTACCATCCCATGGGTGTTCAGTGAGTTGGTTGGTGACTTGGTCCAGCTGCATGAGGCCAAGGCTCTGGTCCCTAGGACAGCAGTTTGGCAGAGAGTGGGGGCCCCCAGGTCTGGGAGATGCCCAGTTGTCAGGACATTGAAGGTCAAAGAGCATCAGGGCTTTGCCTGTCACTCTGACCATGCATGAGCTCCCCATGCTATGACTTTTGGCCCTAGCTTTGTGCTTTGGTGGGCCAGCCTAGGTGGTCAGAGTCTCCCCCTGCCATTGGTGTGGCCAGGCCTGCCTTGGAGGGTGGTGCTCTGGGGCCTGTCATCCTGCCTGTGGTTTGCTTACAGTGCGCCTCACAGTGGGCTCCCTGCAAGGAGGCAGCAGGCTAGCCCAGCTCCCTCCCCTTCCCTTTAGTGGGGTTCAAAGGCAGGAAGACTGCCCTGAGCCACCCAGGGCCTCTGGGATAGCTGCCCTGTGGGATCTGCCCAACAGCCCCCCAAGGCTCACCTCTGCCCTCGTCATGCCACCCTCAGGGCCGCTGCGTTTTGTCATCATTCACAAGCGTTGCATCTACTACTTCAAGAGCAGCACGTCAGCCTCCCCACAGGGCGCCTTCTCTCTAAGCGGCTACAACCGGTAAGTGCCCCGTAAGTTCCCGGTAAAGTGCCTGCTGCCTGCCATGCCCACTGTGCCCTGGCCAGGCCTGTCACTCGGTCCTGCCCACCCCTATGGAGGGTCCAGGCTGTCTTGAGACGGCTCCCACCCCACCCTTTGGATCCTGGCCAGCCTCTCCCACTTGCTCTCAGCCTCCCTGGGGCCAGGCGGGGGGCTGGGCTTCCTGCGCTCTTCTCAGCAGAGGCTCCTGGGTCCCCATTCGGCTTCCACTCCCCTTCCCTGCTCACCCAGCGCTTCTCCTACCCTAACCTCCTTCCAAGGCGCCAGGAACACACTTCATCCTGAGCCCTGCCTCAGGCCTCCCTGGCTTCGGGGCCTCGCAGGCTAGACCCAGCTCCTTGCTTTAGAGGAATGGGCGGGGGACTGCGTCCATCCCACAAGTGCCTCTGTGCGAATGGGCAGGTGGGCGCAGAGGAGCCTTCTAGATAGGATGGGGAATGTTGGCAAGGAAGACCTTATTAGCCCCACTTGGGCCCACCCCACAGCATCAGGGGCCTGCAGAGTGGGTGAAGTGTGACTCCTGGGCTCTAGGTCTTAATGTCACAGCATGGGCCTAGTTCCCTGGGGCATGAGGTGGGTGCCTCCCAGCTCCCTAGGAGGGCCCAGCCCCTCCTGTCTCTGAACACCTAAAGGTCCCATGTCAGTTGCAGAACAGAGTGACTCAAGGTTGTGGCCACAGACTCAGTGGGGAGGACTTGCCCAGGCATCCAGCCCCATGCCAGGCCTCCAGGCCAGCTGGGGCACCACTAAGGAGGGGACGAGCCTAGAGCTTGTGGCTGCCAGTGGGCATCCATGGCTCAGAGCTCTGGGGTACCCCCTGCTGCCCTTGCCCTCAGCCTGGTGGAGGGGCACACCTGCCCCAGGTGACTAGCCTGGTGGGGCTCCCCCATGGCAGACTTTGTGATCTCGATATATCCTGGTGGGGGGAGTAGCCACAGTAAGTCACGTCCCCTCTGTGTTCTCCAGGATGCCCCTGTGGGGGCAGCAGGAGTGGGGACAGCGGCTGACATGCTTGGGCCCCCAACAGGCAGGCCCGCCAGGGCAGGCAGGTGGCCTCCAAGTAGAGGGAGATTGGTGGGTGGCGAAGGCGACGTGTCCTCGTTCTGCAGCCATGTGGGCTGCTGCTTCCAGGACAAGCTCCCGGACCCCAGAGCCCTGTCTGCTTGGTGCCCAGTCCTCACCTGAAGCTTTTAGAACTTTGACCTGGAGGATCCGCAAGATGGGCCTTCCAGACACAGCTGCATCCTTGAGGGCATGATGGGTGAGGGGTTCCAGGACCGTCAGGCTGACCGGGGGGTGACCACCGGCCCTGTGCCCTCAGGGTGATGCGGGCAGCTGAAGAGACAACGTCCAACAACGTCTTCCCCTTCAAGATTGTCCACATCAGCAAGAAGCACCGCACCTGGTTCTTCTCGGCCTCCTCCGAGGACGAGCGCAAGGTGAGCCTATATTTGGGGTCAGGGGGCTGACAGGGCCACCGTCCAGGCACTGAGGGCATGTGGTGGGGATGCGTTGCCCCTCCTCAAGCCCATGGCCTGGTACCAGCACCCCACGCTCAGGAGGCATCTCAGAAAGAGCTCTGAATGGGCCACAGCAGGGCCAGAGCCCCCACAAGGCCACAGGGGTCGTCTCCCTGACCTTCGTGCAGGCCAGCCTGGGGAGGAGGTGGGTGGAGCCCTGTCCCGGGCCGCACACACCCATGGTCCACACACACCCACCACACCCCGACTGCCCCACAGAGCTGGATGGCTTTGCTGCGCAAGGAGATCGGCCACTTTCACGAGAAGAAGGAGTTGCCCCTGGACACCAGGTGGGCCAGGGCAGGGGAGGGGGGCCTGGGCTTGGCATGTGTGCCTGCCTCCCACCTCTGGAGGCTTGGCCCAGGCCATGTGTCCGTGTGTGTGCATGTGCGTGTGTATGCGCTTGTGCCCGTGTGTGTGCATGTATGTGTATGCATGCGTGCACACCCACTGGCAGTCTCTACAGGGCAGAAGGGACGTGGGGTTTGCCCTGAGGCCTGGCCCTGTGTGGTCAGGCAGGGGAGTGAGGGGGGGCACCACAGTCTGTGGTCCCTGGGTCTGTGTTTCTCACCTGTGAGGAGCTTCTCCGACTGTGTGTTTTTTCCTTGTGTTTATCTGTGGGTCTAGCTCTGTACATGTCCACGTGTCTGTGTGTGGTGTCTGTGCGTATGTCCGCAGCTGTGTGTGTGTCTGTGCATCAGTCACATGTCTGAGGGCATGCGTGTACGTCCATATGTGTGAATGCAAGGGAGCTCCCCTGCCCGGTGCTCACTGTGCCCCACCCCTGCCCCCTACCTCAGTGACTCCAGCTCGGACACAGACAGCTTCTATGGTGCAGTTGAGCGGCCTGTGGACATCAGCCTATCCCCGTACCCCACAGACAACGAAGGTGAGGCCTGCCTCTGCACACCTGTCCCACCCCCTCCACACCTGGCCACCCCCGCCATGGGAGGCGTGGCTGGCTGTCTTCCCCATGCAGCCCAGGTCTGGGGTTCGTGCCCTGGCTGGGGCCTCCCTGACCCTCAGCTCCCAGTGTCCTGAGGGCCCCTGGGTGCAGCTGGGCCTAGGCCATCCTGTATCTGATGCTCCATGCACCTTACAGATTATGAACATGAGGATGAAGATGACTCGTACATGGAGCCTGACTCCCCCGAGCCCATGGAGCCTGAGGGTAGGTGGGCAGCCTCTGAGCCTGGGGGTCTCCTGGGGCTGGAACCCGGAGCAGAGCCCCTCCCAGACTGGGAGTACTGGCCTGAGTCCTGCTCCGCGGGGCCTCAGTTTCCCTGTTGTGGCCCAGGTATCAGGAGGACTGATCTGGCTGGCTCTGCTCACCGGCTCCTCCCACGTCCAGGTAGCCTGGGGTGGAGCGGACAGCTGATTTGCAAATAAGTGAGGTGGAGGGGCCCACACGTGTGATGCTGAGCACAGGGTGGCTCTGGGGTGGAAAGTGGGGAAGGAGGGACTTGAAGAGTGGGTGTCTCAGTTCCCTGGAGCACCTCTGGGCTAGCCTGTCACTTATCCACCTGCTCCCCCTGCCCTGACCTCCTGAATCATGTGGCCTGGCATGGGAGAGTAGCATACACGCCACGTCACATACATGTGTCACAGCGAAGCATAGGGCCCGACAGGGGAGGGCTGTGCCTTTGTCCTGCCATCTGTCCCTTCCCACTAGCCCTTCCACTGTCCTGGGAACTTGGGATAATCCCTCTACACCTGGCCTCCCTGTTCCTCTGCCTGCTCTCCTTCAGTGACCTTGTTCTCTGCCCTTCTCAGCCCCTGTCACTCAAGTGCAGCAGGGGCAGATCCAGCCCCCTTTCCTGCTCCTGGTCCCCTCCCTCTGAAGCAACCACCAGGAGCTGTGGGCCATGAGCCTTGACTTCCCTCCTGGCACAGAGCCTGTGGTGCCAGCCCATGTCCATCTTCCCTGCCCCCGAACTGCAGCCATGCGTGGCTAGAGATGAGCACGTAGGGGCCTCAGTTTGTTCCCCGGTGCATGCCCACAGACCTGCCCACACACTTGTTCCGAACCCTTCTGAGTCCCTACTCCAAGCAGGCTATCCCCTCTCTCCCAAACATCTCTCATTCTGGTGACCTCCCCATTCTCAGACGCAGCACTTAGCACCTGTGAATCTAGCTGTACGTGACCCAGGGCTCTATTCCCTGTTCCTCAGCTGCCTCGCTCAGTGCTGGGCGCCTTGTGCTCTGGGTCCTCTCCCACCTCACTCAGCCCTACACCAGCCCCTTAATGCCATCCACAGGAGATGGGCCATCCAGGACTTAGGCTTACCCCACCGCTCTGGGACAGCCAAGGTCATGGAGAACCTGTCCACTGGCCTTTCCAGCCAGTGCCCCTCCTGGAACTCCAGACCTGTGCCCTGATGGCCCCCCTACACCCTTGCCTCTCCTCAAACCCCAGACCTGTGTCCCCACGGCTGCCCACACAGCCTCGCCTCTCCTTGAACCCCAGACCTGCACCCCGACAGCCTGCCCCACACCCTCGCCTTTCCTGGAACTCCAGACCCAGGCCTGACAACCCACCCCACACCCTCGCTTCTCGAACCACAGACCTATGGCCTGACGGCCCGACTCATACCCCCACCTCTCTCCTAAACCCCAGACCTGCGCCCCAACGGCCTGCACCATACCCTTGCTTCTCTTTGAACCACAGACTTGTGGCCCGACAGCCCAACCCATACCCTTGCCTCAAACCCCAGACCTGTGCCCCGATAGCCCCCCATCCTCGCCTCTCCTCAAACCCCAGACTTGTGCCCCAATGGCCTCCCATACCCTTGCCTCCCCTTGAATCCCAGACCTGTGCCCCGACGGCCCACCCCCACCCTTGCCTCTCCTCGAACCCCAGACCTGTGCTCTGACAGCCCTCCCCACACCCTTGCCTCTCCTTGAACCACAGATCTGCACCCCAACTGCCTGCCCCGCACTCTCTGTGTTCTTACAGCCAAGTAAGTACAGCCCTCATCTTCCTCCCAAGCTGCTCCTGTCCATCCTGCTCACCTATCTTAGTGGGAATAGCTTCCCCTCACTCAGAGTCCCCCTTGCCTCTTCTCTCTCACCTCTACTTCTGGGAAGCTGATGGCTCCAGAAGCTTGTGGGGATCCCACATGGAGGAAGAATGAGGAAGGCCGGGGCATGGAAGTTGGTGGTGTTGGCCCAGCTTCCAGCAGGTAGCACATGCTCACTGACTGGGTCCCTTTGCTCTGCAGACACCCTGACCCACCCACCGGCCTACCCGCCGCCTCCTGTGCCCACACCCAGGAAACCAGCCTTCTCCGACATGCCCCGTGCTCACTCCTTTGCCTCCAAGGGCCTGAGCCCCCTGCTGCCACCCCCACCCCCTAAACGTGGCCTCCCTGACGCCAGCCCAGCTCCCGAGGACTCCAAGAGGGACCCACTGGGCCTGAGGCGGCCTGAGCCTGGCCCCAGGGGGTCCCTGGCCCCACGGAGGATGAGTGACCCCCCGCTTGGCCCCCCGCCAACCACGCCCAGCCTCTGGAAACCCCCTTGCTTCCGTGAGAGTGCCAGCCCCAGCCCAGAGCCCCGGGTCCCCAGCCATGGGCCTGGCTCTGCCTGCAGCTCTGCCGGCATGGCTGCTGCCTCCTCCAGGAACTGTGACAAACTCAAGTCCTTCCATCTGTCTCCACGGGGGCCACCCACACCTGAGCCTCCACCTGTGCCGGCCAACAAGCCCAAGTTCTTAAAGATGGTGGAAGAGGCCCCCGTCGGGGAGGCAGCCAGGCCCAGACTCTTTGTGCCCCCTGTGGCCCCCAGGCCCCCCGCACTGAAGCTGTCCACGCCTGAAGCCACAGCCAGGCCAGTGGTCCTGCCGAGGACAGAGAAGCCACCCCTTCCCCACCTGCAGTGAGTAGACTTGGCGCCGGTGCCCCCTGGACCCCCTCCCCAATGGCTGGGTTCTTGTGTGGGTGCCCTGGCCTCCTCAACTTTGGCACAGTGCTTGCGATGGGTACCAGGCAGCCATAGCGTGAGAGCAGAATGGCTGCCTGATGGCCCCGGCCTCCTGTGGCCCTGCAGCCACTCCTGCAACTGACCCACCCCTGCCCCAGAGGAAGGTCCAGCCTCATGGGTGGTGGGCCTGGGGCCCATTGCTATCTGGGGAGCAGTGGGCAAGGGGATCTTTGGGGAAACAGGCCTCCCAGGGCCCGTGCAGTGTCAGGGGAGGGGGCTTCAGGGCTGAGCACCTGCTCTGGGATAGCTTGGGCTGGGAGCTGCTAGGAGCTGGTGGGCCTTTGCAGGCCCTCCTGAGCTGACACTGTCCTTCCCTGCCTGGGGTCTGGAGCCACCAGGGCTGCCTTTGTGCCCTTCCTGACTGGGAACTCGCCAGAATGCAGAGTATGTTGGTGACTGATCCTCGAGGTCTGTTCAAAACACTTTGTTCTTTATTGCTGGGCACTGTTGGGGGACTGATGTGTCCCCTGCTGGCACAGTGTCACTCATTCCAACAACCTGAGGTCAGCAATGTCTGGGGCCCCAAACCACGAAGGTTCTAGGAGCCACAGGGGGAGTCCTGAGTGGGCATGCTAGCCCAGTACTCCCTGAAGGCCTATGACTCTGGCATCCTTCTCCCTAGGACTCTTAGCTCTGCTGTCCGAGGGAGGGTGCCCCATGATGGTTCCTGTTTCACAAGGGGCCGCAGGTGTGCAGACTGGGTCAGTTTGCCGTGAGCTATGGCCCAGCCCTGGCCATAGCCCAGTGTGGGCTCTGTCCGTTTGTATCACCTGTTCTCTGTGGCTTGGGGAGGTGTGTGACTAGGCCAGGGTCACAAAGCTGGTTAGCTGCAGAGCTGGGGCCCGGCCCCCCAGCTTGGGGCCTTCTGCAGCGTCCAGGGCACTTGCCTGTGCTATGACGACAGAGGAGTTCAGGCCCCCAGCACCCCTCTTGACAGCGGCATTGGCAGCCGTAAGCCAGGAGCAGGCAATTCCTATTGTCCCAGGGCGGTCGGCACTGGCCTATCTCAGAGCTCTCTGGTCTGGGCCTCTGACAACCATTGGGGTGAACAGGGGTGGTGGGTGGAGGGTGGAGGGCTGTGACAGTGATGTGCCCTCCTCTCCTTGCTCCCCTCCCAGGAGGTCACCCCCTGATGGGCAGAGTTTCAGGAACTTCTCCTTTGAAAAACCCCGACGGCCCTCAAAGGCCGACAGCACCGGTGGGGAGGACTCTGACGAGGACTATGAGAAGGTGGGGCCAGGGGGAGAGCCCAGCTTGCAGCAGTGGGTGGGAGGCTGGGGAAGAGCTGCCGGCCAGGGCGGCTCCTCACTGAGCATCTTGAGGGAGGAGCTGCCCAGGATGCCGGAGTTGTCGGTGGGGGGGGGGTGCGGGAGCACCGTGCAAAGCCCCAGATCTGGGCACAGGCTGGCAGCCCGCGGTGAGGGTGGGGCACTGGCTACAGGCATCACTCGGATCCTGACCCTGACCACCACTGGTGTCTCCAGGTGCCGCTGCCCAGCTCTGTGTTTATCAACACCACGGAATCCTGCGAAGTAGAAAGGTTAGCACCCAGCCCTTCTTTCTCCAAATCCTCGTTTTTCGCAGACATGTGGTCCCCCACTTTTCTGTCCCCCTCACCTGCCTTATTGCTGGGCAGTTGCTAGCACAGGGACATGGCGCCGAGGACAACAGAGGCCATGGACACAGTCCCGGGGCTGGTGGTCACCCTGGGCGTGGCCCTCTCGCAGCCTGTTGCTCTTGGGACCTGTGCTGTCGAAGAGCAAGAAGACAGAAAGCCACACTGAGGACCAGGGCTGGAGGGTCCCCGTGAGCGAGGTCTGAGGATGGTTTGCCTGCTGACACAGCTGTTGTATTTTAGGCTGTTCAAAACCACAAGCCCCCAGGGAGAGCCCCAGGATGGACTCTACTGCATCCGGAACTCCTCTACCAAGTCGGGGAAGGTAGGCGTCCCAAGCGTCACCCTGCTGGGCTGAGGCCCCTGGGGACACGGCTATGTGGCAGCTCCTCTCTGCTCACACCCAGGCTGATGGCCAGTGCGGGGCTTTGTAGTGTACACACCCCTTCCCCAGACGGCTCTGATCAGGAATCTCGGCCAGCTCTGTTCTGGGGGTCTCTGCTTGGCAGCCACTGCCCTGTCTGTTGTCAAGAACTGAACACCGTTTGCAAACTGGGGGAGATACTGGCCAGTCCCCCAGCATAGGTAGGAGCTGCGCAGGAAGCACTGGGTGTCCCAGACTCAGGTGGGGCTGGGGGTTTTCAGGCACCTGCAGGGGAGGCTCCCTGGGGCCGACGGAATAGAAGTTGGCTGCCAGTACCTCTGCCCTTACGAGGGTGGCTTGCAGTGAGCCTCACTTTTCTGCTTCTTTTCCTTCGTTATTTATTTCCTTATTTATTTAAGTGAGCTCCATGCTCAACAGCGGGGCTTGTGCACATGACTCCAAGATCCAAGATCAAGAGTCGTACGGTCTACGGATAGAGCTAGCCTCTCTCTGTTCTGTGTGTGTCAGAAATGGTCCTAGGGTGAGCCACGTACCTGGTACTGCTTCTCGAGTCTCCCCAGAGGCTGTCAGGGCAGGTCCACTGAGGCTGGGGTCTGCCCATTTAGACCCTGCTGGCTGTGTCCCTCCCCAGGTCACCAGGAAGGCCCTGGGACCCAGCTCTGTGCTTCTGCCTGTTCTTTGGTCCCTGTGCCCATCCCCCAAGGCTGGGGCTGCTCTCCACTGACCCATCTGCTGCTGCTCTCCCTGCAGGTTCTGGTCGTGTGGGATGAGAGCTCCAACAAAGTGAGGAACTACCGCATCTTCGAGAAGGTGGGCCCCGCCCCAGGGCCCTGGCTGGAAGGGCACCCCTCCCTGGGCCTTGAGTGGGATGGGGGGTGGGGGTGGGGGTGGCAGACACAGAGCCGACACAGGGCAGCTGGGAACTGGCCTGGCTGTTATCCTCACTGCTGACCACCCCCTGTCACGGGAAAGCCCCGCAGACTCTGCTGCTCTTTCCCCCGCCCAGGACTCGAAGTTCTACCTGGAGAGCGAGGTGCTGTTCGTGAGTGTGGGCGGCCTCGTGGAGCACTACCACACACACGTGCTGCCCGGCCACCAGAGCCTGCTGCTGCAACGTCCTTACGGCTACACGAGACCCAGGTGACGCCGGCGACTCCTGCTGCTGTGCAGAGACCAGCCACGGGGGCGGTGACCCCAGGCCACACAGATGAGATGGGCCCACTGGGGTGATGAGCCAGATGTAGCACCGTGATCCTTCCCAGGGCCTCCCCAACAGATACCTTCTAGAATCTTACAGGCCAGGCTCCTCTCAGCAGGCTGGGTCCTTGGGGCTTGGCCAGGCTCTGCTCTCCAAAGGATGGGGGGGCCGGGAGTGCTCTCCTGTGACACGTACCCCACCCTGCCCCAGCTCCCCAGAGCCCGCGGTCCCAGGACCGAGCCCTGCCTGGGCTTTGTGGACAAGAATTGTGGTCATCCCTCCCACTCCCCAGCTCCCCCAGCACACTAACCCGGCACTGTGCTGGGAGCTGGGCAGGACTGGGCATTTGGGGCAGGGGCAGGGGCTGGTCCCAGGACTGCCACCCCCAGGTGGCAAAGACAACAGGCTCTAGGAGGGGCTGTTGATGTACAATAAAGCACAGATGACCTTTCCCACAGTGGCCAGGGTTTCACTGGGAAGGAGGGGAGGACCAGCCTCACTGAGTACCCACATCCACATCCCAGGAACGACTCTCGAAGCTCAACTCCCAGGAAACCTATGAAGTGCTTGTCTTCAGGGCGCAGGCCAGTAAAGATCTTGTTCTGGGCACATAGCTAGGTACAGAACAGGACCCAAACTCGGGCAGTCTGGACTCAGAGCCTATAATCCAAGGTGCCATGGGTCAGGTACAAGGCAGTGGGACTGCAGAGCAGAAAAGCCCTCTATCTACAGTGGGGTCATTTGCTGGATTAACAAATGGTTCCCTGGGTGCACCCGGGCCCCAGGCCAGTGGAGTGTGCCTGGCTGGGAGCTCCAGGAAGACTTCTTAGAGGAAGAAGTGGCTACAGTGGGTTGGGAAGAGTAGGTCCTGTTCAGACTAAGTGTGGGTGAGGATGGTGGTCCCCAGATGCCTGAGTCCTCTGGACAATACCCAGCTCAAGTCCAGCCCTGACCACCCCTTCCTGCCTGCCGTGGAATTCCAGGAACCACTGTCCCTGGCACGGCCATCCAGGCTGGACTGCTGTGTTTGTGTGGAAACAGACTCCGCTTAGGGTCAGTGCTGGCCAGGACCCAGGGGGTATCAGATCCTCTCTGCACCTCGTTTTGGGCAAGAATTTCACCCTGTGAGATTCAAACCCAGGACAGTGGTGTGCCCAACAGCCAGGGATTCATCCTCTGGAGAGGGCCCTTTGTTTGTATTTCCTTCCACCAGCCCCAGGGCATGTTGTGGGGGTGGGCAGCTGGCTGGGGGAGGGGGAGGGATGAGGCCACTGTGAATGGGAGAGGTCCTGGGGGAGTATGACCGCCATCTGCTTCCAGGAACCAAGTGTCCAACACTGTCCTGCAGATGTTTCCTCTAAATCCTGCTGGGGGGCGGGGGAGGGTCAGCATGGGCATTGTCCAGTTGGGACAAGTTGGGTCCAGTTGGGAAGGTTTAGGCATTCCACACTAGCTTGGGGAACCAACAATCAATTCTCCCAGTCCTGAACTAGTGCGGGGAGCCCATGGAGGCATGCTGTTCCCTACTGTGGCTGTGGCTTCCCTTCCCCTTAAGTTATAAGTGGAGGTTGGGACCAGGAAACGGTTTCTAGTTAGTGCCTGGGGTGAGGGGGGTCTGCTTGCGAGTGAGACACTGTGTGATACAGGATACCCTGTCACGTCTAGCTGACTTGTGGCCAGCTCAGCGGCAAAAATGTATTTGAGGACTGCCGAGCTGGAAAGTGCATGGGGCTCTGGGGCGCAGAGCCAGGTGACAGGACCTCTGGTCACTTGGACAGATGAGGCCTGTGGCTGCCCAGGGCCCACTCTGGGGCCTGAACTGGCTTTACCTCTCCTCCCAGGCCCGAGGCCTGCTCAGGACAGACTCCCACCTGTTTGGGAACTGACCCAGGACCCGGGGCCTCAGTAGAGATTTTTACTGTAAACAGAGACATTTAGAACCAGAAGAGACCTCACGAAACAAATCTGGAGGGGCTCCCTTCAGCTGAGGTCATGATCCCAGCATCCTGGGATCCAGCCCGGGTCACGCTCCCTGCTCAGCGGGGAGCCTGCTTCTCACTCTCCTACTGTCCCTTCCCTCTGTTTATGTTTTCAGTCTCTCTCAAATAAATAAATAAAATCTCTAAAATTAAAAAAAAAATCTTAGACAAAAACAAAAATAACTCCTGAGATGTTCCACATCCTGCCCCAGCTCTGGGTCACGCTGCGGGGACGCCCCCTGCTGGTCCAAGGAGGCTCTCCCTGCACCCTAGGGGGACAGGGGGCGCTGACAGGGCATCAAGGCAGAAGAGGCAGCAGCCTGGGGCCAAGTGGCTTCCTGCCCAGTGCCCACCGGGACTGGCCTCTGGATGGGAGGCCTGGAGGACACAAAGAACACACAGGGAATATGGAGCAGAGCTGGCGCTCACACCAAATCCACGTGTCTCTAGAGGAGGGCAGTGAGGGGAAGAGCGCCTCTGTGTCTCTGGCTGTGACCCAGACCCTCCAAGCCCCCCACTGGGCAACTTGCCACATCCAGTTCTCTGTCTCTGCCTGTATGCCCTATCCCTCCCCCTGGGAAAGACTGCCTGATGGGATGGCCTCAGGGAAGACTCCAGTCCTGGGGGGACAGTGACCCTTGAAGAAGGTTTGAAGTGGCCATCTCCCATTCAGCGACCTTCCAGCACACTCTCACCAGGGGAAGAGTCTTGAGACACAGAGCAGACCCCAAACACATCCACTTCCTTCAGGCCTTCCTTGGGTCCTCATGAATCCTTAGCAACTGCCTAAGAGCTGCCCCTGCGTCACCTCCATCTCCAGCTCTGGCCACACTCTGAGCTACTCAGAGCTAAACCACACTCCTTTTTTCTTTGATTTCCGGTAAAGCAAGATACACATTCAGGAAAAGTGAGCAAAACACAAATGTGCAGCCTAGAAAATTGCTATGAGGTGAGCATACTTATGATCCCATCAGGAGGTAACCTCTCCAGCCCCCATGTATCCTCCCCATCACAGCTCCACCACTCCAAGTCTCATCAGCCCTGCCCCGGCTTTGGGGAGGCTCTGTCCTTGTTCGCCATTAAGCCTTCACCACTCAGTTATATGTCCATCACAGCGGTGTCTTGTTTTTGTATTTTATGTGAGTGGAATCCTACAGATAAAAGCTTTGACATCTGGCTCCTTCGGCTCATCATGTCTTTGAGATGCGGCTGCATTGCTGGGCTTAGCTGTAGTTTGTTCAAGTTCATTTCTGGAAACCGTTCCATTATATCACAGTTCACAGGTTTTATTTTATTGTAGTTGGACATTTGGTTTGTTTCCAGGTGGGGGAAGTCAGACAATGCTGCTAGCAACAGTCTTACTCGTTTTCTGATGCATGCCTGCACGAGGTTCTCTAGAGTATGAACTCAGGAATCTGACCTCTGGGGTCCAGGGCATCAGGAATCTTCACTGTCTTCCAGGAATTTTATTGTTCCAGTTTACACTCCCACCAGCTATAAAAAAGAGTTCCACTTTTGGTTCCACATTTTTGCCGACACTTGGTATCATCAGATTCTTTTTCTCACTTTTGTCAACCTGGTGGGTGTATGGCTTTAATGCGCTTTTAGCTAATCACTAAGGAGCTTGAGCCTATTTTCATGTGTTTATGAACCATTTTTCATTTGTCTCCTGTGAAGTATATATTCAAATATTTTGCACGTTTTTCTATGTGTTGTTCTTTTTTCTTGTTAATCTACATGAATTCTTTACGTAGCCTTGATATTGTCAGTAATGTGTGTTGCACATATCTTCTCCAACTCTATAATTGTTATTTTGCATACGGTGAGAGGTAAGGTTTGCTTTCAATTTTTCTCCCATAGGTTTACCCACTTGTTCCTGCACTTTTTTTTTAAGATTTTATTTATTTATTTGACAGCTAGAGAGAGAGATCACAAGTAGGCAGAGAGGCTGGCAAAGAGAGAGGGGGAAACAGGCTCCCTGCTGAGCAGAGATCCTGATTCAGGGCTCTATCCCAGGTCCCTGAGACCATGACCTGAGCTGAAGGCCGAGGCTTAACCCACTGAGCCACCCAGGCACCCTGCACCGTTTGTTTCTAATCTGTTCTCCAGCCCTCATCTGTAATGCCACCTGTGCTACGTCCATGTATATGGAGGTCTGCTATTGGACTCTCTGTGATGTACCTGCTGAATAGATCCTCACCTTATTTTTCTTCTTGGAGAATGTCTTGTCTGTTTTGTTCTTTCTCTTTCCAGATGAGTTTTTTCCCCACTTTAAAAAAAATATTTATTTTAGAGAGAGAAAACACGGGTAGAGGGAGAGAGGGAATCTAAGTGGGCTCCTCATGCTGCACGTGGAGCCCAACACGGGGATCGATTTCATGACCCTGAGATCACGATGTGAGCCAAAATCAAGAGTTGGACGCTTACCAGACTGAGCCCCCCAGGCGTTCCATCCCACTTTTTTTTTTTTTCACATAAGTTTTAGCAATAATTGCAGCTGGGATAAACCTCATTAGTCACAGTACTATCTCGGCTGCACAAAGCTATTTTCACACAATTTTTAAAGTCAGCTCATCAGTGTCACTAATAACTCAGTTGATCTTTTGACTGGAAATCATTATAGCTGTAAATCAGCTTGGGAAAAATTGACATCTTTACAACACTGAGTCTTCTGACTCATCATCATGGTCTACCTCCCTATTGATTTGAGTGTTCATGTTTGCCGATAGAATTTCATAACTTTGTCCATTATAGTCTTGCTCACGTTTCTTAGATTTGTTTCATAGGTACTTTATATTTCTTCTAGTGTATAGTAAAGTGTGTATGTTTTTAATTTCATTTCTTTGTTTCTAGCATTTGGGACATACTTTTTCTTTTAACTGAAGCATTTTGTTAATTTGTATTTAATGTAATTAAATCTACCATCTTATTTTTTTTTGTATCAGGCAACCTGTGTTTGTGGGTTTTTTCCCCTCCTTTCTCTCTCCTCCTCTCCTTTTGGATTGAGCAACTTTTTTTTTTTTTTTTTTTTAAAGTCATTCCACGTCCTTGTTCTAGTTGGAAAGTTATATAGTCTTTTTCTAATTTTACCTGAGTCTAGAGTAACAAATATTTTTACCCTCCTAGGCAACACATAGACTTCATGTGACTTTAGCTCCATTGATCTCCTTCATTACTTGATATCACTGTTGTATGTATCTAATTCTATGTTGTGGGTGCCTGGGGGGCTCAGTTGGTGAAGCATCTGCTTTCAGCTCAGGTCATGATCTCAGGGGTCCTGGGATTGAGCCCTGTGTTGGGCTCACTGATCAGCAGAGATCCTGCTTCTCCTTCTGCTGCTGCTCCCCTACTTGTGGTCTCTCTCTGTCAAATAAATAAATAAAATCTTGGGAGGAAAAAAAAATTCTGTGTTGTTTTTTAACTCCCATCCATAAAAAAGAAAAGAAAAGAAAGGAAAAGAAAGAAAACAACTCCCACCCAAGAGAGTGGTTTTTTTTTTTTCCTTTGAAAAGGAAGGTATATTTTAATAGTATTAAAACTTTTTTTATTGGGGGCGCCTGGGTGGCTCAGTGGGTTAAAGCCTCTGCTTTCGGCTCAGGTCATGATTCCAGAGTCCTGGGATCGAGCCCCGCATCCGGCTCTCTGCTCAGCAGGGAGCCTGCTTCCTCCTCTCTCTGCCTGCCTCTCTGCCTACTTGTGGTCTCTGTCAAATAAATAAATAAAAATATTAAAAAAAAAAACTTTTTTTATTAAAAACTTTCAACAGGGGATGCCTGGGTGGCTCAGTCAGTTAAGCTGCTGCCTTCGGCTCAGGTCATGATCCCAGCATCCTGGGATCCAGTCCCGCATCGGGCTCCTTGTCCAGCGGGGAGCCTGCTTCCCTCTCTGCCTCTGCCTGCCACTCTGCCTGCTTGTGCTCTCTTTCTGACAAATAAATAAATAAAATCTTAAAAAAAAAAAACTTTCGGGGTGTGTGGGTGGCTCAGTTGTTGGGCATCTGCCTTTGGCTCCGGTGGTGATCCCAGAGTCCTGGGATTGGGCCCCACATCGGGCTCCCTGCTCAGCGGGAAGCCTGCTTATCCCTCCCTCTCCTGCTTCTTGTGTTCCCTCTCTCCATGTCTCTCTCTCTGTTAAATAAATAAAATAAAATCTTAAAAAAAAAAAGACTTTCAACAGTACTAAAACAGTTGGTTAAGCATCCAACTTTTGGTTTTGGCTTAGGTTGTGATCTTAGGGTCCTGACATCAAACCCTGCAGTGGGCTCCATGCTCAGCGGGGACTCTGCCTGGGAGTCTCTCTGCTCTTCTCCCCATGTTAAATAAATAAACACATCTTAAAACTTTTTTTTATTGTGGTAAAATATATCTAATATAAAATTTGCTCTTTCAGGGCCACCTGGGTGGCTCAGTGGGTTAAGCCTTTGCCTTTGGCTCAGGTCATAAACCCAGGGTCCTGGGATCAAGTCCTGCATCCGGCTCCCTGCTCAGTGGGGAGTCTGCTTCTCCTTCTCCTCTCTGCCCCTCCCCCTACCTTGCTCGCTTGCTCGCTCTCTCTTTCTCTCCCCCTCTCCAATAAAGGAATAAAATCTTAAAAAAATAATAAATCGCCTTTAAAACGTTTACCATTTTTAACCATTTTAAGTGCACAGTTCTGTAGCACTAAGTACATTCACATTACTGTGAATCTTTACCACCATCTATCCTGAGAACTTCTTTCCTCCTGCAAAACGGAGACTGTCTCCATTTAACAAATCTCTGTTCTCTCTTCCCTAGTCTCTGGGCGCCCACCATTCTACTTTCTGTGTATGAATTTAACAATTCTGACCCACAGTTGGCCAGTTAGCTCAGCTGGTTAGAGCCTGGTACTGATAATACCACATTGAGGGGTCAGTCCCCGGACGGGCCATTACTTTGTCTGTGCTCGCTTTGGCAGCACATACATAGAGATTAGCATGGCCCCAGCGCAAGGATGTACATCACTGCTTGGGGAACCTCATATAAGTGGCAATTGTATAATGACCTGTCCTTATCTCACTAGCATAGTGTCTTCACGATTCTAGTACATTATAGTATGTGTCAGGATTTCCTTCCCTTTGGCGGGGGAAGGGGCAGAGGCAGAGGGAGTCAGAATCATTTTTTTTTTAAAGATTTTATTTTATTATTATTATTTTTTAAAGATTTTATTTATTTATTTGACAGGCAGAGATTACAAGCAGGCAGAGAGGCAGGCAGAGGGAGAGGAGGAGGCAGGCTCCCTGCGGAGCAGAGAGCCCGATGCGGGGCTCGATCCCAGGACCCTGAGATCATGACCTGAGCCGAAGGCAGAGGCTTTAACCCACTGAGCCACCCAGGCGCCCCTAAAAGATTTTATTTATTTATTTGACAGAGATCACAAGTAGGCAGGCAGGCAGAGAGAGAGGAAGGGAAGCAGGCCCCCCTCCGAGCAGAGAGCCTGACGTGGGGCTCGATCTCAGGACCCCAGGATCACGACCCAAGCGAAGGCAGACTTTAACCCACTGAGCCATCCAGGCGCCCCGGGAGTGAGGATCTTAAGCAGGCCCAACACCCAGCATAGAACTCGACATGGGGCTCGATCTCATGAGCCCGAGACCATGACTTGAACCATAATCAAGAGTTGGACACTAAACTGACTGAGCCACCCAGATGCCCCAGATTTCCTTCCTTTTAAAGGCTGAATAATATCCCGTTGTACTGATGGGCCACATTGTTTATCCATTCATCTGACAATAGACATATGAGTTGCTTCCACCTTGGGTTCTTGTTAATAATGCTACAATGGACACGGATGTACAAATATCGTTTAGAATCTCTGTTTTCATTTCTTTGGAGTATATACCCCAAATGGGGTTGCTGGGTCATATGGTAATTCTCTGTTGACTTTTTTGACCAGCATACGTTTTCCATAGCGGCTGCACCATTTCACACTCTCACCAGCAATGCATGGGGCTCTAGTTTCTCCACATCCTTGCCAACACTTAGTCTTGTCTTTTCTTTTTTATTATAGCTGTTCTAGTGGAACAGTGGTATCTCATGGTGACTTCAATTTGTAGTTCCCCAAAGATTAGTGATATTGAGCATCTTTTTTTTTTTTCAATTTTTAAAGTGCCCTTTCTCTAGTGAGTATTACCAGCACTTTTTTTTTTTTTTTTTTGACATGGAGAGAGATCACAAGTAGACAGAAAGGCAGGCAGAGAGAGAGGGGGAAGCAGGCTCCCTGCTGAGCAAGAGAGCCTGATGCAGGCCTCTATCTCAGGACCCTGGGATCGTGACCTGAGCTGAAGGCAGAGGCTTAACCCACTGAGTCACCCAGGAGCCTTTGAGCATCTTTTTTTTGTGCTTATTGGCCAACCGTACATCTTTGGAGAAATGTTTAACTCCTTTGTCCATTTCTTTTTTTTTATTTTTTTTTAAAGATTTAATTTATTTATCAGAGAGAGAGTGGGAGAGAGAGCAAGCACAGGCAGACAGAATGGCAGGCAGAGGCAAAGGGAGAAGCAGGCTCCCCACTGAGCAAGGAGCCCGATGTGGGACTTGATCCCGGGATGCTGGGATCATGACCTGAGTCGAAGGCAGCTGCTCAACCAACTGAGCCACCCAGGCGTCCCTCCTTTGTCCATTTCTTAATTGAACTGTTGCTTTTCTGTGTTGAGTTGTAGACAGTATTTTTAATACGCAATTTTCTTAGATTAGATTCTTGAGGAGCAAAACCTGAACTGGGGATCTTGTGTGAGGATCTATAGAGGGAATGTTCTCAGGATAAGCTGAGTGGGGGACTCAGGATAGGGCAAATTAAAAATAAAACACAGGGCGCCTGGGTGGCTCAGTGGGTTAAGCCGCTGCCTTCGGCTCAGGTCATGATCTCAGGGTCCTGGGATCGAGTCCCACATCGGGCTCTCTGCTCAGCGGGGAGCCTGCTTCCTCCTCTCTCTCTCTGTCTGCCTCTCTGCCTGCTTGTGATCTCTGTCTGTCAAATAAATAAATAAAATCTTTTAAAAAAAATAAAAATAAAACACAAAGGATTGAAGTGGTCTCAGCTGGGGTCTAGCTTTAGCAGATCCCACAGGCGCTCTGGAGGGAGATTTGTCCCACAGTTGGTCCTGCTTTAGGTCAGGGCACCAGCCTTTGGACCCCTAGCTCAGCTAGTTATTGGCTATCCAAGTAAGGAGATGATCTCCTGGGCTGGGTGACACTGAAGACAGGGCTCTGGAGCAATTAGCTGCTGACATTCATAGCACCTGGGCAGGGCCCACTGCCAGCCCCAAGCCAGAGAGAAAATCTGGGCAGGGCACCAACAGCGCCTACTAAGTCCACCCCTTGAACTGCTCATATCTACTTGTTCTCTTATTAAGTTCAGTCCATTGAGACACAAATTCTCCAGTATTCGAATGGGTCTCAGTATCTGGAGGAACTTCTGAGAAATGGGTGGAGAGATGAACTGTAGCCCCCACTGCTATAGTTGATCCCCAGACCACAAGTGATACTCAACATCTCCCTTTTCTACCACCCATTCTAGATCTCTTCATAGCTAATACTTTGGCTCTCCTAGATCGTTCATGCCTGAGGGTCTGAGCTCCTGGGAGCCGGCCCTTACTAGGCCCTTACGACGGCCCTACTAGGGTGTGTGACATGCTCGCCTGTTTACAGTTACTGGGGGTGGGAGCACCAAGAGATGCCCCACTCTGCTGAGTGCCTGCTCTGATTGCTGATCACCTGAGCACCACATTCCTGCCTGACCCTATCCTGTAGCAGGTAGCTCTACATCCTACCAATAATGAGGGTCAATTATCCCTATCACTCTGGTTACCCCCTTCTGTGCCCACCAATCCACTGGCACAAGTTGTTGCATGAGATCAGGCGACAGCCATAGTTTCAACATGACTTATGTCCCCTGGTAGAAGTGTCCTCTTTGGAGACCTCTAGGATCTCTAGGCTCATAGCTCTTACTGCTGCAGAACAGAAAGCACAAATTCCTCAAGTAGGTCATTGGGCATTGCACGTAACAGGGACAGAGCCTCGTAAGGTGGTGATTGATGTAGCTATGTACTGCTTCACGGAGGCTGGCACTCCACCTCCTGGGGATCATCTCCAAGTTGGAGTCTCATCTGAATCTACATGTGGCCAGCCCCTCACTCTAGCACACCAGAAACTTCTGGATGGCACATATTGGGTAGGAACAGTATATTCCTGGTCACATGTCCATTGCCATACCTCCTTTGCCATAAAGCAGTTATGTGGGATTCCATGTCAACCGATCAGACACTTGGGGAACTCTTGATAGGAGTGCTGAAGTAATTGTAGGCAGAAAGGCAAACCTTTATCCAGATACATGGCCGTCTCAGTAAACATAAATGATCACTTTTTCTAGAATAGAAGGGATCCAAGGTGATCAACTTGCCAGCAAGTAGCTGGTTGGCTCCTGCTGGGACAGGTGACAGCCTACTGCCAAATGTATTTGGCAGTGGCAGTAGCTGGATTAGCCTTGGTTACAAGGAGCTCATGCTATTGGGCTCATACATGGCCTCCATTCTGTTACCTTGACGACTTCATTGGGGAGAGCACTGTGCCAGAATGATGGGGGCAGAGGACAGAGCCTGGCTTATGCTCATTGGCCAGTCCATTCTCTCTGCTTGTTTTTTTAGAGCCTCTCTGGTAGATGCCCACTGGTGAATATTAACATGCAATACAAAGGGACGCCTGGGTGACTCAGTGGGTTGAGCCTCTGCCTTCGGCTTGGGTCATGATCTCAGGGTCCTGGAATCGAGTCCCATGTCAGTCCCTCTGCTCAGTAGGGAGTCTGCGTCCCCTCACCCCGACCCCGCCTGCCTCTCTCCCTACTTATGATCCTCTGTCAAATAAATAAAGAAAATCTTAAGAAAAATGCAATACAAAGATCTTCATTCTTTGTACCAATTCCCAGAGGTCCATTGACAAGCCTTATCTTCAGACCTATTTGTCCCCAAACTTTCAGATCGTTCCTTCCATGCTCCCAACCACCCCGTTAAGCCATGTGCTACTGCCCATGAGTCTAGGCCACATCTCCTGCCACACAAAGTGAATGGCAAAATTTACTGCCGGAAGTTTTGCCTATGGGGGTGACTGCCTCTCACCACTGTCTTTCAAGGCAGCTGCTGAATGGGGTTACAGTAAAGCAGCAGACCATTTTTAGCCTATACCAACATAGTAAGCCAACCTTCCCGTGAATTAAGCACAGGTTTTTTTTCTCCTCTGTCGCTGTGTCCAGGGAATCCCTGACACCACTGGTGTGAGCTGATAGCCACTGCTGCTCTAGAGGCAGATAACAAGGGTCTGGACCACCTCCCATTGCATCTACATGAAGCCTTTCAGTCCTGGATCTGACACTTAGATTGTGATGTATCTACCTGAACTCATGTCCTGGTATCCTGATGGGACCAAGCAATGGGCAATTCTGGCCTCAGAGTCACTTTTTTTTTTTTAAAGATTATTTATTTATTTATTTATTTGTAATAGTGGGCAGAGAGGCAGGCAGAGAGAGGGGGGTAAGCAAGCTCCCCAGTGAACATAGAGCCTGATGCAGGGCTCAATCCCAGGCTCCTGGGATTATGACCTGAGCCAAAGGCAGAGGCTTAACCCAGTGAGCCACCCAGGTGCCCCTCAGAGTCACTTTTGATGTCCCATAGAAACATTCTGTTTCTACCAGAGCCCAGTAGCAAACCAGAAGTTACTTTCTGAGTTGCTTTGATTTGTGAGTTTGTAGTTTGCACCAGATGTAAAAGGAAATTTCAGCCATTATGTCTTCAAATCATATTTGTCTTCTTCCAAAATGGGGATCCCCTGATCCCCATTTTCAGGGACTCCAATTACAGATTTATTTGGCCTCTTGAAGTTGTTCCACAACTCACTAGTGCTCTGCTCGTTCTTCTCAGGCTTGTTACTCTGTGTTTCATTTACTTTCTCCATGTCTTCCAGTTCACTTTTTAAAAAATTTTTCTTTTTTAAAAGATTTTATTTATTTGTCAGAGAGAGAGAGAGAGAGAAAGAGAGCACAAGCAGGCAGAGTGGAAGGCAGAGGCAGAGAGAGAAGCAGGCTTCCTGTTGAGCAAGATGCCAGATGGGGGACTCGATTCCAGAATCATGAGATCCTGACCTGTGCTGAAATCAAGACCCCTCACTTAAGTGACTGAGCCACCCAGGTGCCCCTTTCACTGACAGCTCCAAGCACCAAGCCTTGTTCTTGGGTGCAAGGAAAACAAAACTAACTGATGTAGAATTGTGGAGTCTTGTCCAGAAGTGCCCTGAGATCAGAGGTCACAGATATTAACCCTGGACAGTATCACTGACCTTTCTGTGGGCAAAGCCAAAGAGGTCCCTGCTGGAAAGAAGGCCCGGGTTCTACACTGCTCTTCCCCTGCTAGCTTCAGTTTTCTGTGGTATAAAGGGAACAAGAAGCTCTGCTTCTGTGTCCAGGCCCTTTTGGGGACTCAGATGAGCCAAGAGGAGGGTGAGGATAGGGGAAGGTGCTGGCCTGGTCTCCAGGCTAGCCTCCTGGTCACTGACAGATGCCCTGGCCTGGACTCCTACGACTGGTTCTGCGGATGTGACCGGCGCTTGTTCATCCAGCACCGGCAGGTCAGGCCCTGGGCAGTAGGCAGCCACCTTGTCTGTGGAGCCTTATCGCCAAGCCCAGACCTTGCTGTCCTGACCCCACCCTGGCCACCAGCCACAGACTCTGCCTGTGCCCCCGCCCGCCCGCCCGGGGCCCAAGGCCCGGCACACCGGTGCAGGGTCCAAGGGTCCGCCTGCTGGAGGAGCGCACGAGGTGGGCAGGGAGTGGCGCGGCCGCGGGCTCCGAGGGTCCCTCTGACCTGGAACGGGGCCCTTTAGGACGCTGTGCAGCCCAACCCGGGCACCTGGCCTGCAGGGGCCTCCACGAGAGTCTGTCCAGGGACAAGCGAGCGCACGACTGGTTCTGGGAGAACGGGCGCTGCCAGCACAGCCGCCGTCGCGAAACTGCAGCCCAGGTGGCCAGCGGGGCCAGAACCTCCACTGCGAGCGTTCGGCAGGCGAGACCACACCCACCCGGTCCCTGCGGTCCCTAGCGGCCACAGGCGGGGCCTCCGCCCTTACCCTCCCCCGCGCCACACGAGCCCCGCCCCTCCCGCCTCGCGGTCAGCCAATCGCATGGCGCATTGCTTGGCGGCGCAGGGCCGGCTGGGCCTATAGGGTGGCGCGTTGTTGGGCTGCAGCGCCGCAGGCCGCACCCAGCTCCCGCGGCGGGGGCAGCGCCGGGGGCTGAGGGGGCGGAGAGGCCGGGCAGGCCGGGGCTGCGGGCTGGGGAGCGCGCGGCGGATAGGGGGCGGAGCCGGAGCCCGAGCCGGAGCTGGAGCCGGAGTCCGACCCCGAGCCGGAGCCCGAGCGGGAGCCGACGCGCAGTCCTCGGACCTGCGAACGCCCGTGCTCTGCTCGCGACTCGCCCCCTGAGGTGAGGCCCGCGTGCAGGGGCGGCCGCGGGGCCCGGGGCGCGGCGGAGCGGCCGAGGGGCTGCAGGCCGGGCCGCGGGGCCTGTGGCGGCTGCGGCGCCCGAGAGGCCGTGGGAAGCGGGCGGGGGCCGCGCCGGGCGGGGCGCGGGCGGGTCTGGAGTCGGCCGCGGGGGCTCACGGCCGCGTCGGGAGGGGTGGTAGCCGCCGGGCCGGGACCGGGTGCCGAGGGGACGGCGCCCTGCTCACCCTTGGCGGCGCGGGCTGCTCGGTGGGAGCGGCCGGGCGGCTGGCGTGGGGGCTGGGTGGTGGGCGTCGGGGGTCGGGCTTCGGCGCGGTCGGCTGCCTGCAGCGCCTGCGGCTGGCGGCTGCCTGTGGGCTTGGGAGCCAGTGCAAGCGGTGGGTTCCGGCAGCCAGACCCACCTGCCGACTGTCATGCGGGACGGCCGGGGCGCTTGTCGTCGTCTTCTCGCTCTTTTCTGTCTGTAACATCTGTTGGGGGAGATGTCAGAGGGTTCTGCCCTGGGCAATCACTTTTTTGTGTGTATTCTCGTAATCCACGGCCTTGGACGTTTTTTGGGTGATTTGTGTTCGCTTCCTGCGTCTCCACCTTCCGAGCACTACTTCGGCTCACCGGGGACTGCTGGTGGCGGGGTGTGTGATTTTATGCCTAAATGACCGGAAGCAACTGGTGGGATCCTCAGGACCAGAGCCTGTCCGGTGGCTGAGTGCGTTGCTGTTAAGTCGTTACGGGAAGAGCTCTGCGTACTTGAGGACGATGGGCTGAAATCCTAACGGGGGAAGAAATAGGCTGGCTGAAAGGGCGCTCTGTCTCCTTTGCGGGACGTCATTGGAGCCTCCGGGGAGAACGAGTGGGAGTTCAGCAGCTTTGGGAGAGGGCACCTGTGGCCTAGCGGGTGACTGGGAGGGGGATTGTAAGGTTCAGTCTTCAGCTAATGCGCTGATGCGATGTAGAAATTGCATTGTAAAATCCGAACATTGTAAAATCTCGACATAGCCCTCGATTCTGACTGTGGGAGAAAACTGGAAGAGTAAAGATTTTTTTTAAGGAAGTGAATGGTTTCGGCAGTCAGAACTGCTTTTCAGAGTTTTGATGTGGTTTACAGCAGGACAGCTGGTATGGTTTATTTTACTGCTTGTCACTATGTTTAGATTTTAGTCACAGAGGCTTACTGAATACTATGAATCTAAATTCTACCCAGTTTCCATGAGGTGGGATTGTTTTCTTTCTAAAATATAATTTATACAGCTGACCATTTTCCCCTTTAAGTCTTTGACATTACCTGATACTGATAAGGTTTTGTTTGGTGTTCAACCTTGTGTTACTAATTTTACCCTAAAAGCTCTTTCTTCAGATGGTTATTGGTTTCCAGTTAGTTCTTTCAAGTAGTCCTTGTATTGTCAGAAAAGTAAGTAATTTGAAATACTTTAAAAGATAGTTTAAGGGGCATCTGGGCAGCTCAGTTGGTTAAGCATCTGCCTTCGATTCAGGTCATGATCTAGGGTTCTGGGATCCATCCCATCGCAGCCCTGCTCAGCTGGGAGCCTGCTTCTCCCTCTGCCTGCTGCTCCCTCTGCTTCTGTGCTGTCTCTCTCTGTCAAATGAAGAAATAAATATTTCTTTAAAGGTTTTATTTATTTATTTGACACAGAGAGAGAGAGAGAGAGAGACAGTGAGAGAGTGAACACAAGGAGGATCAGAGGGGAGAGGGAGAAGGAGGCTCCCCGCTAAGCAGGGAGCCTGACATGGGGCTCAGTTCCAGCACCCCAGGATCATGACCCCAGCTGAAGGCAGCTGCTTAATGACTGAGCCACCTAAGCACCCTGAAGAAATAAAATCTTAAAAGAGAATTAAAAAAAAGATACTTTAAAAGAAATTGTAAAAAAAAAATCACATATCCAACCAACGTTAAAATTTACCTTGTCTTAATTTTTAAGTTTGACAATAGAAATGATTTTTCTATTATGTGAAACTTAGACTCCAGATTGATTTATTTTACATGTTAAATTGTTCTCAGGTACATGTACAGAGAATGGTGTAATAAGTCCCTGTTTACCCTCATCCAGCTTCAACAGTTGTTAACTCACAGCTGGTTTTCATCTGTATCCCCCAAACCCAGATTTCATGTCCTTTTAACTTGAATATTTCGGCATGTATATTTACATACATTTTTTTAAAAAAGATAAACACAAATACCACTATCACCAAAATGAATAATTTCTCATTACCTTCAAATGTCCAACCAATGTTAACATTTTCTTGATTGTGTCACAGTTTTTTTTTTTTTAATAACCGTTGAATCAGGATCCGAATGCTGTTTATGCATTGTGATTTGTTTTAATCTATAGGTCCCCCTCCATCTTTTGTCTTTCCTTGTAATTTATTTGTTGATGAAACTCCGTGATTTGTTCTGTGGAGTTACGGTCTGGATTTTATTCTGTATGGTGCTTAAACTACACAGAAATGACTGTGCACTGGTAGATAAATCTAAAGGTGTGATCAGATTCAGAATTGATTTATTTTTAGCAAAAAGACTTCATAGGTTGGTGGGCAGATAATGGTTAGTAGTCTTTCTTCTTATAAGCGACTCTTGATGCCCAATGCCTAAAGCCCTTATTTATTTATTTAATATATAGAGAGCGCACAAGCAGAGAGGGGCAGAGGGAGAAGGGGAGAGCATCTCCAGCAGTCTCTGCAGTCAATGTGAAGCCCAGTGAGGGGCTTGATCCCATGATTTGGAGATCAGGACCTGAGCTGAAATCGAGTTGGTTTTTAATTAACCATTTAAGCCACCCAGGTGCCTCAGAGTCATTATTTTATTAGGCTTTGGAAAGTGTTGATATCTTAATTCTGTAACTTCATTTGTTAGATGGAATGCTTCTATAAAAAGAAACGTCTTGGGATGCTTGGGTGGCTCATTTGGTTGGGTTGCTCTTGGTTTCTGCTTAGGTCATGCTGTTGGTGTCCTGGGATGGAGCCCTGAGTCAGGGTCTGTGCTCGATGGGGGAGTCTTCTGGAGATTCTCTCAGTCTCCCACTGCCCCTTCCCTTGCTTTCTCTGTCTCTCTTTTTCTCTGAAAAAAAAAAAAAAAATAAAAAGAGAGAGAGAAATGCCCCCTCCATAATTTGGTTATCCTGAATTTTAACTTTTTTTTGGGAAAAGTAGGGTAACTGCTTAATTCCTCTCCAGTAGGTTGCTAATTCTCAAGATGAGTCGGGATCTTCTGAAAGTAGCCAGTGAGTTGTGTTATATGTTTGTGTCATTGTGAACTCATGGATTTAAACACATTTGATATGGTTCAGTCCATTGTAGGTATTACCCTTATTGATACTGAGATTGTCTGATCTTTGTCCAATAGGAATCTATTTAGTTTGCTTCCTAAATCCTTTTTTTTTTTTAAAGATTTTATTTATTTATTTGAGAAAGAGATCACAAGGAGTCAGAGAGACAGGTAGAGAGAGAGGAGAAGCAGGCTCCCTGCTGAGCAGAGAGCCCGATGTGGGGCTCGATCCCAGGACCCCGGGACCACGACCTGAGCCTAAGGCAGAGGCTTAAACCACTGAACCACCCAGGCACCCAACCTCCTAAATCCTTTAAACAAGATTCTAAAAGGCTTTGATCTTGGGGCGCCTGGGTGGCTCAGTGGGTTAAGCCTCTGCCTTCGGCTCAGGTCATGGTCCTGGGGTCCTGGGATCGAGCCCCGCCTCTCTGCTCAGCAGAGAGCCTGCTTCCTCCTCTCTCTCTGCCTGCCTCTCTGCCTACTTGTGATCTCTGTCAGAGAAATAAAGAAAAAATCTTAAAAAAAAAAAAAAAAGTCTTTGATCTTTCTGGTGTGACAAACCGCTCCAGGTTCATCTTGTACATTTTCTGTCCCAAGCCCTGGAACCATCTATTTCTCCAAGGGGCCTTGGTTTCTTTTAATGAAAAAACGGTATTTAGTAATGACACTCTGTGTCGTGGGGTTTTTCACTGCTACTAGGTTGATCATTGTTTCTAGTCTTTCCCCACAGATCATAGGTTACTACTTAACCATCTTGATCTTATACCTGTATGTTTTTTGTTCCAAGACAGACATCTTGATTCTAATTACTAATTTTTTTTTTTTTTTAAAGATTTTAGTTACTTATTTGAGAGAGTAAGCACAGAGGGAGAAAAAGAGGGAGAAGCAGACAGGGCACCACTGCAGGACCCTGAGATTGTGACCCTCATGAGCTGAAGGCAGATGCTTAACTGACTGAGCTACCCAGATGCCCCTAATTACTTATTGTTTCATCCCACCTGTACACATCTCAGTTTTAGAAGAATATGAAGACCATCATCAACTAATAAAAATTGAATTTTTTTGCATTCCCATTAAAGATATAAGGTCAAATTACTGTGTTCTATTTTTAATTTTTTAAAAAGATTTCTTATTTACTTATTTATTTGGCAAAGAGAGACAGAGACAGTGAGAGTAAGAACACAAGCAGGGACAGTGGGAGAAGCAGGCTCCCCACCAAGCAGGGAGCCCCATGTGGGGCCTGATCCATGACCCTGGGATCACAACCCGAGGTCAAGGCAGACACTCAACGACTGAGCCGCTCAGGTGCCCCAAATTACTGTGTTTTAAGGTCACTTAGAATAGTTACTCTGGTTTTGCTCCTGGGTGCATAGGTTTTGTGCCTTTTTTTCTCTTAGTATTTAGGAATTACTTTTTAAAATCTTATAATTATGTAAAATATTAAAAGTCTTTCAAAATATATGAAACAAGGTATAGTCAAAGAAGCATTGCTTCTTTCCATCCCTTCATCTTCACCTATCTCTCTTCCCTATAGATAACCTTTTTACATTTTAGTTTTATGGTTATATTTGTATTTCCTCTTAATCAGATAAATGGTAATGTATTATACACATTTTCTCACCATGCTTTGAGAAGTTTTTATAATAATTGTGTTAAAATAAATACACGGTAAAACCTGCCATCTTAACCATTTGTAAAGGTATAGCCCGTTGGTGTTCTACACCTTCACGTTGTGCAGCACAGTCCATCCCAGGACAGTCTCATCTTGTGAAACTGGATTTCTCTGCCGATCAGACACATTCTCCCCTGCCTTTAGCCCTGGTCTCTGTCCTTTCTGGCTCTAAGATTTTTTTTTTTTTTTTTAAGATTTTATTTATTTATTTGACAGAGAGATCACAAGGAGTCAGAGAGACAGGTAGAGAGAGAGGAGGAAGCAGGCTCCCTGCTGAGCAGGGGCTCCCTGCCCGATGTGGGGCTTGATCCCAGGACCCCGGGACCACGACCTGAGCCAAAGGCAGAGGCTTTAACCCACTGAGCCACCCAGGCGTCCCTGGCTCTAAGATTTTAACTACTCTAGATATCTCATATAATTGGAACCATGTGGTGTTTGTCCTTTTGTGGCTAGCTCATTTGCAAAATGTCCTCAAAGTTCATCCATGTTGTAGCAGGTGTCAGAATGTTCTTCCTTTTGAAGACTTAATAATACGCCATTACATAGATACAGCACATAACTG
Organism: Neogale vison; assembly: GCF_020171115.1. Classification (NCBI taxonomy): domain Eukaryota; kingdom Metazoa; phylum Chordata; class Mammalia; order Carnivora; family Mustelidae; genus Neogale; species Neogale vison. The sequence goes on along the minus strand of NC_058101.1, from coordinate 67,089,222 downwards.
CATTTTAGTGAATACTAGTGTAAAAATTTTATTCACTAATGGCATTTTTTTCCCTTATCCTATGAACTGATGAGAATTTTCTGGTACATTTTAAGTTATCAGACAGGAAGGAAATACATCATGTAGGTGTGATGTCATACTCAGAAATTCTATTGAGAAGATTCCAGCCTTCTATATTACATAGTGGTTGACAGCTGCCAGTGGCTCAGTGGGTTAAGCCGCTGCCTTCGGCTCAGGTCATGATCTCGGGGTCCTGGGATCGAGTCCCACATCGGGCTCTCTGCTCAGCAGGGAGCCTGCTTCCCTCTATCTCCCTCTCTGCCTGCCTCTCCATCTGCTTGTGATCTCTGTCAAATAAATAAATAAAATCTTTAAAAAAAAAAAAAAAGACTTAAGTTTTGCATTTTCTTCTTTTTTGAAATGGCTGCCATTTCAGCCCCTTAACTACAGCAATACTGTTTTGGGTTGGTTTCAGCAGTATCATTTCTCAGATAAAATTGTCTAACTCATTGACACAGAGAGTCCACTATTAAAAAGTTTGTTAACATTACATTTTAGTAATCTGTTTTTTCTCATGTTACCCATGGTTCTCTCACCCGTTATCTATGTATGTGTTTACTGAACTCAAGATATTTAAACTTTAAAGACTGAATTACTAGACCTATAGAGCCTAAGTGTGTGAACAACTGCCTGAGGTCATAGTTATTAATGCTGTTTTGCCAACATGAGTTTTGTCAGTTCTCTCCTCATAATACATCCTGAATCAGTCCTCCTGTCCCATATCCCCGTCACCACCTGGGACCCAGCAGCCCTCACGACTCCCTTGAACTGGCACAGCAGGCTCCAGCTGGTTTCCTTGTCCTTGTAACCCTTCTCTATCTTTCAACTAGGGTGATTTACATAGAATATAAATTAGAATGTGTTCTGTCTTGCTTAAAACCCTTCAAACACTGATAAAAGTGGTCGCCTGTAGGGACAGGGATCTTTGTGGCTAGGGTATAAGGATGGGAGGGAGAATTATTTTTCATTGTATAAGCTTATATATCTTTGGATATATATTTTATATATATATATATATATTTCATGTAGTTGGGTTATGTACTCAGAATAAAATAAGTAATCTTACAAAAACCCAGTGACTTCCCTTTTTTTTCTTTTTAAAGATTTTACTTATTTATTTGACAGACAGAGATCACAAGCAGGCAGAGAGGCAGGCAGAGAGAGGGGAGGGGGAAGCAGGTCCCTGCTGAGCAGAGAGCGCGATGCAGGGCTTGATCCCAGGACTCTGAGATCATGACCAAAGGCAGAGGCTTAATCCACTGAGCCACCCAGGCGTCCCCACTTTACTTTTCTTTGAGTAGAATTCTCCACTTTCATTCTACTTCTATCCCAGAATGAACTTTGGTATTTTATGTTTTTCCTTTAGCTTAATATAATTTCAGATGTGCGTTAATAGAAAGAGTTATAGGAAGTGAGAAAGACCTGGTTATGCCTAGCTGTGTGATTCTCTATTCAGATTAACCTTGTTTGCTGAATTCTAAAACAAGAGGAGATGTATTTCCTGCTTCACATGGCATATTTATGGGGATTAGATATAATGTATGTGAACCTGGCCCAGAGGTTACAGTGGATTCCCTTCTGTGCCCCGCCAGCAGATACCTCATGGCTTTTGGGCATAGAGATTGTAGTAAGAAAGCAGATGGACATATAGTGCATCTAATCTAACCAGATGAGAAGATGGTGGAAGAAAATGAAATGTGTGCAATTCAAAGGTGCTGTTGCCACAGGAGTTTGCTGCACAGAAGCATAGACGTAAGCCAGAAAGCTTGGAGCTCAAAACCTTTGGGCGAACTCTTAATTTTTACTTTTTCAGAAGGTGTTGCTTTACTGTCTTTTTGCTGTATCATTTTCTGCAAGAATCTGCTATCATCCTAATTTTTGTTCCTTTATGTAACCTGTCCCTTTTCTCGGGCTGCTTTGAAGACTTCTCCCTGTCACTGGTTTTGAGCAGTTTTATTTTGATGTGTCTGTGTGTGCGCATATTTCTTGTGCTTGTGGGATTCATTGAGCTTTTTTCTTGGATCTGTGGGTTTATGTGTTCATCAGATTTGGGAAAATCTTGGGCATTATTTTTCATAGTTTTTTCTATTCTTTCCCCATGTGCTGTGCTTCGAGGGCTCCAATCCCATGCGTGTTAGACCATGAAAAGTTGCCCCATAATTCACTCATGCCCCTTTATTTGATTGTCTTTTCTGTGTAGGTTTCGTTTGGATGGTTCATACTGTATCTTCACATTCACTGATTTTTGTTCTGCAGTGTTTAATCTGCAGTTAGTCTTGTTTAGTGTAATTTTTCATTTTAGATGTCCTGGCTTTCATCTTTATAAATTCTATTTGTATCATTTTTTATACCTTCCATTTCTCTACTTAAGATTTTGAAAATATGGGGGGCGCCTGGGTGGCTCAGTGGGTTAAGCCGCTGCCTTCGGCTCAGGTCATGATCTCAGGGTCCTGGGATAGAGTCCCGCATCGCATCGGGCTCTCTGCTCAGCGGGGAGCCTGCTTCCTCCTCTCTCTCTCTGCCTACTTGTGATCTCTCTCTGTCAAATAAATAAATAAAATCTTAAAAAAAAAAAAAGATTTTGAAAATATGGAATGTAGTGTACCAACTGTTCTAATGACCTTGTCTGCTAATTTTAACTTCTCTTTCAGGGCTGGGGTTAGTTTTGGTTGATTTATCTCCTCTGGGTTATATTTTCCTGCTCTTTGCTTGTTTGGTAATTTTTTTTTTTTTAAGATTTTTATTTATTTATTTGATAGACAGAGAGAGATCACAAGTAGGCAGAGAGGCAGGCAGAGAGAGAGAGGGGGAAGCAGGCTCCCTGCTGAGCAGAGAGCCCGATGTGGGGCTCAATCCCACGACCCTGAGATCATGACCTGAGCTGAAGGCAGAGGCTTAAACCACTGAGCCACCCAGGCGCCCCTGTTTGGTAATTTTTTATTGGATACCAGACATTGCAAATTTTATTTTACATTGTTGTGTTTTGAACAGTTATTTATTCCTCTAAATACTCTTGATGTTCTGTAGCATTAGCAACAGGACTTTAAATTTTTTCTTGGTGAAAAGTTGGTGAATTGCAGTATTTTCTTTTTATATAAATTAAGTTCATAGCCTTCTTGAGAATCTAAAATCACTTAAAAAAGCCACTTCCCTGTGAATCCTATATATTGTTTTGTTTTTATTTTCCTCCATGCTTTGGGAAATTATTTTGGCCAAGTGGAAGAGGGATGTCCTTTTTTGAATTCCCTATTCTTTAAAGGTTTTCAAAACCAAATCCAAGATTTGGTTAGTAACAGAGTAAATATGCTAATACCCCCTTAGTTTGGTCAGTGCTTACTGGCTATCACATGTCTTCTTAAAATAGGAATTTGGGGGTGCCTGGGTGGCTCAATGGGTTAAGCCTCTGCCTTCAACTCAGGTCATGATCTCAGGGTCCTGGGATTGAGCCCCACATCGGGGGGTCTGCTCAGCAGGGAGCCTACCCCCCCCCACACTGATCTCTCCTTCTCTGTCAAATAAATAAAATCTTTAAAAAAAATAGTTAGGAATCTTAACATAGTATAACATTAAACTTTAACAGAGCTGTTTAATTGTTAATGCTTATTCTGACCCACTTGCAGGAAACTTGAGCTGGAGGGGATGAAGGGGGGAACAAGTTGAATTCGTTTTGCTCTTTGAGCTTTATTTGTTCCAGAAGTACCTTTTTAAGCAATTGTTATGGTCAGTGTACATTGTTTCTCATAGCTATTAGTTTAAAAGTGTTCAGTGTATTTTGACAAGATGTGTTTTTTTTTTTAATGAGTATGCTACCTAGGAAAAAAAATCTTTTTTTAAAAGATTTTATTTATTTATTTGATAGAGAGATCACAAGTAGGCAGAGAGGCAGGCAGAGAGAGAGAGAGAGGGAAGCAGGCTTCCTGCTGAGCAGAGAGCCCGATGTGGGACTCGATCCCAGGACCCCGAGATCATGACCTGAGCTGAAGGCAGCGGCCCAATCCACTGAGCCACCGAGGCACCCGGAAAAAAACATCTTAAATAGAGTAGGACTTGAGTCTGTAGGACACTTACTTTTTAACAATGCCTTGAGAACCCTCTCTGCTGGGATAAAATAACAACAGTAATCTTTAAAAAATGTTACTTTGCAAGCATATTTTCCATTCTATAACTTTATTAACTTGCCTATCAGTGTACTTACTGAGCACTGTTTTATCTGTTATATGTTGGGTATTGTTCTAGGCTCAGTGGATAAGATACACATTCCCCGTCTTGGAAACTTATTTTTTAAAAGATTTTATTTTATTTATTTGACAGAGAGAGATCACAAGTAGACAGAGAGGCAGGCAGAGAGAGAGAGAGAGAGAGGGAAGCAGGCTCCCTGCCGAGCAGAGAGCCCGATGCGGAACTCGATCCCAGGACCCTGAGATCATGACCTGAGCCGAAGGCAGTGGCTTAACCCACTGAGCCACCCAGGCGCCCAAAACTTTTTTTTTTTTTTTAATATTTTATTTATTTATTTGACAGAGATCACAAGTAGGCAGAGAAGCAGGCAGAGAGAGGAGGAAGCAGGCTCCCTGCTGAGCAGAGAGTCTGATGATGCTGCTGCTGCTGCTGCTGCTGCGGGGCTTGATCCCAGGGTCCTGGGATCATGACCTGAGCTGAAGGCAGAGGCTTTAACCCACTGAGCCACCCGGGTGCCCCCCACTCTTGGAAACTTCTTTTTAGAATGAGAGATAGAGAACAAATGCTATGTTAAGTAGTAGTAAGTGCTGTGAAGATGGGAGGCATGAGGAAATAGAGAATGATGGCAGCAGAATCTATTTTAGATGGAGAACTGGGTTTACGGAGGAGGAGACGTTTGATCAGAGATCAAATCTGTTTGCATCTGGGAGCAGGTGTGTTTGGGCAGTGGAAGTGGAGCTCCATCTTACTGTCCATGGTTTCTTGTTGCCCGTTGATGGTGGATACTAAAGGGGCGAGGCCACACGGGCTAGGTTTCTGGAAAAGAAGCCCTTGTGGGCTGTGAGCTAGAGGAGGAGACAGAGCTGCACATGGTGGGTGCTGTTGCCCTGTGTGTGCCTAGTGGCAGACACTGGGCAGTGTAGTTATGAATCGGATTTTTTTTTTTTGAGCCCATCTGATAACAGCAACAGTAAAATTTTTAATGTTATTATTATAATAGTATTAGGATTATGTAATTATTAAATTATAACAGTGGCCACAGGTAATTTTTATTGCTCCTTGTGTGGGAAGTATTCTTTGAATTTGCTGCTGAGGAAGCTGTTGCATAACTTGTGGGAGAGTACAGTCAGAACGCTGGTTTGCACATACACCTCTTTTAAGAAATAGTTACACAGAGGAGTGCCTGATGGCTCTTGGGGTTATGAATTCAAGGCCCATGTTGGGCATAGAGCTCATTAAAAAAGAAAAAAAAAAGCCACAAGAAACAAGTTGTAGAGAATTTAGTAACTGTATGAAAAAAGTTACAAATAATGATCATTGATCATACTTCCCCTTAATACATCCTGGAGAAAGTTCAGTATCAGCACCCAGAAACCTGTTTAGTTCTCCTCAACAGTCTCAGGTGTCCCATTTATGGGTGTACTATTATTTATTCAATTGCTCCTGTATCGATGGCTTTTTTTTTTTAAGATTTTATTTATTTATTTGACAGACAGAAATCACAAGTAGGCAGAAGCAGGCAAAGAGAGAGGGGGAAGCAGGCTCTCTGCTGAGCAGAGAGACCGACGTGGGACTCCATTCCAGGATCCTGAGATCATGACCTGAGCCGATGGCAGAGGCTGAACCCACTGAGCCACCCAGGCACCCTCGATGGGTGTTTGTTTCTAGAATTTTACTGTTAGGGACTGTTTCAGTGAGTATTCTTCCATCCAGGTCTTCAGGCATGGTGATGTATACTTGTAGGTCTGTTCTGGGGAGTAAATTGCCTGGGTGGAAGGATGTTTGCACTTTAGTTTGCATAGCTGTTTCCAAATTACCCTCTTGAGGAGTTATAACAATTTATACTCCCATCAGGTGTAAGAGTTCCCGAAATAAGGAAGTATTTGCATGTACTGTGGAAGTAAGAGTGGTGCTTGTCTTACACCATTATTGTAAGGTACCTGATAAGCTGTCAGTAAACGGCGGTTATTATATTACTGTTACAGTTATGAACCTTTTTCTGAACTTTATTATGAAAAATATTGTAAGTCTAAGAACTGTTTCAGGAGGTTGGGAAAGAGAAATTACACAATTGGCCTAGCAATGTGTGCCCCCCAGGTAACTATCACCTGTGTTGGAACAGATTCATCCTGCATCAGGCCCCAGAGCCCCTGAGCCTCTGGAGGCTGATGTCAGGGAATGGAGCTGTGGGTGCATGCAGGCTTGTGCTGGTCCCTGGCTGCGCACAGGGACGTTTGTTCCACACGTGCCTTCTCATACCTGGAGTGGCAGCTTTGCTATTTGCTTGGGAAGACCATCCCTTGAGAGCGACCTTGAAGATGTCCTGTCCTGAACACTTTGCTCTTCCCTTCTCTTACTTTGAAAGGCTTGATGTTGGTTTGCCTTATAAAGTAACTTAGAATGACTTAAGGAGGTATTTACCTAAAAAATAGGGGTTTTCTCATCTGCTTGCTCTTGCTTGAAATTCCTTGGCAGAGCAGACGAAGTGGTACTGCTGTGGTTTTAGGTATGAAGGAGGGAGCCAGTCTTCAGCTGAAGGGGCTGGTTTAGTGCTGGTTCACTGAGGGCCATAGAGCGGTAGGTGGTAAAGGAATAAAGGCACTTTACTGCCCCAAGGCTCTGGTTTCTCCATCACAATGTGAAGCAGTTATAAGATACAAAGCAGAGAATGTTATGAAAGCACTTTGAAAATACAAATGCATTTATTTGTTTGAGAGAGAGACCCCAGGAGCTGGAAGAGGGACCGAGGGAGGGAGAGCAGCAAAGGGAGAGGAAGAGGGAGAAGCAGATATCTGTTGAGCAGAGTTCTATGCGAAGCTTGATCCCAGGACTCCATCCCATGACTCTGGGATCATGATCTGAGCCAAAGCAGATGATGAACTGACTAGGCCACCCAGGTGCCCCATATAAATCTTAAAAAAAAAGAAAAGAAAAGAAAATGCAAATGCCAGATAACAGCATCTGTCCACACAGAAACTGGTATGTGAATGTTCAGGGCAGCATTCTTCTTAATAGCCTGAAAGTGGAAAGAACCCGCTGTCCATGAACTGATGAATAAGAGAAGTGATGTGTCCATGCATTGGAGCCTTATTCGGCAACAGTAAGAATGAGGTGCTGATACATGCTGCACATGCTAAGAAATCTTATGCTAAGAAGGAAGCCAGGGAAAGGAGGAAGAGGGAAGAGTGGGAATGGGGAGTGCCTGCTAGTGTGCCTGGGATTTCTTCTTGGGTGTTGAAAATGTTACAGAATTAGATCTTGATGCTGGTTGCACATCTCCATGAATAAGTGAAAAAAAACCACTGAACTGTATACTTCAATTGGGTGAATTTTTATGGTATGTGAACATATCTCAGTATGACTGCAGACATGCTAGTGCAGCATTGGGGACTTTAGTCTCCCTGAAGGGAGTCCATTGTCAGCTGTTGTATTAGTGCTGGGTGTTAGGAATATGGTGTCAGGATGTAAGTCCAATTTTGCCGCAGAGTCTGTGGCCCTGGATCAAGTTAGTGAAATTCTTTGAACTCCTATTCTCATCCATAGAGTAGGTGTAGTAACAGTAACAATCTTATCTAACCCAGAGCCTTGTGGAGCCAGTAAGACAACATTTGACCACTTGTGGCACACAGGTGTGCTGTCCGTGTGCGTGTTCCCTTTCTTTCTCTTTCCCAATGTATGGACTGGTGAGAAGGGGACACTAACGGGGAAAGGCTCACAAGGGCAACGGAAAGCCCTGTGTACTAGCTCCTCCCACTATTTTTTTTTTAATAAGTCAAAGCTTTATGCAGAGAGATTTGTGTCATGTACAGCTGCACATGTTTGCATCTTAGCAAGAACTTTGTGATTAACCATGCTTTCCAAGATTTAAGAATATTGTAGTTAACGGCCAACCTTGCTCCCAGATGATACCATTAATCAAGCTGTTGCATAGAGCTTCAGGCAGGCAAGGAGGAGTTAGAAATGGGGCTTGAGTCTCGTGGAATGCACTCCCTTCAGGACTGTCTGTTTCAGGAGGAAGGGATATGACATGCATCCCTCCATCTTTAGGGAATTAGAGGGCCCCACCATCCAGATAATGCTGTCTCAGTTTGTTCTGAACATTGTCTCCAGGGGCTGAAGCACAGTGTACTTTGACAGCATAAACCCCAGGAATGTAGCTGACCTAGGGTGTTTGGAACATTTAGTGTGCTCTGTTTACTGCCTCAGGTGTCTGACAGATGGATTGTTTTGGAAAGCAGGGGTTTTCTTCAGGGGAAGGAAGCATTTTTTTCCAGCTTTTACTCAAGCGATGGAACTATGAATTTTCTTTGTCTCTGGTTTCTAAGTGATACTAGGATTTAGGAGACTTACTCATTGAACTTTTATTTACTTTTTTTTTTTTTTTTAAGATTTTGTTTGTTTATTTATTTGTCAGACAGGGACTACAAGTAGGCAGAGACAGGCAGAGAGAGAGGGGGAAGCAGGCTCCCCACTGAGCAGAGAGCCTGAAGTGGGGCTGGATCCCAGGATCCTGGGATCATGACCTGAGCCTAAGGCAGAGGCTTCCCAGGCGCCCCCTCATTGAACTTTTAAAAAAGCCTTCAGTGTAGCAGGATTTGTACTGAACATTCAGGAATCAAAGATAACAAGAACAGAAGTCCCACTTCAAGGGCTCAGGGCTCTTCAGGTCAGACAGAGTGCAGGGTGAGCCCACAAGGCTGGCTGTCCAGGCTCTCCTGTTAGGGTCTTTGGGAGGGACTCGAGGTAGATGCCTGTTAGGGCTGTTCATGTCATTGATTGAGATGTTTCATGTCACTCACCCACGGTTACTTTTTAAATTTTTTAAAACACTCATTTATTTTAGAGAGAGAGAGGGAACATGAGAAGGAGGTGGAGAGGGATAATCCCAAGTAGACTCCTCACCCAGCACAGACCTGGGGCTCTTTGTGAGATCAGCCTGAGCCGAAACCCCTTAAACCATTGCACTACCCAGGTGCCCCAACCACAGTTACTTTTATCATTCATATCTTAGAAAAAATCAGCCTAGCATTTCTGTTTTAAAGTATATTTTAGGAGTGCCCGGCTGGCTCAGTTGGAAGAGCATGCAACTCTTGATCTCAGGGTCATGAGTTCAAGCCCCATGTTGGGTGTAGAGATTACTCAAACAAACAAACAAATAAATAAACTATATTTTAATTTTTTCTGGTGGATAATTTCTGTTTTTGTTGCTTCATAATGTACTAGGATGAAGTAGAATTTTCATGAAAACTGCTCATTTTCATGACTACAGCTATGGAAGCCTGCCGGTATCTTTTTCATGAAACAAGTTATTAGTATGTTGTTTTGGCTTTTGAGGCCATTGACCCCAGATTTCAGTGTGCTGTGAAAGAAGCTATGACATCATCTTTATAATTAGTAAAAATCAAGGCTGCATGTTGTTTGCTAGAGTAAATACATGAATTACAATTTGAGATTGATGCACATTTTTTTTTTTCCCTGAAAGGAAATACTTCTAAACTCAGGTAATTAGCACATTCTTAGCTGTACCTATAATCTGACTCTCAAGAGTTGATTTACAGATTAGAAAATAAATATGTATAAAGCCTAGTGGGGATTATGGATTGCTAAATAGTGTGAAATTTATTCTTTTTCTAACTTCCTAGAAGTTGGTCACTTCTCTTTTTCTTTTTAAGGTTTTTTTTTTTTTTTTTTAATTTATTTGACACACAGAGAGAGATCCAGGAGTAAGCAGAGAGGCAGGCAGAGAGAGAGGGGGAAGCAGGCTCCCTGCTGAGCAGAAAGCCCAATGTGGGGCTCGATCCCAGGACCCTGAGATCATGACCTGAGCCGAAGGCAGAGGCTTAACCCACTGAGCCACCCAGGCACCCATTGGTCACTTTTCTTATAGTGTTTTGAGTCTCTGTTTTTCTCTAAAAGTAGCTCTTTAGTGAAGCCAATGGTTTTCAATGCATTATCTTTTCATTATGTGTGTTTAAAATTTCCTAATGATTTCTTCTTCGATCTGTAAGGTATGCTTTTTTGGGCACCTGGGTGACTCAGTGGGTTGGATATCTGACTCTTGGTTTCAGCTCATGTCATGATCTTGGGGTTGTGGGATGAAGCCCCATGTTGGGCTCTGTGCTGGGTGTGGAGCCTCCTTGGGATTCCTTCCCTCTCTCTCTCTAAAAAAAGAAAATGTGCCTTTAAATTTTTAAATATATGTATGTATTTGTGTATAAATGTGTATGTATATATAATGTGTATATAAAATTTTAAATTTCTGTTATTCATCTGTTTTAATTGCACTGTGACCAGAGAAATCATTTATATGCTACTGATTCTCTGGAATTTGTTGAGATTTTAAAAATTTCCACCCAGGGGTGCCTAGGTGGCTCAGTCAGTTAAGCATCTGACTTTGGATCGGGTCATGATCCCACGGTCCTGAGATAGATTCCCACGTCAGGCTCCCTGCTCCACGGGGAGTCTGCTTCTTCCTCTGCTCCTCTCCCAACTCATTCTCTCAATCTCTCTTGCTCTCATGCTCTCTCAAATAAATAAATAAAATCTTTAAAAAAATTAAAAAAAATTTTGGGACACCTGAGTGGCTCAGTCAATTAAGCATCTGCCCTTGGCTCAGGTCATGATCCCAGGGTCCTGGAATCGAGTCCCGCATTGGGCTCCCTGCTCAGTGGGGATCCTGCTTTTCCCTCTCCCTCTGCATGCTACTCCCTCTACTTGTGCTCTCTCTCCATCAAATAAATAAATAAAAATCTTAAAAAAAAATTAAATATTTCCACCCAGATATGAGGTGATTATTTATACATGTATTTTGTATTCTAGAGAATAGTATATATTCTTTGTTTTTAGAAAACAGGGAGTTGCAAGGTTCTGTATACTTATGAAGATGTAACTTGTTGATTGTTCTTATTTTCTTTTTTTTTTTTTTAAAGATTTTATTTATTTATTTGTCATAGAGAGAGAAGCGAGAGCAAGCACAGGCAGACAGAGGCAGAGGGAGAAGCAGGCTCCCTGCCAAGCAAGAAGCCCGATGTGGGACTCGATCCCAGGACGCTGGGATCATGACCTGAGCCGAAGGCAGCCGCTCAACCAACTGAGCCACCCAGGCGTCCCGGTTGTTCTTATTTTCTATTTACTGTTTACGAATCTTTGACTGCTTTGCCTACTAGTAATTGAGCAGTGCTTTAGTTTCTCTTTATGATTACCAATTTATCAGTTTCTGTCTGAGTTCCAGCAATTTTTGCTTCATTTGTCTTGAGACCATTTTATAAAACATATATATATTAAAAAAATTTTTTTTAAAAGATTTTATTTATCCATCTGACAGAGATCACAAGTAGGCAGAGAGGCAGGCAGAGAAGAGAGGAAGAAGCAGGCTCGGAGCAGAGAGCCCGATGCTGGGCTCGATCCCAGGACTCTGGGATCATGACCTGAGCTGAAGGCAATGGCTTTAACCCACTGAGCCACCCAGGTGCCCCTATATATATTTTTAATCTTCCTGTTGTAGTGAGCTTTTTATCATTAAGTAGTGGCTTTTCCATCCCAAATAAATGCTTTTATTTTCCAAGGTCTTTTTGTTTTATATTAACAGAAACTCCACCTTTCTTTTGGTTGGTATTTGCCTGGTATACCTATTTTCATCCATTTACTTGCGTACTTTTGTATTCTGTTCTTATGTTTTATTGATATATTAAATTTTGGGGCGGGGGCTGTAATCAATTGCCTCAAACTTGGTGCCATAAAACAATAAAGTATTCTCCTACAGTTCTGGAGGCCTGAAGTCCAAAATCTGTATGACTGAGCTGACATCATGGTGATGGCTCTGGAGGTTCTTAGAGGAGAATTTGCCCCTTGGCTCTTCTGCCTTCTTATAGCTGCCAGCATTGTTTGGCAGTGGCCACCTCTCTGCAGTCCCTGTGTCCCTGGTCGTACTGCTTGCTCTCTGATGACTGTGTAGTCAGATTTCCCTCTTCCTTCTTATTGGCAATTGCATTTAGGTAATCCAGGTAGCCCAGGATAATCTCATCACCCCAAATCTTTAATTACATTAGCAAAGTCTTTGCCATGTAAAGTAACATTTACAGTCTCCTAGGGTTAGAACTAATATCTCTAATGACCATTATTCAGCGTACCATACTGGTTATAATTTCTGTCTTTTAACTGGCATTATATTTATTGTGATTCTGATAAATTTGTACCTTTTCTATCATTTTGCATTTTTTTCTTTTCTTTTCTTTTCAAGATTTTATTTATTTGAGAGAGAATGAGTTGTGGGGAGGGACAAAAGGAGAGGGAGACAAGTAGACTTTGTGCAGAGCAGGGAGCCAGATGCAGGGCTTGATCCCAGCACCCTGAGATCATGACCTAAGCCGGAGATAGATGCTTAACTGACTGTGCCACCCAGTTGCCCCTATATTTTGTTTTCTATTTGTCTTTTTCCCTTTCATGGTTGCCTTTTTATTTATTTAATTAAAATCTTATTTTTTTTTTTAAGATTTAGTTTTTTTATTTGAGACAGAGCACAAGCAGGGAGATAGGCAGAGGGAGAGTGAGAAGCAGACTTTCTGCTGAGTTTTGGGCTGGACATGAGGCTCCATCCCAGGACCTGGAGATCATGACCTGAGCCGGAGGCAGACACTTAACTGACTGAGCCACCCAGGTTCCCTTACCTTTTTATTTTTTTTTAAGAGATTTTATTTGTTGGGACGCCTGGGTGGCGCAGTTGGTTGAACGACTGCCTCCGGCGCAGGGCGTGATCCTGGAGTCCTGGGATCGAGTCCCACATCAGGCTCCCAGCTCCATGGGGAGTCTGCTTCGCTCTCTGACCTTCTCCTCGCTCATGCTCTCTCTCACTGTCTCTCTCTCTCAAATAAATAAAATAAAATCTTTAAAAAAAAAAAAAAAGAGATTTTATTTGTTTATTAGAGAGAGCCAGAATGAGCAGGGGGAGGAACAGAGGGAGAGGGAAAAGAAGACTCCCTGCTGATGAGTGGATCCCATGACCTTGAGATCATGACCTGAGCGGAAATCAGGAATCAGATGCTCAACCCACTGAGCCACCTAGGTGCCCACACGCTTGTTTTTTTAAACAACTAAGTTTTCTTTTTTCTTTTATGTTCTCCCCTCTTTTGGTTTGGAAATTACATACTGTTTTGTTCTATTTTAGTGGTTGCCCTTGAATTTTACCCTGCATATATGTGACAAAGTCCGAAATTAATACTGTCTTCTTCCACCAAACAAAACAAGAACATTGAAGCACTTCAATTCCAGTTAAACTCAACTATTAAGTTATGTGCTACTGTTGTTCAGTATTTTAGTCCAGCCTTTTTTTAAACTCATAAATTGGACATCATCATCCCTATACAAAATACATTTTTAGATTCCCCCCCCCCCCATTTAGCAGTTTCTTGACTCACAGTCCTTATGGCATTTCTAATTTTTCTTCCTAGGATCACTTTTCTTCTTTAGCAATTCCTTTTCTTCAGGTATGTAGGTGGTACCTTTGTTTTTGTTCATCTGAAGTGACTTTATTTTGCACACATTCTCAAAAGATAATTTTGGGGTTGAAATCCAGATTGCCAGTTATTTCCTTTTAGCATTTTGAAGAAACTCTATTTCTCTTTTGTTATTTCTGTTACATGTTAGTCAGTGTCTAATTATTACGCTTTTGTAGATGCTCTTTGTTTATTCTTGCCTTTGCTATGCTATAGATTCATTACTGTGTCTACAAGATGTGTATTTCTCTTTATTTGTGGATTCCTGTCTTTCAGTTAGATAAAGTTGTTAGCCATTCTCTTCTTGGATATTATATTGACTCTGACTCTTCATTCTTTTTGTTGTTGTTGTGTAGTTTTTATTTCATAATCATAAACTTAACTCTACAATCCAGCTGCTTGGAGGGGAGTAAGGAAAGCGTGGAACCCATAGGACTGCAGTGAGAGCACAGAGATTATAGGGTATTTCAAGCAGATGGGGGTGAAGCTGTTCTTCTGAGCTGCAGGAGGAGTGGTCTGGTAGTAAAGATAAGACACAAGTCAAATTTATTACGTTTGTCCATAGTCAGTAATGGTGGTCTTGCTGTTCCTGGACCCAAAGCACTCCATGGCCTCCACAATATTCCTGCTCTCTCTCACCTTGCGAAAGACTGCATGCTTCCCATCTGGCCACTTGGTCTTGGCAGTGCAGACAAAAAACTGGGAACCATTTGGGTTGGGGCCATTTGCCATGGACAAGATCCTAGGACTTGTGTGTTTCGGGATGAAATTCTCATCATCAAATTTCTCACCATAGTTGGACTGGCCGCCAGTGCCATTATGGCATGTGAAGTCACCTCCCTGGCACAGAAATCCTGGAATAATCCTGTGAAAGCAGGAACCTTCATAGCCACATCCTTTCTTCCCAGTGCACAGAGCATGAAAGTTCTCCACTGTGTTTGGAACTTTGTCTGCAAATAGCTCCAGAGAGATGCAGCTGAAGTGCTTGCCTTTTGGTGAGATGTCAAAGACTATGGTGGGGCTGACAGTGGCTGGTGATGCAGGGAGGCTCTGGGGCAGTGGCGTCAGCAGACTCTTCATTGTTCTTTATTATTTTGGCCTGTAACTCCAGTGAACGTGTAGTGGACTTTCTTATTCTGTCTCTTTTGGCATTGTTTGTACCTCCTTGTCTCCCTGTGCTGGTCTCTGGGGAATTTTTTCAAATCTGTCTTTTAATTTACTTATTCCTCTTTATCTGTGTCAAAGCTCCTATTAATTCATTAGTTGATTTGTAAAGTATTTTTTAAAGTTTTTAAAAAAGATTTTATTTTATTTATTTTTAAAATTTTACTTATTTATTATTTATTTGAGGGAGAGAGGGCACATGCACCATGCAGGAGACAGCATGAACAGGAGAAAGGGAGAGGCAGACTCCTCTCTGAGCAGGTAGCCCAAGGCTTGGATCTCTAGGATCATGACCCCAGCCACAGGCATGGGGTCATATGCTTAATTGACTGAGCCATCCAGGTGCCCCAAGATTTTATTTTTCTTTTTTTCTTTCTTTATATTTATTTATTTTTTTTTTTGACAGACAGATCACAAGTAGGCAGAGTCAGGCAGAGAGAGGGAAGCAGGCTCTCTGCTGAACAGAGAGCCCGATGCGGGGCTGGATCCCAGGACCCTGGGATCATGACCTGAGCTGAAGGCAGAAGCTTTAACCACTGAGCCACCCAGGTGCCCTAAGATTTTATTTTTCATGTAATCTCTACACGCAAGGTGGGCCTTGAACTTAACCCTGAGATCAGAAGTCACATGCTCCACCAGCTGAGCCAGCCAAGTGCCCTGTAAATAACTATTTCAACATTTTATATCTGTAAGTTCTGTTTGGTTTCTTTTTCAGCTCTGCTCATTTTTTATAATCTCTGGCTTGTCATATTGTGGTCAATTTATTTTTTAAACATTTCAGGGGCACCTGGGTGGCTCAGTGGGTTGGGCTCTGCCTTTGGCTTGGGTCATGATCTCAGGGTCCTGGGATCAAGCCCCAAATTGGGATCTCTGCTTGGTGGGGAGCCTGCTTCCCCCCTCTCTCTGCCTGCCTCTCTGCCTACAAGTGATCTCTCCCTCTCTTTGTCAAATAAATAAATAAATAATCTAAAAAAAAAAAAAAACCATTTCATACATAGTTATTCTATGTTCTGTATTATAATTCTAGTATCTGAAGCCTTTGAGGGCCCAAGTATATGTTTTATTATTTCTGATGACTGTCACTCATGAAGATTGTTTTTGGGTTTGTGAAATTTTTACTAAGACCTTCTATTTGGTTGATTTTAACTTGGGGAAAAACCTGAGGATCAACGTTAAGGTGGTTTTTCCTGAAAGGATTGTATTTACTTTTACTGTGAGTGAGGGTCACTGCTCACCTGAGAGACCATTTCTACCCTCTTGAGAGTTCCAGCTGATTGCCTCTGTTTTTGCCTCCAGCAGTGCTCACTTTTGGTATTTGACCTCTGCTAATGTTACCTGTTGTGAGTGGTTCCCATTTGGAGTTAACTAGTTTCATTTCCGTGGTTTGGGGCCGTTTTTGTTTAGCCCTTGGAGGTTTCATGTATTTCTTATACACAAATAACATTGGTTTTTGTGGTAAATCTTATGGAGTGGTAGGGCCTCTCAAATATTTGCCTTACTTGATCTCCAAGTGGTGTTTATTTGTAATGGAAATAGTTGTCATGTGTTGTTTCAAAACTTAGGAAAAGTATATTCAGTATGAGTGATTCTAATGTGCACAGTTTGAGGGTCCGTGGAGTGAGTGAGATGTGTTGATGTTCTAGGTAGAGGAAAGAACCAGCTCTAGCTTAGCCAGCATGTGAACCTTTGGTGATGAAGTCATTACTTTGCTCAGTTTCATCATCTATTTTATCATCTATAAAATAACTATATGACCTTTTAAAAAAAGTTTATTTATTTATTTGACAGAGAGAGATCACAAGAGGGGGAAGCAGGCTGAGCTGAGCAGAGAGCTCTTTGAGGGGCTCGATCCCAGGACTCTGGGATCATGACCTGAGCCTAACGCAGAGGCTTTAACCCACTAAGCCACCCAGGTGCTCCAAGATTTGCTTATTTTTAAGAGAGAGTGCGCAAGCACAAAGCCAGAGGGACAGAGAGAGAGGGAGACTCTCAAGCAGACTCCACACTGAGCTCATACAACTGGATCTCACGACCCTGAGATCGCCACGTGAGTCAAAAAATCAAGAGTCTGACGCTTAACTGACTATGCCACCCAGGTGTCCCCTTATTATATTAGTTTAATAAGCATTATTTAAGATCTGTGTTCAGAGTACTGTGTTGGAAATGTCAGAAGATAAGCATTGTAATCGCTCCAGACTTCAGTAAGCTTGCAGTCTAGCAGTTGTTTAAACAGGGACAATACAGGGGCACCTGGGGACTCAGTCATTTGAGGATCCTATTCTTGATTTCCTTCCAGGTTGTGATCGCAGGGTTGTGGGATTGAGCCCTGTGTTGGGCTCCCTGCTCAGGGGTCAGTCTGCTTGGGATTCTCTTTCTCTCCCTCTGCCTCTCCCTGTATCCCCCCTTCCCCCTACCCCTACACACCCTCTCTCTCTCAGTTAAATATTTTTTAAAAAATGGGCAATACAGAGCAGTGATGCCATCTGTTAGAGGGACCTCTAGTAAGTAGTGCTGCTGTGTGTCTCTGTGCACATATTAAGGAGGACAGTTAATTAGTGCCATCATAGAATGTTCTGCCAGTGTCCTTTTTTAAGAGATTCAGTCATCTTTAAAGGTGCTGCTTATGATAATAGTTACCATTTATTATGGTTTCTTAATTTATTGCTTACTGTGTACCAAGCACTATACAAAACACTTGACATAAGTTAACTCATTTAATCTTAAATCAAGAAAGTAGATAATGCTACCATTCTCATTTTATAGATGAAGAAACTAAAATATACGTAGAGAGAGATGAAGAAGTGTGCCTAAGGATATGTAGCTAGTAAGTGATGACCTGGGACCAGAACCTAGGTGATCTGACCCAGGTGATCTAAACTCTAATGTAACTTGAACATGTTTATTATAATCCGTTAACATTGGGAGGCTAATGGAATTTTGTTGAAGACCCAAGCCAGATTCATTCTTTCCTTCTTTCCCTCCCCCTCTCCGCTTCCTTCCCTCCCTTCCCTTCTTTTAAAGATTTTATTTATTTATTTGTCAGAGAGACAGAGAGAGAGAGCGAGAGAGCGAGAGCGTGCATGCGTGAGAGTGATCGTGAGCACGCAGGCAGGGGGAACAGCAGGCAGAGGGAGAAGCAGGCTCCCGGCTGACCTGGATGAGCTAGGAGCCCATTGCCAGACTCAATTCCCGGACCCTGGGATGAAGACCTGAGCTGAAGGCGGACACTCAACCTAGGCATCCCCCCAAGCTAGATTCTTTCTGTGCCAATCTGTATCACATGGATTTTGGAAATATAAAAAGGATAGAGTACATTAAAGTTCAAACTAAATTTGTTTAGTCAAACAGATGGTTTGGTTGGTTTATCTTCAGGCGCCTCGCCCTAAATTGTTTTCAAAACCACACCCAAGTCAGTTTCAGTAAGCCACACTAGAGTATTGGTTTAGGGATTGAGTTAAAGTGAGAAATCTCAGTTAACTAAACTACATGTGTTGATACAGGTAGAATGCAATAATTTTGTTGTTGTTGTAGTTAAAATGTAAAAAGGTAAAATAAGATAAGTTTTATAATGACATATTTTAAATTAATAAAATAAGTTTATAATAGGATGTTATTTTTAATTAAAATAGTGTATTTTAACTTTAAGTTGGTTAAACCTAATGTTTTTGAAGTGAAGTTTTCATTTATTTATTTATTTATGTGACAGAGACACAGCTCTAGAGAGGGAACATAAGCCCAGGGAGTACGAGAGGAGAAGCAGCTTTTGGCCAAGCAAGGAGCCCGAAGTGGGGCTGGATCCCAGGACCCTGGGATCATGACCTGAACCAAAGGCAGACGCCCAACATCTGAGCCACCCAGGCACCCCTGAAGTGAAATTTTTAGCGTGTTACTTTTATATTCCATCAGACATTAGATAATTAAAATATTTCCTATTGACAGGGTATCCACTGTGTGTCAGACGTTGTGCAAGATATTTTACTTTTTAAATTTCTAATTGCCCCAAAATCCTTGGAACGTATGACTTGAGAGGAAAATGAGGTGCAGGTCAGACTGTGTAGTTTGTGGGGAAGCCATGAGGTGCTGCTGGTTCAAAGCTGAACCAAGCACCAGCGGGCCTGTTGGGGAGTGAAGAACCACACCTCTGTGTTTCTGGGGAGAGTCGGTTAGTGGCGATGAAGTAACTGGAAGACGTAATTCATGAAAATTAATTCCAGATGGATTAAGGATGAATGTTTGAAACTGTAGAGACTGTGGGGAAAAGCAAAATAGAATATTTATCAGAGCGAATTCCTGAAAACTTTCTTGGAACATTTTATGACGTGTGCCTGAGAAGGAATGAGAACTGTCTCTGGAAGAGCAGAAGATCTCAGAGGAAAAGTTTGCAGAACTAAATATGCAAAATATTAAAATATTTGCTCACTGAAAAATAAAATTGCAGGAGGTAATAGTCTGGGGGATCAAATATGAGAAAAGTTCACTAGGTATACCACTTTTTTAATTTGTAAGAATAACTACATCAGGATTTTTTAGTAGATAGATGGACCAAGAAAGTTGGAGATGTAAATAAACACTTGAAAACCATTTGTCCTTACCTGCTAATCAGAAATGACAGAGCAGCCACTTCCGATCTACCAGAGCAGGAAAATGTTAGTGATACCTTTGTTTCTTTCTCAGAGCATGTGAACCAGAAAGGAAGTGAAGCTTTATATTTAGTTCTAACCTATTTGGGGGTTTCTTTTACTATGTACTTTCTTTCTAGCCGCAGGCTTATCTTTTCAGCAGTTGCTTTAGAGAGTATTCGCTCTTTCACTCCTTCCTTAAGCAACTGTGTTTCCAGCCCCCACCCTTGGCAAGGCCCTGCAGCTAGGATTTTCTAAAGGGGTCACATTTTCTGGGATATTTATTTTATTTGCAATGTTGTAATTATTTGAGAATGCTTTGCATTTTTATTGGTTTGTTAAAATATGATGTAGTTTTTCAGAAGTGTTCTGAACTGTTGTGTGGAAATACTTTTAAAGTACAGTATGTCTTGCTTTTGGGACCTGAATAGGTCCAGTTACAAGAGTTTGAAGGTAGAAGCAGGGAGACAGGACTAATGGAAGATTAAGAGTCCAGTTTTGGGCAAGTTAGTTTTTTTTTTTTTTTTTTTGATTTTATTTATTTATTTGACAGAGATCACAAGTAGGCAGAGAGGGAGGCAGAGAGAGAGAGAGAGGAGGAAGCAGGCTCCCCGCAGAGCAGAGAGCCCAATTCGGTGCTGGATCCCAGGACTCTGGGATCCTGACCTGAGCTGAAGGCAGAGGCTTTAACCCACTGAGCCACCCAGGTGCCCCTTGGGCAAGTTAGGTTTGAGTGGACCTTTGGTATCTTTGCTTCTTTACCAAAATGTAAATGAAATATTTTAATGCTTAAAGAAAATGATAAATTTTGTTTTATCGCTCTCTCCCAGGTCCAAACAGATGCCAGTCTTCACTCTTGGCTTTGGCTCTAGCTGTCTCTCTGCCTGCAGGGGGTGGATGCCCACACCACCTGTGTTGTCACTTTCCCCAGAGCCTCCCTCCACCCTCCTACTTAGTGATGCCACTTGCCTCCCCACCTCCTTGTGTGTCTCGTCCCCTACCCATAGCCCTTCTTGCTGCTGATGCACTGTGTGATTTACTGATTTCCCATGCTGACTGCCAGGCCCCTCTGCCAGGACCTGTCACTTAACGTTTGCAGGCTAAGTGCTGAGCTTTTTAGATTTTGGATTGTCTCCTCTACTGCAGTAGTGTCGTGTCTTTTGAAATGGCACCGTTGTGAAAAGTAAAAACGAATGAATGTATGTAATTTGAAACATAATTTTCCTTTGTCTAAATTTATTTTTTTGACCTTTTTTTGATTTATGGTTATTAAGACTTTTTCATAATTTCCCGTTTAAGGTATCATCTGGAACTTTTAAATGCTTCAGAGGTTATTTGGATATTAACATAGTGCTAGTGATATTGAGAAATAAATTATGTATGTGAGAGATTGTTTTTTAATGTATTTTTTTTAAAAGATTTTATTTATTTGTTTGACAGACAGAGATCACAAGTAGGCAGAGAGGCAAGCAGAGATAGAGGGAGATGCAGGCTCCCTGACGAGCAGAGAGCCCGATGGAGGGCTTGATCCCAGGACCCCGAGACCATGACCTGAGCCGAAGGCAGAGGCTTAACCCACTGAGCCACCCAGGCGCCCCTTTAATGTATTTTTGAAACTAGTTGGAGTTGTG
The DNA here is from genome assembly GCF_020171115.1 of Neogale vison. NCBI lineage: Eukaryota > Metazoa > Chordata > Mammalia > Carnivora > Mustelidae > Neogale > Neogale vison. The sequence continues at coordinate 67,068,078 of NC_058101.1, read as the reverse complement.
AAGAGATATAAATATTCAGTTATTTGTCATAAGCAATACAAATCCTCTTGGCAAGAAGTGGTTGGGTGCTGTGGCATGCTTGTAGGCCTGGCTGGGATCCCTAGGCCACTCCTGTTGCACCTTTCAGCTCCTGGTGGCATTTATCCCTTCTCAGGGACCACCCGATATACAAACTGTCTGCTGTTCTTTTTTTTTTTTTAAGATTTTATTTATTTATTTGACAAACAAAGATCACAGTAGGCAGAGAGGCAGGCAGAGAGAGAGGGGGAAGCAGGCTCCCTCCTGAGCAGAGAGCACTATATGGGGCTCCATCCCAGGACCCTGGGTTCATGACCTGAGCTGGAGGCAGAGGCTTTAACTCACTGAGCCACCCAGCACCGTCTCCCCCCCTTCTTGTCTCTTACTCTCATCATTTTTTTTTTTATTAAAGATTTTATTTATTGATTTGACAGACAGAGATCACAAGTAGGCAGAGAGGCAGGCAGAGAGGCAGGCAGAGGGGGCGGGGGAGCAGGCTCCCTGCTGAGCAGAGAGCCTGATAACGGGGCTTGAGATCATGGCCTGAGCCAAAGGCAGAGGCTTAACCCACTGAGCCACCCAGGTGCCCCAGTGGTATATTTTTAATATATATATTTTAAATTTTTCTTTTTTTAATAAAATTTTTCTTTTTTAATAAATTTTTTTATAAATAAACTTAAAAAATACATATGTATGAACAATAAAGACTCTTCTGGCCATCTCTGTCTTCCCTCTGTCCAGAACCTTCTCACTTCTAAAAAGGAAGCCACCATTTTAAGTTTCTTGTATATTCTTTCATTTCTTTATGCAAATACAAATTTTTTTTATCACTGCTCTTTTCCCCTAAGAGGCACTGTCTATATGTCATTCTTCATATTTTGCTTATATATCCTTATTTTTGTGAAAACTGAATCTTCTAAAAACGTGTGTGCTCAGAATTACTTGGTGGCATAAAGGGGTTTCATTCCCTATCAGCTGGCATAATTACTTTTCAGAGAGTATATACCTTTGGCAGAATTTTACTTATGCTTGTGATTTTAAATACTTCCTGACTAGCTCCAAAGAGGACAATTTGGCCCTGTTTTCAGAAGTCCCAGAGTTAATAAAGTAGCTCACAGCTCGACCTTTGCGTGTGCAGAATATCTATGTCTTAGCATGCTCAGCGCTAGTGTCCTTCTCAGTCTGTTAGCCCTGGGTGACTATTCTCTTCAAAGCTTCTTTTTATCATTTGTCTTCTATGGGAACCAATTACTTCAGTAATAGGAACATTTAGTCACCGACCATTAAATTCTGAAAAAGCTGTTTGTTTTTGTGGTCAGTATTTTTTTTTTTTTAAAGATTTTATTTATTTATTTGAGAGAGAGAGAGTGTGAGAGAGAGCATGAGCGAGGAGAAGGTCAGAGAGCGAAGCAGACTCCCCATGGAGCTGGGAGCCCGATGTGGGACTCGATCCCGGGACTCCAGGATCACGCCCTGAGCCGAAGTCAGTCGTCCAACCAACTGCGCCACCCAGGCGTCCCATGTGGTCAGTATTTTTAATCTCCCTTACTTATAACCCTGCCAAACATCCCTACCTCCTCCCTCCCCCCAGAAAAATAAGCAGAAATCTAACTCCGACCCTTTAGCAAGCCACGCTTATGGAATGAAATTCAGGGAGAGTTTTGTTTCAGTAAAACAGCAAGTTTTGAAAGCCTCATTGACTTCAGTAAAAATATAATGAAAAATAAAAATCGTATAGTATTTTTTTTTAAAGATTTTATTTATCTATTTGACAGAGAGAGATCACAAGTAGGCAGAGAGGCAGGCAGAGAGAGAGAGAGAGAGAGGAGGAAGCAGGCTCCCCGCTGAGCAGAGAGCCCGATGCAGGACTCGATCCCAGGACCCTGAGATCTTGACTTGAGCCGAAGGCAGCGGCTTAACCCACTGAGCTACCCCGGCGCCCAGAAATCGTATAGTATTTGAAGGACAGGAATGGTATCATGAAGGAGCAAAAGTAGAGAAAGTGGTTGGCACTGTCAGGATAGAGTTGACTTTTGCTCTTGGTTTTGTGTGGTGGTTCAGGGCATGTGGCTTAGAACGTGTGGATCGGGAATTGCAGTGGAGACTGTCCTATGGAATGGCTGTTACTTGTTAAATTGTCAGGCACAGTATATAAAATTACTCCTCCCACATTCCTTTTTTAAAATCTGAAGTGCAGTTTCCTTTGTGGAATTTCTTCTTGAAAAGCACTTGTTTGGGACTCTGGATCTGGGGGTTGTGAGTTCAAGCCCCACACTGGGAGTAGAGATTACTTAAAAATAAAATCTTTTTTGTTTTTTTTTTAAAGGTTTTATGTATTTATTTATTTGACAGATAGAGATCACAAGTAGGCAGAGAGAGAGAGAAAGAGAAGCAGGCTCCCTGCCAAGCAGAGAACCCGGTGCGGGGCTCGATCCTAGGACCCTGGGATCATGACCTGAGCCGAAGGCAGAAGCTTTAACTCATTGAGCCACCCAGGCACTCCTTAAAAATAAAATCTTTTAAAAAAAGAAAGAGTAGCATCTGTTTGAGAGGAAACTGATTGATATGAGCTCACGAGCCACCTGTAAGTACCGGATGTCACTATATTTCTTCTGTATGGAAGCGAATTTTGTGAAATTAGTCATGAAGCATGATTTTTGCCTTTCTTCACCATTCTTCCACTCTGTTAGGTGCTAAATGGTGGGGAGAGAGCGCTGCGCTTCCTGCCCTCGGCCAGTGCCCCCTTCCGACTTCCTGTGTAGCAGTCGAGGGATGAGCTTGGCACTTGGAGCTAGTGGCCTTGGGCCTGTGGCCTGACTTGGCCCTTTATTTATTTTGAGACCTCAGGAACTTAAAACTGAGTCAACTTTTCACCTGCAAAGGGGGAACTGTCATAGAATTGTTAACCTGGACTAATTTGGGTACAAACATGGTGCCTTGCGGGGGCCTTTGTCACACTCCTCTGAATTCCTGTATGGGGCTCTCTTTTGGTTCCCTTGTGCTGGCTAGATGTCTCCTTCTCCCCTGGATCGGGAAGCATTAGGTGTGGAGTTTGGGAGTGACAGATGTGATGATTGTAATTACAATGATCATTTCTCATTTTCTCCAAGCAGTGCTCTTGGCTCCGTTGTTTTGTTGATTCATTAGGTTAGGGAGATATTTTTTCTTTATGGATGAAGACTTCGTCCTTGTTGAAGTCATACAGCGGAAGGAGTGGGACTAATCACTGACGCTCGGCTCAGTGGTCTGTCTGCTGTGCAGTACTGCCCCTGGGACTGGAGGGTCCTGTCAGCACAGGAAGACCACTTAATGAGAAGCAATTAAGACGACAGTCTCCAAATCAGAGTTTTATTTTCAGATTTTTGTTTTTCCACTTATGGCTGTGCATCCTTAAGTGACTGATCTCTCTATAATAGTACACGATAGAATTGATTAACCCCTAACTGTAGGGGTGCCTGGGTGGCTCAGATCATGATCCTGGAGTCCTGGGACTGAGCCCCATGTTGGGCTCCCTGCTCTGTGAAGAGTCTGCTTCTCCCTCTGCCTCTGTCCTGTCTCCCCTTCCCACCCCAGCTTGTGCTCTCAATAAATAAATAAAAATTTTTAAAAAAAGAAGTAGCTCTGGTTAAAAGAACAACATCAGGTATATGGCTATTTGTAAACACTGAATAAACTGAGGAGGATATAGCCTGGGGACTTGTTAACGAACCATCATGTCAGGGAGAGAGGAAGAAAGAGGACCCACCCAGATCATCATTTCCTGATTAGAAGGAGTGTGAGTGTGGGTGACAAAGCTGGGAAGCATCGCTTTGACTAAATTTTACTTTTTATTTTTTCTCTCTTTCCTGATTTGACCCATGCTAGGACTTGAGGTGAGGAGTGGTGTGTCAGAAACTGCTGACAGTTAATGTTGCAGGGTTAGGGGCAGACACTGGAGCGAGGCAGCTGGAGTTCCAGTGCAGCAGCTTCATGCTGGCTGCTCAGCTGCTTTGTGCCTCAGCTACCTTATCTGTGGGGAAGAATGAGTTAATACGTATACAATTTACTTATGTATTTACTTAATACATAATATGTATTTACTTAATACATATATTACTTATGTATTTACTTAATACATATACATTTACTTATTTAAAAATTTATTAGGACATACATGCACGCAAGAGGGGGGTGGGGCAGAGGGAAAGTGAGACAAGCAGACTCCCTTAGAGGGCCCCCCCCCCCCAACGCAGGACTCGATCCAGGACCCTGAGGTCATGACCTGAGCCAAACCAAGAGTCAGATGCTCTGCTAACTGAGCCACCCAGGCGCCCCTACCATTGAGATTTAAATCACTGACCACATAGTAAGCAGTGATTATCTTAAAGGGGCCTTTTGAGCAGTTTCGTCTGCAAGAGAACATCCGGAGACACCGGAATAGAAATGATCCGATCAGAGTAATTAAAGGCTTTTACTTAACTTTGAGATCCCAAGTAGGGCATAGCAGTCAGCCTGAACCTGTGAAGAAGAATCTTAAACATCAGGTGGGTGTTTGTACCTCCGGGGAAGTGGGGAGCGAGGCTAGTAATGTGAGCAGTGAGGGTATAACTCACTATGGCTGTGTTCTGTTTCATGTAGGAGAGCTCCAGGATTGGGCCCCCTCCTGCCAGTAGGTATTAGGGATTCCTCTTTCATTGACGGGCCTAGCAACCCAGTTGCGTGAAGTTCCTCACGAATTTCTGGCTACAGTTTTTGTGTCTCTCTTGCTTTCCCCCCTGAGGGGCTGGACAGGGTGTGGACTGTGTGAAGCGCTACTCCCAGTCCTTTGCCTGAGCTTAGCCAGCAGTATCAGCTCTTCCTGTTCAGAAGCTTGTCACTCTCTCCAGCAAAGACTCCACATTTTTAAAAACATTTACCCCCAGTTTTATTGTCAAAATTGTAATATATTTAAAGTGTACAATCTGATGATTCTCACAATCAAGTTAACACATCCATCACTTCTCATAACTACAATTTTTGTTTTTGTTTTGTTTTGGGTGAGTCTGCCATTTATTTCATTGAGTGTGTGCTGATGATGCAGTTTAATTCTGGGTGGAAACCTCACGGAGCCCTTCCAGAGAACTTAGGATGTCCCTTGTAGTCGGTAGCCTACTGCAGGAACAAAGTGTCTCTTGAGTCCCTACTCTCCCAGGGGTCGTGTACAAAAATTAGTTAAAGGCTGAGTGTCTGTTCTCTGTGGGCCCACAGACTGGAGATGGAGTGCGTGTAACAAATGTCTGGTCCTGTTTGAAAATGGCTGATGAGAGGTCAGAGTAAAGTACCTCAGGGCACGGGAGGCCAACGCCAAGCTCAGGGGCTTGGGGACGCTTCACAGAGCAGGACGATTTGAGTTGGATCTTGAGAACGAGCAGGCCTGAAAGGTTTGGAAGAGAGAACATTTCAGGTGGGTCATTGAAAGGTCCTTGAGTACCTTCCTGCTGGGTGCCAGGGAGCAAGTGTGAAAGCAGGGACGTTGACCGCTCGCTCACTGTGCTGGCTCTGCTGCTCTCTATACGACTCCATAGGTGTTCGGTCACCAGGGAACTGCTGCCTGCCCCATGCCACCTGGAAGCAACCACTTAGCTCTATAAGTGTCTCCTGTGAGGCCTTCTGGACAGGCCTTGGGGCCCGCCCTGACAAAGTAGCATAGCCTGGAGGGCGCGTACAGCAGAAATTCATTGTGTCTCAGTTCTGGAGACCAAAAATGCAAGATCAGGGTGTCGGTAGGGTCGGTTCTTTCTGAGGCTATGACGATTAATCTGTTCCAGGCCTTTCCACAAGCTGCTGGCAGTTTTCTGGTGATGGCTGGTGTTCATTGGCTTGTAGATGCATCACCTCAGTGGACCTCTGCCTTCATCTTCACATGGTCTGTATCTGAATGTCCTCTTTTTATAAGGACACCAGCCATATTGGATGAGGGGCCCATACTGTCCAAGTATGACCTCGTTTTAACTAATTACATTTGTCGTGAGCCTGTTTCCAAATACGATGTATTTTGGGGGAACACAGTTCAACCCATAACACCCTTACTCGGCTCTTTCTGCCTCCCACCATCAGACACTTCTCCCTGCTGATGTAAGTGGGTTTCTGTCATGGCAGCACGACTGTTTGATTACATTTATTTGTCTGTCATCTACTCATTTCGCAACTTTTTATCTCCAGTGCCTTACACAGAATGGGGGAAGTAGCAGTAGTGGAGATCTGTTAAGCACCAGGAAGTAATAGAAGTCAAGGAAGGTAGTACAGAGGTCTCTTTTCTTATTTTCCTATTGACTCCAAAGGCTGTCTGGAGTTGGGGATCAGGTGGCCAAGGAGACAGCAGAAACGACCACTTTTATGATTTTTGATACCTTCTGATTTATTTTCTTTACAGCCATAATTCATTATCACCTGGCAGTCATGGTTTCTGAGAAATGATTTATTATTATTTTTTAAAATATTTTATTTATTTATTTGACAAACAGAACACAAGTAGGCAGAGCAGCAGGCAGAGGGAGAGGGAGAAGCAGGCTCCCCCTGAGAAGGGAACCCGGTGTGGGACTCAGTCCCAGGACCCTGGGATCATGACCTGAGCTGAAGGCATCCACTCAACCTGGGAGCCACCCAGGCACCCCCCTGAGAAATGTTTTAAGAATATTTAGAAACCAACATGACCCTCTGGGTCTTCTAGCAGACACTTGATCCAGAGAATTTTGTTAATGGCAACTTTCTTGTTTGGTTTGAGTGTCCTGCCTTTAGGGATTCAGCAATAAGGCAAGTGAAGGTCTGAATAGTTAGCCATTACAAAATGTCTGTGTTGGAAGAGAGATGCGAAGAAATAATTGAATGTGCCCACAAGCTTTAGAATGAGCTTATGGATATTTTAGAGAAACAAAAATTTGTCTAGTTTCTGATCTAAAGTTTAGTTACATGTTGGGATGGATCATCCTGGGGCTAGAATAACGTCGGTAAGAAAGAATATTCCAGGGCACACTTTGTTATTTCCAGATCAGTAAATAATATACAAGGCCCAGTGGTGTCTTGTGGGACATTAGACAAGGGATGTTGATATTAAATATCCTTTCATCCCATTATCAGTGGTTTCTGTGTGAAAGAACTTGCTGACATGCGTCCATTTGAAGGCAGGCAGAGAGCAGCTTATGTAAAGTCTTGAGGTACTTTATTCCAAGAACAGGGAAAATTATGGAGCCTTTCAGACAATACAGAATAGACAAAATTTGTATGCAAACAATGAATCGTGGACCACTACATCAAAAACTAATGGTGTACTGTATGGTGACTAACATAATATAATAAAAAAAAATAGAGTACTGTGGTGAATCCTGCTTTACCCTTCCTCCAGCTTCAACATTATTAGTGTGTGGCCCGTCTTGTTTATTTTGTATAACCTGTACTCTCCCTCCCCCCAGAGAAGCTTTAGGCAAATTCTAGATACTCTTTCATCTACAAGTATTTCTCTATGTATCTTATATGTGTAATATAATAATATCACACCTAAAACTTTAAAAAAAAATTTTTTTTAAGATTTTATTTATTTATTTGAGAGAGATTTATTGAGAGAGATCACAAGCAGGCAGAGAGGCAGGCAGAGAGAGAGGAGGAAGCAGGCCCCCTGCAGAGCAGAGAGCCCGATGCGGGGCTCGATCCGAGGACTCGGAGTTCATGACCCGAGCCGAAGGCAGCGGCTTAACCCGCTGAGCCACCCAGGCGCCCCACACCTAAAACTTTTAATAATAATTCCCTAATGCCTTCCAGGTCTGGTTGATATTCATATGTCTAACTGTCTCAAATATTATTTTTAGATTTAGATCAGGATTCAGCTAAGTTATTAGCCATCAGACTTTTAAAAAATTTATTTATTTATTTGACAGAGACAGTGAGAGAGGGAGCACAAACAGGGGGAGTGGGAGAGGGAGAAGCAGGCCTCCCACTGAGCAGGGAGCCTGACGCAGAGCTTGATCCCAGGACCCTGGGATCATGACCTGAGCCAAAGGCAGATGCTTAACAACTGAGCCACCCAGGCACCCCTAGCCATCAGTTTTTAAGCAGGGGAGTAAGTGCCGACATTAGGCGTTATTTTGAAACTCCCTGGTCTCTCTGGAGGAATGGCTTGGTGTGGGGGATTGTTGGGGGACAAGGAGTAGAGAAACAAATTAGGAGGCTGTTGTGTGTCCAGGAGTGACATGGGCATGGTTGGGTGTGGGCTCTCATGTGGACAGGCCCAAGGTTGGTTGTCAGGGTTCATCCAGACTTTTGGGTTCTGTTGAGTGTGTGTGTTTATTTGAAAGGATTGTTCCTGGAGATTCCTTTGATTTAGGTAGCGACATATTAAGATTAGTGAAATCTTAAAATTCTTATACAGGTAAAATGATAGCAGCTTGCTAGAATATCGAGATAGAGAAACACTGATCTGCACTTTACTTTAATCAGTTTGTTCATCTTTAGTATAGTTAGCCATTGTATCATCTTGTCTGTGTGATTGTAATTATAGTAGTGATAGGATTACTGAAAAGATTAGGGAATTTTATAGTTTTTCACTTAAATGTTACAATCTTTTATGTATGTTATATCAAAAATCTTTCTTCTTTTTTTTTTTAAAGATTTTATTTATTTATTTACTTGTTTGACTTGGGGGGAAGAGAGAGAGAGATCACAGGTAGATAGAGAGGCAGGCAGAGGGGGAGGGCGAAGCAGGCTTCCTGCTGAGCAGAGAGCCTGACATGGGGCTTGATCCCAGGACCCCTAGACCTTGACCTGAGCTGAAAGCAGAGACCCAACCTACTGAGCCATCTAGGCGCCCTGCCAAAAATCTTTATAGCTTCATAATACTGCATTGAGCAGATTTTAATATTGATTTTGTGACCAAATATTGGTCACAATAATACTGACTTGTATACTGTTAGATGTTAACAGGTGGGCGTTTCAGTTATTATTGTTTTAAGAGATTTAAAGAGAGCCCGAGGAAGTGCTGGGGGAGGGGCAGAGAGGGAGAGAGCGAGTCTCTAGCCAGATCCCTACAGAGTGTGTGGAGATTGAAGCAGGGCTCAGTCCCTGGTCCTCTAGGTCATGACCTGAGCTGAAATCAAGAGCTGGATATGCTTCGCTATGCCACCCAGTTGCCCTAATACCTTTTAAATTTTTAAAATACTCTAATGTTGGGGCGCCTGGGTGGCTCAGCGGGTTAAAACCTCTGCCTTTGGCTTGGGTCATGATCCCAGGGTCCTGGGATCGAGCCTCGCATCAGGCTCTCTGCTCTGTGGGGAGCCTGCTTTTTCCATTCTCTCTGCCTGCCTCTCTGCCTACTTGTGATCTCTGTCTGTCAAATAAATAAATAAAATCTTAAAAAAAATACTCTAATGTTGCCAGAAAAATTTTTTAAATCTGCATTTTTCCCATTTCTTTTTCAAAATTTTGGATTAAGTAATGACTTACTTATAGAGATCTTTCTAGAAAGTTTGGCTGTCTTAACATGCTCTTAAAAACTAGGTTAATGAAACCTGAAGGCATGACTGACAAAAACTAAGTACGATTTTGTGCTTTAACAATAGAACGATGTTTTTTCTTGATCACTGGGCTCAGAATATGTGTACTTTGATATAAGTGTATAGACTTCTTATTGAAGGAAAGAACACGTGCGTATCTAGACTGCAGTCCTCATCTTATACATTCACACAGCAGCTCCTCATAAAAAGAACAATCTCTGCCTTAATCTCACTTTTCAAAGACTTCGTGCGTCAGCTCTAGGACAAGAAGAGGCTGTAGAGCTGCCTCTGCAGTGTTCCTGCATACTCTCTGGTGCGAATGGCTTCAGATTGGCCTCGTTTAGTGATAGAGAAATAACAGTGCTGCGTGTTCTTCTCCTTTTCTTGTTTCTGAAACACTGAAGTAGAGTCTTTGTGTTATTGGCTCGTGATGGTCAGCTTCATTTCCATCTGATGAAGAAATGTCAGACAACCTTTGTTTTGTTCTTTGCATCATTCTTTATGAACAAACTAGGTTAAAGTGAACAAATTAAACTGCAAATTTAGAGGATACATTTAGAGAAGAGTAAGTTTTAAAGACTACATTCAGGTCCTTGGTTTATTTATTCTGTGTTGACTTTTAGTCCCTAATTGTTTTCATACTTTCAGTCCTTAAAATAGTGTCACTTTAAGCATACTGTTAGTTCTGTCATCTTTAGGTTTCAGAAGAGCAATATCCAGATTGATCTGTCTTTTTTTTTGGGGGGGGGGTTCCTCCAACGGATTCTTTGGCTGTTGGTACTATAAGATATTTTTTAAATGAACTCTTCTTTAAAGCCTTGCGTTCCTGTTGTGGTCCAAGTTCAGTGACACCGGTATGACTTGGGAGCTCTTGAGAGATGCAGAATCTCAAGCCCTTGATTTCTTCCCTTCTCATCCCTTTGGGGCCATTGTACCCCTGCACTGCAGCTTCTGCCTGGCCCCCTGTCCTCTTCACTATTTACAGTGTGGCTTAGAGGTTAACCCGCCAGGTGGCCTGCAGTTTGAATCCTAGCCCTGTTGCTTCCTAGCTCAGTGACCTGAGTTCCCTCATCAGTGAAGTGAGGAAAACATGAGTGTATCCATACACAGGGGAGCGAGCACGAACACGAGTGAGAGCCAGTGGACTTCCCTTCTCTCCCCACCATTGTGTCCATGCTCTGTGGCAGCACAGCAAGCCTGCCGGTACTTCCCAGTTTCAAGTCATTATCTTCTTCTTCTTTTAATTTTTTTTTTTAAGATTTTTTTATTTATTTTTTTGTCAGAGAGAGAGAGAGAGCGAGTGCGCACAAGCGCACAGGTAGGCAGAGGCAGAGAGAGAAGCAGGCTCCCTGCCAAGCAAGGAGCCCGATGCAGGACTCGATCCTAGGACCCTGGGATCATGACCTGAGCTGAAGGCAGTAGCCCAACTGACTGAGCCACCCAGGTGTCCCAAGTAATTATCTTCTTTTTATTTATTTATTTATTTTTTAAGATTTTATTTACTTATTTGACAGACAAAGATCACAAGTAGGCAGAGAGGCAGGCAGAGAGAGAGGAGGAAGCAGGCGTCCCACTGAGCAGAGAGCCCGATGCCAGGCTGGATCCTAGGACCTTGAGATCACGACCTGAGCCGGAGGCAGAAGCTTTAACTCACTGAGCCACCCAGGTCCGCCCCCCTCCCCCCAAGTCATTATCTTCTTATTCACATCTCATGATTCTGTGCATCAGGGATGTGGGCAGTGTCAGCTGCTCCGTTCTTGTAGGCCACCGGATGGTTTTCAGGCTTTTTTTTTTTTTTTTTAATTATTATTTGTTTATTTGACAGACGGATCACAAGTAGGCAGAGAGGCAGGCAGAGAGAGAGAGGAGGAGGAAGCAGGCTCCCCACTGAGCAGAGAGCCAGATGCAGGGCTTAATCCCAAGACCCTGGGATCATGACCTGAGCGGAAGGCAGAAGCTTTATTTAACCCACTGAGCCACCCAGGCGCCCCCAGGCTTTTTAAAAAAATTGTGATTGTAATGATTAAGTTGTAAGTGTTTTTTATATTCTGGTTGTAGATCTCTTCAAAGATACATGATTTTCAAATACTCTTCCCATTCTGTAGCTGTCTTTTTATTCATGTGTCCTTTGAAGCACACTTTTAAGGAAGTCCAGTTTATCTCTTTTTTTTCTTCCTGTTGCTTGTCCTTTTGATGTCATATGAAACTGTGCCTGACCTGAAGTCTCATAGATTTACTCCTGTGTTTTCTTCTGAGAATTTGATAGATTTTGCTGTTCCATTTAGGCTTGTGCTCTATTTGGAATCAATATTTGTGTGCTGTGTAAGAAGGGATACAGATTGCATTTGAATAGCTCTTTTAATCGACTTCTTTAAAATCTTTTCCTTGTTCATCCTGTGTGGGCTGAGGAACTGTTGTCCCCTCACCATCAAAACTCTGCCTGTGGCTCCTGAGTCTTTCTCACCTGTTTCTTCATTCTTTCCTTCTTGTTCTTAATAGATTCAAAATTGTCTCTTTGTATGCTGCCAAGTGCTAGGTACTTGCCCAGGTGCTAGTTCTGCTCCTTCCCACTCTGCATTCCACTAGCCAGTTTCTCTCCTCTCCAGCGCTCCCTGCTGTCTCTGTGCTTATGACTTCTGATCCAATCCCTCTTCCCTTCTCATGAGTCTGGGAGCCCAGCTTCCCTAATGTGAGCCCAGTGTCCGGTTGCTTTTTGTACCTAGCACAGTGGTGAGATGTAGCAGATGCTCATTAAACACTTAGTTGTCAACAATAGAAATGAAACTATTTCTGTGCTTAGTAAAGGGTGCTCTTTAGAGATTTAGTAGTTAAAGATGAATATAATTTAGTATTTGAACATCATTTCAAAGAAGATGATGGGATTGGGATTAAAAAGAGTGTAAGTAGCCATAATAATAGACTTTTAAATTTGAGTCATTTGGCGTCTTTTAGTCACAGAATAGAGCATGTTGATGTTTTCAGTACCTGCTGTTTTTTGAACTGAAAAGGTGATCTGATGAGGAGCATTTCCCGTTTGCATGAATATAGGTGTGTGAGTAGCTGCTTTCTTATTGATCCGTTTGGAGAATCCTTTGTGAAATCACTACTAACACATTTTCAGGAAAATACCATAAATCCGATTTCTCCAGAAATGAACTGTGCTTCTGGTAGGTCCTTTCTGTATGGGACAGGATCGTGACTTAAACTACCTTGTCAACGTTCAATATCTAGGGGTGCCTAGGTGGCTCAGTTGGTTAGATGTCTGCCTTCAGCTCAGGTCATGATCCCAGGATCCTGAGATTGTGTCCTGCATCAGGCTTCCTGCTCAGTGGGGAGTTTGCTTCTCCTTCTCCCTTGGCTGGCTGCTCTCCAACTTATGCTCTCTCTCTTGCTCTGACAAATAAGTAAACTCTTTTTAAAAAAATTCAGTATCCAATTCTTTTTCAGTTTGAGAGAGGATACAATAGCTTTGTGAGCTTGTTTTCCTGTTGTCTGCCAAAGAACAATGAAGAGGACAAAAATGCCGTTGGTCTGTAGAAGGGTGGGAGATAGGCTGGTGTGTGCCTCCGAGGCCACAAAGATACCTCGCGCGTGATGGCTCTGACTCAGTCACTCCTGACGTTCTCACACTGAAGGCTGTGTTTGCCAGGCTGATGTGCTTGTGATGAAACGCTGTTGGACAATGATTCAAACACAAGACTTTCTTGTATGTTGATTCTGTAGGAACCGAGAAAGATTGTGCCATGAATGGGGACTCTCGTGCCGCGGTGGTGACCTCACCACCCCCGACCACAGCCCCGCACAAGGAGCGGTACTTTGACAGGGTGGATGAGAACAACCCGGAATACTTGCGAGAGAGGAACATGGCACCGGACCTTCGCCAGGACTTCAACATGATGGAGCAGAAGAAGAGGGTGTCCATGATCCTGCAGAGTCCTGTAAGCCTTCTTGCTGCACAAGGGTCTTCTTCCTTCTCTGAGGCTTCAGCTCTTAATTCTGTTGTGCATGCCAGAGTGCCTGCATTTCCACCCAGGAAATTCTTGCCTCGTGTGTATTTGCATGGCTGGGGAAAGAATTCCGTTCAGTTCAAGTTATCAGGCAGGATAAATGAAAGATCTTCATTGTCCTAAAGGAGAGGAGGTGCTGGCTTCTCCTTTTTATTCTCTCCCTACTTCTCCAGAGAGTCTCTTTGTTTTTGAACTGTTTAAAAATTACTGTTACCTCTAGGCTCCCTCCCCTGGTGCTGGGCACTTGGTAGGCCTCAATAGGACCTCATCATTGATTGGTTTTTCCTCTAGTGACCCCAGCACTTTAAGCCACAAGCATGCCCTCTGTGTTCTGTTCACGTCCTTATGTAAAGGAGTTCTGTCTCCATCACTTCCTTGTGTTGCTGCTGCTGCCCTTGTGTGTGCTTCATTTCTTTTTCCCTTCTGATCTTGTTCCCTGAAAGCTTCGGAGTGTTGGGAGGTACTCATGGAATTCTTTTAATGTTTGTCTTTTACATGCTGCTCAAGGAACCTGGAGAGTTAGCAGTGAACAGGACAGATAAATGCTCTAAGAGATTTTGTTTGTTTGGTTATGATTAGTCTTCACATATTGTGGAGGTATAATTTAGAGGAATTTATGCAAATTTTCAGTGTGCAGCTTGGTGAGTTTGGACATGAGTATAACACCTGCATGAGCACCTGCTGGGTTAAGTTTCTGACCTCACACCCTTCTGGAAGGAAGTGAACAAGAAACATTAAACCGAAGCACAGTGCAGGAAGCAGTGGGGTGATTGTACTGAGTGGTGGTTCGCACAGGCCTCTCTGAGGAAGGGAGCGGAAGGAGCCAGCCCTGCAGGGATAGGGGGAGCAGTGTTTCAGTTGAGGGGCAGCAAGTGAAATCCCTAGCTCAGGGATGAGCTGGATGGGCTTGGAGAGTTGAGGCACCAGTGTGGTCTGATCACAGTAGGTGATAGGGAGGGGGCAGGTCCTGGAAGGTTCTGTAGGCTCCGGTTAGGAGTTTGTTTTGCATTCAGAGTATAATAGAGTCATCAGAGGGCTGCAGGCAGGAATGGCTCTAGTTTAATATATTCTTAGAGAAAGAACATGTGCAAGCAGAGGGTTGCGGAGGAGGGGAGCATGAGCAAGAGAATCTTAAGCCGAACTTGGACTTAGTCTCACGACTCTGAGATCACGATCTGAGCCGAAATCAAGAGTCAGATGTTTAACTGACTGAATCACCCAGGAGCCCCTGGTGTGATTTCATTTTTGAAGGTTTGGTATAGAAGGAGTATTATAGGGGTGCCTGGCTGGCTTGGTCTGTAGAGCATGTGACTCTTAATCTCAGGGTCGTGAGTTCAAGCCCCACTTTGGGTGTGGAGCCTACTTAAAAAAAAAAAGAAAAAGAAAAAATGTTGTATGAGGCAAGAGAGAAAGCCATCTTCCAAGCAGGAGGTGGCAGTAATTTTTGAGTTTTATTTTGAGGGTAGGTTCAATAGAACTTGCTGATGGATGATGAGGAAGAGGTGGAGGAAAAAAATGAATCAGAGAACATTTAGATTTTAGGCTTGAGCAGTTTCCTGTATAAAAGCCACAAGAAATGAAGGAAACATCACTGGGGGCAGAGTGCAGAAAGTTGACTTATGGCACTGACTGTGTGCAGGTGCTGTGCAGGCCCCCATCTACAGGTCGTCGAGGACAGACATAGTCAGCATCAACTGTGACGATCTGAATGCAGTGTGGGACATGATCATGCACATGGGAGGCCTGGGTAATTGGAGGACAGGGTCACTAGAGGAGAGGCAGGCAGTTGGCTGAGAGGTGAGGGTGTGGATGTTGAACCACCAGTATTTAGGACCAAGGAAGCACACAAGGTCACTGGCCGTGAGTGCTGGCTGGAGTAGACTCTGGGATCTGGCTGGGTGGCTCCAGGCCCTCATCGGCCTCTGCGGCGCTCAGCTCCTTACTGCACATGTAGGGCATCAGAGCGGCTGTGGATACTGAGGGCTTCTTACACTGTGGTTTTCTTTTTGTGTGCTGTATGCTAAGCTTTAGGTTCCTTAATGGGAAGGGCCATTTTTTCTAGCTGTATATCTTCAGTGCCTAGAACAGCACCTGGGACTTAACATGTGTTCCACTGTGTACGTGGGCTGAATTGTGGTGTCGTGTACATACATTGTACATGTGTGTTGAACTGAGCTTCCCATAGATACATCTGTGGATTTGGAAACGGTGGAAAGAGAGGGTTTGATTTTTCAGATTAAGGGCCTGTGAAGGCAGGGAGCTTGTTTTATGCAACTGTTGTCCTCTGTGCCCAGCATACTCTGTGACCTTTAGTGAGGCTTCTGGATCAGTCTGTATCTCTTTATCCTGTGTCAGCATATCTGTCTAGATGGTTGCCTTTGCCATTGATACCAAAGATGGCTGAGTAACTGTGTTTTGTTTATTGATTTCTTCTTTTCAGTCAAAGCCCCTGTCAGCTTTCCCCTCCTTCCTTGACTCCCACAGAATATGATCTATGACATCATTTGTCATATGGTAAATAGGGGTTCCTCTAGCCACTCTTGGTTCCTTATATTCTTTAATACCATTGTATTAAGTAATACATGTATTGCTTGCTTCCTGCAAGCTACTGATAGCTATACTTGTGTGTTGAACTGAGCATTATGTCTTTTAAGCTTTTCATTCAAGCAATGAAAAACTAGAAGTTGAATGTGAAATCATCCAGAAACTTGGAGTGTTTGTAATCAGATGTGGGTGTTTGTTCAGTGAGCTCATATTTTTTTTCTTTTTTTTTTTTTTTTAAAGATTTTTAAAAATTTGTCAGTGAGAGAGAGCATAAGCAGGGGGAGCAGCAAGCAGAGCAGGCAGAGTGAGAAGCAGATTCCCCGCTGAGCAAGGAGCCTGACATGGGACTCGATCCCAGGACCATGACCCGAGCTGAAGGCAGGCACTTCACTGACTGAGCTACCCAGGCATTCCAAGCTCACATTTTCATTTTAACTAGTATTTATTTGATAAGATACTACCTTTTTTTTTTTTTTTTAAGATTTTATTTATTTATTTGACAGAGACACAGCAAGAGAGGGAACACAAGCAGGAGGAATGGGAGAGGGAGAAGCAGGCTTCCCACTGAGCAGAGCACCTTATTTGGGGCTTGATCCCAGAGTCCTGGGATCATGACCCAAGCTGAAGGCACGCACTTAATCCAGGCACCTCTGATAAGATATTTCTTTGTAGGATATGTGAAAAATTATTTCAACACGGTTTGGGAAAGAAAAGCTATAAATTAACCTGTATTGTTAAAGTAGTGACTTTAATTAAAGTCACCATCAACCCAACTTAATCCTTTTACCTAGTTTAGGATCTTTTTAAAAAATTTAAGATTATTTGATAAAGGATGAATGTTTTAGGATTTCTTTTTCAACTTTTAAAAAGTGATTAAGAGAATCTATTTTGGGAAAAAACTATTTTTTTTTTTTTAAAAGATTTTACTTATTTCTTTGACAGAAATCACAAGTAGGCAGGCAGAGAGAGAGAGAGGAGGAAGCAGGCGCTCCCCGCCGAGCAGAGAGCCCAGTGTGGGGCTCGATCCCAGAACCCTGGGATCATGACCCGAGCCGAAGGCAGAGGCTTTAACCCACTGAGCCACCCAGGCGCCCCGAGAAAAAACTATTTTGAAGAAAATACTGAGAAGCACAAAGTAGAACATGAAAATTGCTAATAATTCCATCACTGAGATGATTATAGTAAACATTTGGATGTATTTAGTGTTCTACGTTTAGATATGTATTCACTCTTAACAAAACACGGATTCTGGGGCGCCTGGGTGGCTCAGTGGGTTAAAGCCTCTGTCTTTGGCTCAGGTCATGATCTCGGGGTCCTGGGATCGAGCCCCACATTGGGCTCTCTGCTCCGTGGAGAGCCTGCTTCCCCCTCTTTCTGCCTGCCTCTCTGCCTACTTGTGATCTCTGTCTGTCAAATAAATAAATAAAATCTTAAAAATAAAAAAAAAAAACCCACAGATTCTGTTGCTTTACAACCATTTCACAATCAAAAATATATGAAGAGCAATTTTAGGTCATTTATTAATTTTTCTCAGCCTTTTGTGTTGACCATGTGCATAGATAGACCGTGTCCATTATAAGGTTGGACCCGTGTGTATAATCATATTTCTACTGTTTCATTTTTTTTTTTTTTTTTTTAAAGATTTTATTTTATTTATTTGAGAGAGAGAGACAGTGAGAGAGAGAATGAGCGAGGAGAAGGTCAGAGAGCGAAGCAGACTCCCCATGGAGCTGGGAGCCCGATGTGGGACTCGATCCCGGGACTCCAGGATCACGCCCTGAGCCAGAGGCAGTCGTCCAACCAACTGCGCCACCCAGGCGTCCCTCTACTGTTTCATATGTCGACTGTTACCTGCTTCCCTTTTGTCAGTCCTGCTGGAACTAACATCCATATGAATTCATCTTTGAGTATATCCCTAATTATTTCTTTCAAAAAGATTATTAGTGATAGAATGTTAAGATTTTTAAGCTCTTATATTTCTTACATTACTTTCTAGAAATAATGTAGCAATTGATGCTCCAAGTAGTAATGTATGAGAATATCCATTTACTTTTCTAGCCCTGGATG
The DNA here is from genome assembly GCF_020171115.1 of Neogale vison. Lineage (NCBI taxonomy): Eukaryota > Metazoa > Chordata > Mammalia > Carnivora > Mustelidae > Neogale > Neogale vison. The sequence continues at coordinate 67,049,942 of NC_058101.1, read as the reverse complement.
AAAACAAACAAAAAGGTAGTCTGTGTGTTAGTTACCTCTGCCTTCCCAAGGCATGGAAGAGAGATAGTGTCTCACTGTTCTCATTTGCCTTTTACTAGGCTTTCTGTGAAGAGTTGGAATCAATGATACAGGAACAATTTAAGAAGGGGAAGAACCCCACAGGCCTGTTGGCGCTACAGCAGATTGCAGATTTCATGACCGCGAATGTACCGAACGTCTACCCCGCAGCTCCGCAAGGGGGGATGGCGGCCTTGAACATGAGTGAGTAGTTCCTGACTCTCCGTACCCATTTGGTCATTTTGTAGGCTATATTTCCTGTTCTTACGGGAAGTAGATTGGTGTACATTGTGATACACAGAATTGAGTTTTTTGAAAATTAATGTTTTAGTTACAGTGAAAGGCTGTAAGTCTGAAAATGTCTTGAAGGTAGAGGGCTCCCTTTTTAAAAATTTATATTTATATTTTCTTAAAGATTTTACTTATTTATTTGAGAGAGTGTGTGTACGCAGAGGGAGGGAGAGAGAGGGAGAGAGAGGGAGAAGCAGGATCTCTGCTGAGCAGGGAGCCCTATGCGGGGCTGCATTGCAGGATCCTGGGACCATGACCTGATCCGAAGGCAGATGCTTAACGATTGAGCCACCATAGGCATCCCTAGATGGCTCCCCCCCCCTTTTTTTTTTTTTAAAAATAGGAGTATTTATTTCCTTTCCACATGTTTGGACTGTCCTTACTGAGGACACTGATAATGAAGAATTGATGCTTTCTTTCTTTCTTTCTTTCTTTCTTTCTTTTTTTTTTAAAGATTTTATTTATTTATTTGACAGAGAGAGATCACAAGTAGGCAGAGAGGCAGGCAGAGAGAGAGAGAGGAGGAAGCAGGCTCCCCGCCGAGCAGAGAGCCCGATGCGGGACTCGATCCCAGGACCCTGAAGATCATGACCCGAGCCGAAGGCAGCGGCTTAACCCACTGAGCCACCCAGGCGCCCGATGGCTCCCTTTTTTTATGAGCCAATAGGACTGTTCTTTCTCAGGCTGATGGACTTTTTGTGTGGCTTCGCAGACCGTTTGTGAACTAAAAATTCTCAGAAACAGTGCTTTTGGAGGAGTACATCAGTTTGCCTGAACTTATTTCAGCCAGGCCAGCATTTCATATCCACCACTCCTTACTGCTGCTTGTAAGTGGGTGAGAGACAGACATTCCAAAAGCAAGCAGGTTGGGAAATATTGGATGGGTGACCGTGAGCAAAGAATGGTTAGCATGCAGAGATGGAGGAGCGTTGCTGTGGCTGTTGAACTTGTAAATGTTAACGTGACAGGGTGAACCCAGAGCAGCATGAGTGTTAGCTGCTCTGACCTGTGTGCTGCGTGCTGGACCGATGCCTGACAGCTGTAGTTGGCTAGTCAGCTTCTGATGGGCCAACATGCACCAGTGCTTTCGTTCAGTCACCAGGCATTGGCTACTTACCTGTCAGTTCCATGGTATTCTCAGAAGTTGACCGACACCCATCGGAGTGGTGCATTGTTAATGTCCAGCGAGTGATGGACATTTACTACCTAAGGTTTTACTCTGAAATCAAACCATAGTCAGATTTTCTTATTTTCACTGGATTCTTTATGGATTCTAGTGCTGTCTCATATGTATTAGATAAAAGTGTGGTCTCATGTGTATTAGATAAAAGGGTGATGTAATGTATTTATTTGCATATTGTCTTATAATTAGAGAAAAGGAAATTTTGTTGCAATAATGCCACACCAAAAAAGAGAAAGAAATCTGAGGGTTAGAAAGCGGGTTAAAGCCTCTGCCTTCGGCTCAGGTCATGACCCCAGGGTTCTGGGATGGAGCCCTGTGTCTGGCTCTCTGCTCCGCAGGGAGCATGCTTTCCCTCTTTCTGTCTCTGCCTGCCTCTCTGCCTACTTGTGATCTCTGTCTGTCAAATAAATTTTAAAAAAAAAAGGAAGAAATCTAACTAATTTTAATTATATCTAATAGTATGTTTCTTTTCTTTTTTTTTTTTTAAGATTTTATGTATTTATTTGACAGAGAGAAATCACAAGTAGATGGAGAGGCAGGCAGAGAGAGAGGGAAGTAGGCTCCCTGCTGAGCAGAGAGCCTAATAGTATGTTTCTTAAGAGTACAAATTTAAAAACAAAGTAGTACAACTTTTGTTGTAAGCTACGTATAGATGGTGTAGAACAAATGTTATACAGCTTACAAGTGGCATTCAGGTTTTATACCTTTACCGGTCCCGCCTGGGTTAAAAAAGAAATTAAGGGTATTGATTGATTGCCTCTCCCCTATCATCCTCTCAAAAGGAAATGCCATGTTTCTTAAAGGTTTTATTTTGTTTTAAAAATTATTTAATAATTTTTAATAGAATTTATTTCATAGAGAGAGCACAAGCAGAGGGAGAGGCAGAGGGACCAGCAGACTCCCCACTGAGCAGGGAGGCCAGCAGTGCAGGGCTCAATCCCAAGATGCTGAGCTCAACATCTGAGCTGAAGCCAGATGCTTAACGGACTGAGCTACCCAGGTGTTGTTAGTAGCCATTGATGCTCAATACGTAGATCTATTTATTTTACTTTTAAGTATTTGCTACACCCCGCATGGGGTTCCAACTCAACCTGGAGATCAGGAGTTACATTTTCTGCCAACTGAGCCAGCCAGGCATCCCAGGAACTTCTGTCTTTTTTTTTTTTTTTAAAAGATTTTATTTATTTGATAGAGAGAGATCACAAGCAGGCAGAGAGGTAGGCAGCGAGAGAGGAGGAAGCAGGCTCCCTGCTGAGCAGAGAGTCTGATGCGGGGCTCGATCCCAGGACCCTGAGATCATGACCTGAGCCGAAGGCAGCGGCTTAACCCACTGAGCCACCCAGGCGCCCCATGGAACCTCTGTCTTGACTTTAACCACTGCCTTGCTCTTTTTCATGGTTTCATTGTCCAAATGGTCATCCCGAAATACTAGGGTTTAGTTTTTGTCTATTTTTAGTACTTTTTCTTTAACCTTTTTCAGGCTACAATTTACCCCTTTCTCTCTCTTTTTAAGGTTTATTTTTAGAGAGGGGCAGGTGCGCATTTTGGGAAGGGGGAAAGGGAAAGGGGGAGACTATCAAGCAGACTTCTTGCTGCGCTCAGAGCCTGATGCAGGACTGAGTCTCATGACTGGGAGATCATGACGTGGGCCAAAACCAAGAGTCAGACGCCCAACTGAGCAAAGCACCCAGGCTTCCCAAAACCATGTTCTTTAAACTCAAAGTGTAAGGAGGAGGGGTGCCTGGGTGGCTAGGTCAGTTGAGCACCCAACTCTTGATTTCGGCTTAGGTCATGATCTCAGAATTGTGAGATGGAGCCTGCCATCAGGCTCCTTGGTCAGTGAGGAGACTGCTTGGGTCTCTCTCTCTTCCCTCTGCCCCTCCCCGTGCTTGTGCGCTCTCTCTCTCTCTCTCTTTCTCTCTCTCTCTCGGTCTCAAATAAATAAATAAGTCTTCAAAAAAAAAATAAAGAGGGATGCCTGGGTGGCTCAGTCCATTAAGTGTCTGCCTTTGGCTCAGGTCATAATCCTAGGGTCCTGGGATCAAGTCCTGCATGGGGCTTTTTGCTCAGCAGGGAGCCTGCTTCTCCCTTTGCTTGCTGCTCCCCCTAATTGTACTTTCTCTCTCTATGACAAATAAATAGATAAACTCTTAAAAAATAAAAATAAAAATGGGTTTGTTGACCTGCAGAATTTGCTACAGCCTGAATTTTGCTGATTCCATCTCCATGGTACTGCTAACCTTGTTCTTTGGTCTTCCAAGTTTATAGCCAGTTGGTAGTTGGATCTAGATGCTTGACTGTGTTTGGATTCAGCTTTCTGGCAAAACCTACTCTCTGTAGGCGGTTCTGTGTTCTGTCAGTGGGTACATAGTCTGGCGGTTCCTTTTTGCATTGTTAGCAGCTATTGATTCTCAAGATGGAGGTCCATTAATTTAATAAAGATTCCAAGATGGAGATATTTTAATGCCATCATTCTTCCTTTGTATTTATTAACTAGACTATTTCTGTGAAATAGTCCAACTTCCCTGGAAATGGGGCATGGTTGGAAAGGGGCCACCCCCTTCCCCATCAGTCATTGCATGTTTGAGGGGAGTGTCTTGCTAAACTATTTGTAGATGATCTGTTTCTGGGTTGGAGTTTCACACGTTGCGGAGCAGTTTCTTCATTGTCATCTATTGAAATCAGGCTTGGGGCAGCTGCATGGCTCAGTTGGTTATGCGTCTGCCTTCAGCTCAAGTCATGATCCCAGGGTCCTGGGATAGACCTCTGCGTTGTCCGTTGTCTGAGCTCCCTGAGTCTGTTTCTCCCTCTCCCTTTGCACCTGCCCCCCCCTTCCCCGCTAGTGTGCATGCACTCTTTTCTCTCTCTTTCCTTTCTCTCTCTTTCTCAAATAAATAAATAAAATCTTTTAAAAAAAAAATCAGGCTTGCACACAAGAAAAGGAGCTTTCTCTCAACTATTTTTGGTTACCCAGTGATATGGTTTATATGGGAAAAGTAAACCTTTTCAAAATAAGTTGGTTTCCTGTCATTGTTTCTAAGAAGACCAACTGTTATATTTTGGTGTTATTTCATAGGTTTCAGTATATTTAATGGGTTTCAGAACATTGCAGTTAACCTTTCTGACTGGTGGAAGTCCCTTCAGGTTGACCTCTGAGCCTAGTAGTCTTTGACTTTCCAGGCTATCCCCTACAAGGAGATGTTCTAGGTTCCCTGAGTGTATTTCCTGCTCCAGGTCTGGAATTGGTCATTTCAAAAAGAAATCTTTATTTCTTTTTGTGGGAAATGGAAATTAGTCTAGGTATTATAGCAGTGGATACATTGCTGGGTACAGTAGCAGTGAGCTGGGTTAGTCATTCTTTCTAGGCCTTTTTAGTGGATAGAGGTAGGAAATATATTATTACCTTATGAATTACATGGCATACGGTTGAATGTTGGAATTTTAAGTATACAGTGGAATTATAATTCTATTTAAAATTCAGTACTAAGGGGTTTTTACCTGATCTCCTCTAACCTTTATTTTCCTCTCTTCCACAAAAAAATTCTGATTTTTAAGGACAACAGGAATAACAAAACCAGAATATTACATGATCACTCATTTGTTTTTTCCATGTATCACACACAATAGCGATACCCTACCAATATTATGTTCCCTCTTCATGATTGAAAATAGTTGCATTCTGTGTTGTGAGCATATAACCGTGACAGATATCATCTCCATCTTACAACACTCATTTAGTATTATAATTAGTAACTTAATTCTGTAATAAATATATATTTAATGCTCACCACTGCCTTCGTATCAGTGTACTCCTAGTCATTTTGGTTGTCTTAAGTGCCTTCTCTAGTAGCCTTCTCAGAAAATGCTTGTGGAAACAATACTTTGAGTTCTTGCATGCTGGCTTTTATATGGCAATATGAATTTGGTTTGGTTAGTTAGGCCCTAGACTCATATTTTCGATTTTATGTATCTTAAATGATTTTCTTCTGCCTCAAAGCACTGCTGTTAAAATTGAAGATAATCTTTCCATTTAAGTGACTTGGTCTCTTTTGCTAGATGTTCAGAGTACTTTTTTTTTTTCTTTAGAGATGAGCAGTTTTACCAGAATATATGTTTTAGCGTTGGTCATCCTGGGTTAATTTTCTCAGACGACGTGGTCTTCCAGATCTTTTGTATTCTAGGAACATTGAATTGGTTTTTAGTGTTTATCCTGTTCCATTTTGTTTCCTACTGCCCAGATGCTGTTGTGTGCATGTTGGAGTTTGTCTTCCTTAACTGTCACTTGTTCTGAAGACCTATTTATTGCTTCATTTCTTTATGATTTAAAAAAATTCTCTTTACATTCTTTTCTTCTACTTTGAGTTTAGTATTTTTAAAATTATTTTTTCATTTATATCTAATTCCTTTTATGTTCTAGCCCTCATTTCTGAGTTTTTCTGATTATATTAAGTGGTTTTTTTGGTATCTTTTGTTATTTTAATACTTTCTTTACCATATTATGAAATAACAGGTTATAGTTTTCATCTGTTTTGTGGACATGTCTTTCTTGTGTGTTTTCATTATCTGTAGGGATGTGGTTCTGCTCTTTTTTCTTGACAGAATTTTTGTATGGCATTTGATCATGGTATTTTTCTGTTCTTTTTTTTTTTTTTTTTTTTTTTTTTTAAGATTTTTGTTTATTTATTTTAGAGAGCACAAGGGGGAGGGAAGGACAGAGCAAGAGGGAGAGGGACAAGCAGATTGCCCGCAGAGGCCAGCACTGTAGTTCAGTCCCAGGACCCTGAGATCATGACCCAAGCCAAAGTCAGACAACAAGCTGAGCCAACCAGGCACCCCCTTTTCTTTTCATTTTTACATGAAATTAGTTTTCTTGAAGGATTCTGGTTCAGAAAAGCGTTTCTTTTATTCTTTTTCTTTTCTTTTCTTTTTTTTTAAGATTTTGTTGTTTGACACAGAGAGACAGCAAGAGAAGGAATACAAGCAGGGAGAGTGGGAGAGAAAGAGAAGCAGACTTCCTGCTGAGCAGGGAGCCTGATGTGGGGCTCCACCCCAACCTGAGCCAAAGGCAGAGGCTTGACTGAGCCACCCAGGGACCCCCAGAAAAGCTTTTCTAATATCATGGCTCTAGAGCTCCCTCTTCATTGTTTTTGTAAAGTGCCAAAAAATATGGCAGTTTATTGAAGCGATTGGGTTCTATTCCCCTTCCTTGTTTTTATCTGGATTCTTCACCTCTGTTTTCTTTATAGTTCTGTGTTAGTCATTTTGGGTTCTAATTACCACAGATTTCTTTGTGTGAGACTTTGTCCTGAAAGTCAGTTTTAAATGGCTAGTTTGGAAAATTTTTTTTAAGGATTTAAGTGTGCAGAACTCCTGGTCTCAGCTGCTATTCTCAAATTGGCCCTCTAAGCTTATTGTAGTGAGTTCCTGGAGGTTCTTTTGGGAGTTTGGCAAATGGTCTATGGTTCCTTCTGCTTCTTCCTTCAGAGATGATGATGTCCTACACTATATGTCAACCCTACCCAGTTTTTTATGTATATATATATATATATATGTGTTTTTTTTTTAAGGTTTTATTTATTTATTTGACAGGCAGAGATCACAAGTAGGTGGAGAGGCAGGCAGAGAGAGAGGAGGAAGCAGGCTCCCTGCTGAGCAGAGAGCCTGACGCAGGGCTCGATCCCAGGACCCTGGGATCATGACCTGAGCCGGAGGCAGAGGCCTTAACTCACTGAGCCACCCAGGTGCCCCCGCAGTTATATTTTTTGTTTCATCATTCTACCTCATTACCTAGTGTTATAGGTATCACCCTTAGGTTTTTCGCTTTGCTATCTTAGTTTGTGTAGCTAATTTTTTTGTGCAGGGTCAGGATAGAGATTTAATAAGATTCAAAAACTGTGCTCACTGCTACCATCTTCTGAAAATCTTCTAAAAGACAGTTTTTAAGAATTAAAGATCTAATGTTTTTGGTTTTTTTTTTTTTTAAGATTTTATTTATTTATTTGACAGAGAGAAATCACAAGTAGGACAAGTAGGCAGAGAGGCAGGCAGAGAGAGAGGAAGGAAAGCAGGCCCCCTGCTGAGCAGAGAGCCCGATGTGGGACTCGATCCCAAGACCCTGAGATCATGACCTGAGCCGAAGGCAGCGGCTTAACCCACTGAGCCACCCAGGCGCCCAAGAATTAAAGATCTAAAGTAAATGTTGACCTATGTTAAATCAAGATAATAGGTGGGTTTTTTTTTGTATTGTTCTCTGTGTTCTTCTGTATGCTTAAGACAGCTTATAATTAAAGAAAAGATTCAAATTTAGCAACATGTAATGAGGAGTCATACAGATACTTTTTTTCTCCCCTTCCTTCCCTGTATGTGTGTTTTTGCTTGTTTGTTTTACTTTTTCTTGCCTTATTGCATGGGTGATAATCGCCAGTATTCAGTAAGAATGCCAGAATATACATCCTTGCATACTTTCTGATTTTGAGAGAGAAACATTCAGTCTTTCATCATTATGCTTGATGTCCCTGGTAGGTTTTTTTGTAGATGTCCCTTATCAAGTTGAGGAGACTTCTATTCCTAATTTGTGGAGTGCTTTTATCCTAAACGGATGTTGAATTTTATGAAATGCTCTTTCTGTATCTATTAAAATGATCTCATGGTTTTTGTTCTCAATACAGTGAATTATATTTATTGCTTTTTTTAAAAAAAAAAGATTTTATTTATTTATTTGACAGAGAGATAGATCACAAGTAGGCAGAGACGCAGACAGAGAGAGAGGGGAAAGCAGGCTCCCCGCTGAGTGGAGAGCCTGATGTGGGGCTCCTTCTCAGTTCCCTGATATCATGACCTGAGTTGAAGGCAGAGGCTTAATCCACTGAGCCACCCAGATGCCCCTGTTTATTGCTTTCTAGAATGCTGAACCAATTTTGTATGCCTGAGATAATCCCCTTTTGCCCCCATCATGATGTGTTAGTCTGTCTGTTGCTGGACTATTTGCTGAAATTTTGTTAAGTAATTTTTAGTCTGCGTTCATGGGAGATTCTCGTCTTTTTTCTCACGTAACACACTGTCTTTTTATGTTTTTTTTTTTTAAAGATTTTATTTATTTGACAGAAAGAGATCACAGGTAGGTAGAGAGGCTGGCAGAGAGAGAGAGAGAGAGAGGGAAGCAGGCTCCCCGCCGAGCAGAGAGCCCGATATGGGACTCGATCCCAGGACCCTGAGATCATGACCTGAGCCGAAGGCAGTGGCCCAACCCACTGAGCCACCCAGGCGCCCCTTTTTATGGTTTTGATATCAAGCTGATGCTGGGCCTGATAGAGTGAATTGGAAAGTGTTTCTGGAAGAACTTGTGTAGAACTTTTGAGAAGAGTTTTTATGGAATTGGTATTTTTTACTTAAATATATGGTAGAATTCACAGTGATGTCATCTGGGTCTGGAATTTTCTTTCTTCCTTCCTTTTTTTAAAGATGTTATTCATTTATTTATTTTACAGAAAGGGAGCTCCTGCAAGAGGAGGGAGGGGCTGAGGGTTATGGCAAGGAGGAGGGAAAGAATAACAAGGAGATCCTGCCCTGGGCACAGAGCCCATGTAGGGTTTGATCCCACAACCCTGAGACCACAACTCCAGCTGAAATCAAGAGTGGATGCTTAACTCACTGAGCCCTCTGTAGCTCCCCTGGCCCGGGAGTTTTCTTTATGGAAACATTTTTAACTGCAAATTCAGCTTAATGGAAACAGGGCTATTCAGCATGTCTGTTTCTTCTGGAGTGAGCTTTGGTAGCTTATGTCTTTCTAGGATTTTGTCTGTTTCATGTAAATTAAAACGTGCTGGTATAGTTGTTCATAATATCCTGTTACTATCCTTTTTAATGTTGTTAGGGTATGTAGTGATGTCCTTTCTCTGTTGCTTCTTACTGGTGACTTCTGCTTCTGCTGTGTTTTGTTGGAATCTGCCTAGAGGTGTCTTTTATTTTGTTTCCTTTCAGTTTGTGTTTCATTTCTTTTGATTTCATTATTTTGGTTTTAATCCTCTCAAGATTAAATGTTTTTCTCTATTTTCATTTTTCTAAAGATTGATTTATTCTTAAGAGAGAGAATGTGAGCAAATGTGTGTGTGGGGGGTGGGCAGAGGGAGAGGGAAAGAGAATCTCCTGCAGACTCCCCACTGAGCATGGAGCCTGATGCAGGGCTGTGTCCCATGACCCTGACATCATGAGCAGAGCCTAAACCAAGAGTCTGATGCCTGACAGTAGCACCCAGGTGCCCTCTTGTTATTTTTCTGTTTGACTGATATCTCCTTTTTCTTCATTCTTTTTTTGCTTACTCTTTTTGGATTTAGTTTTCTTTCTTAGTTTCACCAAGATGAAACCTAGATCATTTTAAAAAAATTTTTTTAAGGCTTTATTCATTTGAGAGAAAGAGCATGAACAGGGGAGAGAGATAGAGGGAGAGGGGGAAGACGACTCCCCAATGAGCAGGGAGCCTGATATTGACTTGATCCCAGAACCCTGAGATCAGGACCTGAGCTGAAGGCAGATGCTTAGTGGACTGAGCCACCTAGGTGCTCTTACATATGTTTACTGCTGTAAATTTTCTTATAAGCATTGCTTTACTGCATTCCACAAATTTTGCTACCATTTTTGTTCTTGATTTCTAACTTAATTGTATTAATGTTGGGGAACATGATTTTTATGAAATAGTCTTTGAAGTTTTTGAGTCTTACTTCATAGCCCAGTGTAGAATACTGATATCTCAGGATTATTATTACTTGTGTTATATTTCATCAGAAATATTAAGTGTGGGTTTGTTTCTCTTCTATTTCAGGTCTTGGTATGGTAACTCCTGTGAATGACCTGAGAGGATCTGATTCGATCGCCTATGACAAAGGGGAGAAATTACTGCGGTGTAAGTTGGCAGCATTTTATCGGCTGGCAGATCTCTTTGGATGGTCTCAGCTTATCTACAATCATATCACAGTGAGTATTAAATGGGGTAGTAACTGAGTAATAAATGGAATATTACGTATCTGGCACCACCTCTTCCCGTTTAGGGAAAGAAGGGTCAACTGAGCTGAAGTCAATCTTGGAATACCTTCTTTCTCATTCCTGACTGCAGAGTATAATCATCTGAGAATTATGTAGTTTGAATTAAAAATTACAAGGACAGTACTTTAAAACTCACTTTTTGCATACTGACCTTATAAATGAGCGTTTACCAAAGTATAGTCTTCCCCTGTTACCTGGGGTCTTGCTTTCTGCAGCTTCAGTTAAACTTGCTATTGGCGAGTCCAGAAATTCATGGCCCTGCTTCTGGTGTATCGTCAAGGTCAGTGGTACCCGCTCGCTGAGTCACACGCCCACAGCACTCATCTCTTGCAGCTCCTCACAGGGGCAGTTGATCACCTACATCATCACAAGAAGAAGGGTGAGCACAGGGCAGTGAGACATTTTGAGAGAGAGGGAGAGACCATATTCACACAACTTTCATTGTAGTGTGTTATTATACTTATTCTAGTTTATTATTCGTTATTGTTATTAATCTCTTGCTGTGCCTAGTTTATAAATCAGACTTTATCATAGGTATGTCGACGTAGGGGAAAATAGTGTATATCGGGTTTGGTACTGTCTGCAGTTTCTGGCGTCCACTGGGGTTCTTGGAATGTCTCTCCCACAGATAAGGGAGAACTAGGGTACAGGCCATTCCCAAAAATCTTTTTATGCCTAAAAACCAAAGAATGAAGATGTTTGTTTTATTTCTTGTTCTGACCCAAGTCTTCTATTTCTCATAGTTTCTTTTCTTTTCTTTTCCTATCTTTTCTTTTTAAAAGATTGTTTTTATTTGGCAGAGAGAGCACAAGCAGAGGGAGCAGCCGGCAGAGGGAGAGGGAGAAACAGACTCCCCGCCGAGCAGGGAGTCTGATATGGGACTCAGTCCCGAGACCCTGGGATCATGACCTGGGTTGAAGGCAGACGCTTAACTGACTGAGCCACCCAGGCGTCCCATCTCATAGTTTTTTCTTTAGCTGCTCCAGTTTTAGCTATTTTTTAACATTATCAGGACTTTTCTTTCAGTAAGTATTTACTTGGTGTCTGCTCTAAATATTGATTCTGTATCAAGCATTATTCTAGCTCTGGGGTTCTGTCATGGAGTGAGACAGGTCCTGCCTTTTTGGCTCGTCCTTTCTACATCCCAAGCCACTGGCCCCTGTTTCCTCCCTGTTTGGTCCAGCGTGGTGTATCCTGTCCGTGCCACTCTTCGCCAGTACTATGCTATCCGTCCCTGCCCCCAAGCACCAGACCCTGCTGCAGGGAGCCTCAACACACCCCACTGGCTTTCTCCTTAGACTGCAGCCCCAGTTGCAAATGAATCCCCAGTGCTGCCTGGCACTGTAGGACGTCTCACTTAGCCAGCTCACTAGTGTTTCTCTACTCTGTCTATTGTCCTCTAAACTCTTGACCTCTTTTCTCCTAGCAAATGAGCACAGTGTGTCACAGAGCATGTGGGAGCACCTGACCACCCGCAGCCAAACCTTGTTTCCCAGTTGGAGTTTCACCCCGTCTCTTGCCACCTTTGATTCCTAGTGCCTTGTCAGGTTTCTGTTTTTCTCTTTGCTCTTCTGTTGAGATAACCTCTTTCTCTGACTTTTATACTTACCCCAGTCTCTGTTTCTTCATTGAATTTCTGTTATTGGATATTTCAAGTTATAGTGCCTACTTCTTGTAATAAGTGTGCCTCCCACGGATGTCTGCAGAAGTCTCTGTCCTGCTGGTTCTCTCACCTCCCCTAAGGCCACTGCTCTTAACAGCCGCTTAGACTGTTTTATCCTTCAAAGCCAGCGCACATGTAGGTGATTTTCATACGTGGACTGGTAGTGGTGCTAGGTTTGCTCCATTGTAGCCTATGGGGAGTGCTAAGCCTCCGAGGAGGAAGGTGGTCTGGAGCCCACCTTTTTGGCCAGTGCACTGTGCTCTGGGACATGGGATGGATCTTGGCCAGAGATGTTGTGTTACCCTCCCCTCTCTCTCTTCCCCATGTTGCCGTTAAAGTTCGCTTTTGAAAATGCAAACCTGGCCCTTTCGTGTCCCCACGGTCAGGCCTGTAGGATATTACCTCCACCCAGCACACCTACTTCATTTCCCCCAAAGCAGTTACTATCACCCATACTTTCCATTTGCTTGTCTGCCATCCATCTCCACTCACAGGAACATTGAATCTGTGAAGGGTGCTTCTGTAGGTACACAACAACCCAAAATCCGGCCTCAGTAAAAATATCGAACAGGAACTGGGAGCTCCGTGGTGCCTTGTGGTGCTTGGTTGGAGGGTTCACTTAGCCTGCCACTTCTGCCAGTTCTTCCAGTTCTGTCCCTGGCACCTGCATGAGAATTGCCAGCATCTGTGACTGATCCTGCTTGACAGAGTGCTCTGTGGAGGGAGTTTTATGCTCAATGGTTGGCTGAATTCCATGAAAATGTTACATCTACAATCAGAAACGTAATCCTTGGCTTTACTAACAGCTTCATATTCTTTGGGGGTTTTAAAATGCTGTTTACCAGTAGTCCCCACTATGAATGCTGTTTAAGTTTAACTTGCTGAAATTGCTTTTCCACCCATTACCCCCTTTATTGAGTACTTGGCAGAATTAAAACATTAGTTAATGTTCACTCTTTTGTAGATGATATGTGTGGCCTTTAATACTTATGAGTAGAGAAGATACTGAAGCACAAAAATACTTCCTGTATCTTGTGAACTAGAGAATCTTTGAGGAAGAAAGTTTTATTCTTATTTTTTTAACTACTTATGGCATTCATTTTTTGTTCTACAATCTAAGTGTTATCATATACACTCTTAACAGAAAAAATAAATATTAACAGTATTTGTCAGTGCAACCAAAAAGTGCTATCAGGTCACTGTGCCCTTTCTTTGAAAGGGGGCCTAGGGATTTTCTGCTGAAGGGAGTTAAGAGCGCTAGCAGGCATTGGAGGATTGGAGATGATTGTTTGAATTAGATCTCTGTCTTAAGATCACATCAGGTTTTGAGAAGCTTTGGGGGGGGGTGTCAGAAGCCACAGTGGCCCAGTTAGCATGGGAGCTGGACTTCTCCTCGTGGTGGCGCTTAGCTAATGCTGAGGCCTTTCCACCTCTAAATACCTCTTGGTTCAGCTCCAGCGTGAACTGCAGGGTGTGCTAAGCCTCGGGGGTGGGGGAGAAGGTCTGGAGCCCACCTTTGTGGCCAGTGTGCTATGCTTCTGGGATATGGTGTAGATCTTTACCAGAGAGGCTGTGTTGGGTGTCTTTGGTTTTTAGGGAGTGACCTTAAAATCTTCGATGTGAGTGCTCAGTCCTTCTGGACAGACAAGGGGCACCAGGTGTGTAGGAACATATGCAGTGAGGGTGGCACCAGCCCTTCGGAAACTTTCTTGCAGATATTCTCTGCTCTTGTTTACTTCACACTTATATTTAGTACTTTTGCCTTTATAATTTAGAGAGAGAGAGCGCGCGCCTGCATGTGTGCGCATGTGGTGGGGAGGGGCAAAAGGAGAGAAAAAGAGAATCTCAAGCAGGCTCCACACCCAGCATGGAGCCAGATGCAGGTTCGATCTCATAACACTGAGATCATAACCTGAGCCAAATCGCAAGTCAGATGCTTAACAAAGTGAGCCACTCAGGTGCCCTAGCACTTTTTCCTTTTTTGCTTCAGACTCAGAAAATTATATATTTTAAGCTTTTTCTATTAAAATATGTATATTTGATAGTTTTTTTTTTTTTTTTTTTGAGATACATTTTGTTTGAGAGAGCAAGAGAGAGCATGAGCAGGGGATAGGACAGAGGAAGAGGGAGAAGTAGACTCTGCACTGAGTGGAAGCCCATCACAGGGCTCCATCCCAGGACTCTGAGATCATTACCTGAGCCGAAAGGAAGAGCCAGGAGCCCAACCGAGTGAGCCATCCAGGTATCCCTAGATGTGCTAGGCTCTTAAGTCAAGGAAGAAAAACTGTTAGTATTCTTTATAATAAAATTTGAGTCTAAATATCCAGGAGTAGGTGGGATGTGGCCCCATTATTAACACCAGTTTGAGAGAATGTTGTATGCTATGAACAACGTTACAAAGACCATGTGAAGAAATGAGAAGCCATTATAAGCAAGAGAGCATACAGTGTATACAGCTAGTAACTGTATGCACAAGGTCTGCATGGTGTTAGGGAAGCATGTTATTGGCTTTGTAGTAGGTTTTTAACGTGGAACCTGATAGCATGCTTTTAAAATTTATATGGAAGACAAAAAGTTCAAGAGTACTAAGATGAAGCAAGTAAGGAGTTTTTCCTACCGACTATCATCTTATAAAGTGATGGTAATTAGAATAGTGTGCTTTGGGCAAAGGAAGAGACAGACCAGTGGGACAGAACAGAACCTGGAGCCAGATTTCATGTACTGAAATCAGAGACAGAGAAGAGTCTGCATTGTGGATTGTAATTGACGCTGACACAATTGGACTGAAAAATCGAAATTGGAAAGTTATATATTTATACCCACAAAGCAATTCCAGCGAATTCAGAATTTTTTTTTTAATTGGTCAGGCCACACCCCACTGCCTTTTAAAAGTCATTTTATTTTACTTTTTTAAGATTTATTTTATTATTTTTGACAGACATCACAAGTAGGCAAAGAGGCAGGCAGAGAGGGGGGGGAAGCAGCCTCCCCGCTGAGCAGAGAGCCAAAGGCAGAGACTTTAACCCACTGAGCCACCAAGGTGCCCTCAGAATTTTTTTTTTAATTTTAAAGATTTTATTTATTTGAGAGAGAGAGCATGAGTGGGAGGGATGGGTAGAGGGAGAGGGAGAAGCAGGCTGCCTGTGTGGGGCTCGATCCCAGGACCCTGGGATCATGACCTAGGCTGAAGGTAGGTGCTTAACCCAGGTACTCCTAGATTGTAATTTTTAAAGAAGATGGCAGTAGAAGCACAGAGCTCCCATACCCTGCTGGAAGGAGTGTACATTTAATTAGGTCCTTTGGAGATAATTTAATATCTCTGAAAAAACCTGACCATGTATGCTGGGAGACAGGTACAAGAACATTCCCAGCACTGGGTTACGTAGCAAAACAGGAGCCATGGGCATTGACAGAAGAATGGACACATTTGTTGTGTATTCATCCAGTATATGAGTATCATAATGTGGAGGAATCTCAGAAATAATGTGGAGGAAGAAAGGTCACTGAAAAATGCAGTATGATTCCAATTATTTGAGGTTTTGAGCACTAAAGACAAAATCTATTTGGACAAAAGTAAGTTTTGGTTTTCACCATGATATGCCTGAGGAGTGGCATCTTTCTGTATGTGGTGCTGATTTGGTAGCCACCAGGTTTCCTCTTTATGAAGTCAGTTGTCATGAATGCGACCAGGATGCATGTTACATACCCAAGACGTGACTGCAGTATGATGATGGAAGAAGCTTCCAGTCCTTGTAGTTCTGTGACAGACGCTGTACCTATGGGCTTTCCTGCGTAGCTCACAGAATGCGCACAATAAACCTGTGAGTTTGTGTATAGAAAGAGATGTGAATGTTTTCAGTTGGATTTTTGAGCTGACTCAGCAATTTTCCTTACAGACCAGAGTGAGCTCTGAGCAGGAACATTTCCTCATTGTTCCCTTTGGACTTCTCTATAGTGAAGTGACTGCATCCAGTTTGGTAAGAATATCCTTTTCCTCTTGGGTGTCATGTGTGTCTAGGTCATAGTTGATAATTAAATACATTTTAATCCCATGAGACATAAAACCCAAGAAAGAGGACAAAGTTTGTGTTTTGTGTGATAAACTCAGAAAAAAAAAAAAAAGCTTTAGAATTAGTTATAAACATTTTTAACTTTGGCTGAAATAATTTCTAGGAAGGGTCATTTGAAATCCTCTTGACGTCTTAAATTTTTTTTTGCTTATTTTCAGGTTAAAGTCAATATACAA
The DNA here is from genome assembly GCF_020171115.1 of Neogale vison. Lineage (NCBI taxonomy): Eukaryota > Metazoa > Chordata > Mammalia > Carnivora > Mustelidae > Neogale > Neogale vison. Next base: position 67,033,463 of record NC_058101.1, on the reverse strand, counting down.
GGAGAGATAGTAGATCGTGGAAGTACTAACCTAGGAGTAAACCAGGCTGGCTTTGTGTTACACTCTGCCATCTACGCTGCGCGACCAGACGTCAAGTGCGTGGTGCACATCCACACGCCGGCAGGGGCTGCGGTGAGTGTGCTGCTCCCCGAGTGAATCGGAGTGAAAGCTGTGGAGCGGGGCGCGCTTCATGTGTCCTCATAGTTGTGCTCTCTTGAGGCAACAAGTCAATAAGCCTGGTTTTGTGGAGTAGAAAAAGTCTTTGACTAAGTTTACTTTCTTAAAAGAATTTTTTTTCCTTTTAAGGGGTCTATACACTCTCTAGTTTTGGAAAACCTGTGTGAATCTGAAAGTGTCCATTGGACTTAACAGAAACTTGGAGTGTGTTGGGGGTGAGGTCAGACTTCAGTGTGGGGAAGACCGCTGGGAGCTGCAGAGGGAGGGCCGTAAGCAGACTCCTTGTCTGTGAAGAGGGTTTGTGGGGGGTGCCAGACAGGCTACAGGGGGAGGATGCGGTGGTCTCAGGGAAGTGCTACGGGGATGCAGGAGGCCTGGACCTGCTCATGGTCCCTGGGGTGCTAGATAGGGGTGGCAGACGTGAGAAGGGGGTGGTTGAGGCCTGGAAGCCTCTAGATGTCTGCCGGAAGCCAGCAGACACCGGGGCTGGATCATGATAGGAAGGAGAGGAGGAACGGCTGTGACAAGAGGAAGGCACAGACCTCGTAAGCTGTTGGGAGATCTTGCCTCTGAGCCCGGAGCTTCCCCAGAGCCCGCCCCAGCACAGTCAACAAGCCTGGGCCCTTCTTGTGCCCACCGGCCAGACCTCCCAGCCTGAACTGTGACATGTGACAGTGTCACATGATCATGTGACAGTGAAATGCTTCAACTCTCCAGAATTGGCTTTTTATCACCCATTGTATATTCTAATGACTTTCTGGACTTATTTTTACCACACCATAACCTCGTGGATTCAGTAATGCTGAATGTTTACCTGATGTTTTAATGTCATGTGTATTGGATTGTTTCAATGAATGTTTGATCTGTCTGGCTTAGTTATTTTACTTTGAATATGTGGTTCTAGATGTCAACATAAGAGTTTTAGTAGAGTTATCATTTTCTGAAATTTTTTCTAAAAAAAAAAAAAGCGTGCTCTTCCAGCCACAAAAAGTCCATGCATTTTAACGAACTATTAGTGGTACTTTAAAAAATATGGTTATAAGCAGCTTACTATATAATTTTTTTTTAAAGATTTTATTTATTGATTTGACAGAGAGAGAGATCACAAGTAGACCGAGAAGCAGGCAGAGGGGTAGGGGGGGAAGCAGGCTCCCCGCTGAGCAGAGAGCCCGATTTGGGGCTTGATCGGGATTATGACCTGAGCCGAAGGCAGAGGCTTTAACCCACTGAGCCACCCAGGAGCCCCTGTATAATTTATTTTAAAACATACCAGATCACTTCACTTGGAAATTTCTTCTCCTAGGAAGGCTGATGCCGTGAGAGAGATTAAATGTGACGTTGCTGCCTTTTTTGTGGTGGCGTCTTTTAGATGAACTTGTGTGCAGTTGTTGCCCTTGTGGATACTCTTGGAATCTTTGGAGCCTGTTAGTTGAGGTAGAAATCCTTAAAAGTTAGCACATTCCAAAGTCAGTTTGGGAACATTAAGGAAATTAAGGGCTTTATGAACACTTAGGATTGTTTTATTGCAACAGAAGAGAAATTATACAGCAAAATTATTCTAAACTTCAGAAGTTGGCTCTTATCTACATTTCACGTTTTCGTTCTCCCCTACAGCCTGAGATGACAAGTGGGTCAGAACCTTTGAGCATGTCCAAACCTTCTCTTTGCAGGGTCATGGCTCACTTAGAGGGAGCCCTTGTCTCTCCTTGCAGTAGGGCCGGGCTCATCTTGCGAGGAAGCCTGAGCTCATATAGCATTATGATCAGTGTGGGAGAAGTCCAGAAAGACGTGGAATTTCTTTTGAGGCTCTCCCAGCATTGCGATGCCTTTAATTTTTAAGTGTCCATCTGTAGTAAGCCCCAGAAGTAAAGTTCATCTTAAGTTCATAGGTTCATTTCTTTCTGAGAAGAGAACAAAATAAAATATGTTCCCCTTTTTATTTCTTTGAGGAAAACGTTTGCCATGTCATTAAGGTGTGACTGTTGATTTGTCTTCATTCATGGTGACTGCTTGTTCTCTAGGTCTCGGCGATGAAATGTGGCCTCTTGCCAATCTCCCCGGAAGCGCTTTCCCTTGGAGAAGTGGCTTACCATGATTACCATGGGATTCTGGTTGAGGAGGAGGAAAAAGTATTAATTCAGAAAAATTTGGGGCCTAAAAGCAAGGTCAGTAGGCATCTAATCTGGTATTTAAATTGTGCAGGAAAGAAGAAAAAAGTCAGAGTAGCAGTCTTCTTGCGTAGCTCCCTCGAGCTTTCGTGTCTCCCTACAGGTTCTTATTCTCCGGAATCACGGGCTCGTGTCAGTCGGAGGGAGTGTTGAGGAGGCCTTCTACTACATCCATAATCTGGTGGTCGCGTGTGAGATCCAGGTGGGCGGGGACCAGTTTCTGTAGGCTATGACTTATTTTGGCATTTGCAGGGTTCTTGCAGATTTTTGATACTTAAGTTTAGTAAGAATGAGTTTTTGCATAATCTCTTTGCCTGAGGTGAGCTAGTGGATTTGGAAAGTGACCAGAGCAAATGCCATTTCACCGATTTAAGTTGGTGAATGGTTATTGGGCTTTTCATTTCTAGTTTTTGTTATTCAAATACAGACGTCACCATCATTTACAGATTGCTAGTGTGTGCCAGCGCCATATCAGGTGCTTCATTTACATGTTATTTCATTTGCCCCTCATGGCCCTGTTCGTGGAGGCAGGTACAGAGAGGGAGACACTTGCCTGGGTGCCACCAAGCCAGCTGTGTTCAATCCCAAGTCTGTGCTCTCCCCACTGGAACCTTAACTTCATCTAGGCAGCACTGCAGTCCCCAGGCTCCTTCATACAGCCTTAAAAGGGGCTTTGTTTCCCCGTTTCTCCTCCAAGCATGTGGGCCCAGTATCTTTGTTTTGCTAATGAAGAACTTCTGAAAATGACTTTATGTGTGGGTTATCTGTCTCTGTCCATCCTTCAGTTTTTATTACACTCTGTGGCTTGGTTTTGTCAGAGACCTAAATTTCTGTTTGAGTCATCTCTTGTCGTCATCTGATCTGATCCTTTTGTCCTTGGCAAGAAACTCAAACTGTACTATTTGCTTGTTTTGGAAAAGGTTCGAACTCTGGCCAGTGCAGGAGGGCCGGACAACTTAGTCCTCCTGGATCCTGGCAAGTACAAAGCCAAATCCCGTTCCCCGGAGTCCCCAGGAGGGGAGGGTACCAGCTCACCTCCCAAGTGGCAGATTGGCGAGCAGGAGTTTGAAGCCCTTATGCGGATGCTCGATAATCTGGTAAGATCATTGTTACCACCTGACGATAAAGCTTCTGTTCCAAAAGCAGCAATGTCGATGTTTTTATAGCAAGTGAAATTGCTGTCTTCATGCGGTGTGTGAATGCCTTCCCCTCAAAAATCATGAAGAAGCACCAGGGCAATTGAACTCCTAAGCTAAGTCACAATAAAATAGGGAGGGTTGCTTGTGTTCCTTTGTTGTTTGAAAGGAGTCACCTTTGTGGGGACAGGAGCAGAGAGCATGCCTGCTCAGAAGTGGACAGTTTGGCCCTGGAGCAGCAGTTAGCAGTGCCCGACTTCCCACAAGCAGGCCGGGGGGAGGGGAGCTTTAGCGTAGCAAGGTGGAGCGCCCCTCCCCCCCACCGTGTGCTGCCATAGCTGTGGCGGGTGCTGTCGATGGCAGCACGGGGGCCTATGGGGCTCATGGGGCCCATTCTAGCCTAACAGGACTGTTGGACCAGGGCACAGGTGGGATGGGTAGCCTCAGGAGGCAGGAAGTCTAACTTCCTTAAAGATTTTGGAACAGAAAGAGTATCAGATTCAGTGTGTGCGAAGTGTCCTCGGGCTGGATTTGTTTAGTCAGGGCGGAATGAACAGAGAAAGCAGAATCTTCCATAACTCCTGAATTCACTGGCCCCGTAAAGATGGATTGCGTTAACTGACCAGCTGCTCTTGAGCCTCTAGCCACTAATAGAACACAAGGAGTGCATGACCTAGCTAGGGAGATGGACGCACAATGCTAGGGGCAGCTGAGTGTTTGGGATCTGAGTTCTGACAGGGCGTGATGAGGGCTGCAGAGGTGGAGACAGGGCACAGCCCAGGTCACGAGGAGCAAGAGGAGGAACAGAGCTCACTAAGGAGATAAAAGAAGCCCCTGGCATTAGGTGGGAGGGGCAGTGGTGGCTCAGGTGTCAGCATTGGGCGGCAGGTTTCCCCCAAGGGGCCCGACGAGGCAGAGAGTGCTGGGGTGGCTTCTTCTCTTCTCCTGGCAGGCACTCTAATGTCTCACTGCTCTGTGACCCTGAAGTCAGGCAGGGAACAGGAGAAAGGACTAAGAATGGAGAATGCCAGCCCACTACATGTTGTGTGCTCAGTGCCTTCTCAAAGAGGGAGAGAAACCAGAATTAGGCAATAACTCTAATTTGCTAGAGGAGGGAGAGGAAGGATGAAAGATGAATCGCTGAAGTGCTTGTTACAAGGGTGTGGTATTCGGTGTCCTTACTACACATGGTTGCACAGTCGTTATTGTCATTTTAAAAAAATTAATTTAAAATTTTAAATTAATTTTTTAAAATTAAATTAATTAACTTATTTATTTATTGACAGAGAGAGATCACAAATAGGCAGAGAGTCAAGCAGAGGCGGGGGGGGGACGCAGGCTCCCTGCTGAGCAGAGAGCCTGATGCAGTGCTTGATCCCAGGACCCTGGGATCATGACATGAGCCGAAGGCAGAGGCTTTAACCCACTGAGCCACCCTGTTATTGTAATTTTTTAAAAAAGATTTTATTTGTTTATTTGACAGGGAGAGCAAGAGCGTATAAGCAGGGGAAGGGGCACCGGAGAGGGAGAAGCAGGAGAGGGAGAAGCAGACTCCCCACTGAGTGGGGAGCCCAATGTAGGACTTGATCCCAGAACCCTGGGATTGTGACCTGAGCCAAAGGCAGACACTTAACCGACTGAGCATCCCAAGTGTCCTGATTATTGTCATTTTAAAAAAAATTTATTTGACAGAGACACAGTGAGAGAGGAAACACAAGCAGGGGGAGTGGGAGAGAGAGAAACAGGCTTCCTGCGGAGAGGGACCCTGGGACCACAACTCAAGCTGAAGACAGACGCTTAATGACTGAGTCATCCAGGCCGCTGCTAATAGTCCACATTTTAGTGTAGCATTTGATTAACCATGTATGTTTGCCCGTAATTGAGCAGGGTACATAATAGTTGAAGATTCTCATACTGTAAGACCTATTTGAACATAGAGTTGGAAGAAATGCTAAATTGCTTCCCTGAAAAACCAAGATGTAATTCCAGCTTGTTAAAGAAGGAAGGAATCCTTATGTTCAGCTATAAGCCACTGCCCTACAGCAGGTCTGAGGCCTGAGGATTGCCTCTCATTTTAGGATTGTAGCATTTAAAGGGGAAGTATAAGAAACCGTACCCTCTGTGGATAAGGTTTTGTGATGTTCTCGTGGTTTATCTTGGAGTCATGGTGACGACTCAGGTGTCTTCCTGAGGAAGAAGACTGCAGTTGTTAAGAACCGTGTTTTGCTGAAGGTGGCCTTTTCACCACCAAGTGGTTAGCACTCAGCGTCCTCAGTGGCATGCTCAGCAGGGAAAACGCTGCGGGGTGGACACTTGCCTGTCTTCCTGAGGGCAGCGGTGGGGGAAACAAACAGCCACCGACTGATGACTTCGTTTCGGGATTCTTACCACCGTTTTTTGAATGTAGTAAAGGAATGATTGGTAAAGAAAGTGGTCTCCAAGGAAGAGGAGCACCCAAAGGGAGCAAATTCTTCCCCTTCCATCTTACAGGACAGAATTGGGAGAAACATGAAGGATTCTAAAGCTCCTCAGCAGGCAGAGCACCAGCCGTGGCCCCTCTTGCATGACCAGCCTCTGATTCTCTGGTCACTCCCTGTTCCTTTGTGGCTGTGAATGACTTGGTCCAGACATGCAGCTGTGGGTCAGGAGCTGGCTGAACCAGATTCTTGGCTTAGGGTCTCACAAGGAAGGCTATAGTCACTGTGTCGGCCAGGACTGGATGTTATCAGAAGGCTGGGTGGGGGAGAATCCACTTCTAGGCTCCCTGGGAGTGTGGGCAGGATTCATTTTCCTAACAGCTGTAAGAGTCCTGGCAGCTTGGTTTTCCAGAGTCACTGACGGACAGAGAGACTCTCTCAGCATGGGTGCCATACTTGGGGTGCTTGGGTGGTGTAGTCGGTTGAGCTCCTAACTCTTGGTTTTATCTCAGTGACATCAAAATCTCAGGGTGGTGGAATCAAGTCCCATGTCAGTCTCTGCAGTTGGCACGGGGTCTGCCTGAAATTCTCTCTTCCTCTTCCTCTGCCCCTCCCACTCAGGTGCTCTCTTGTGTGCATGCTCTCTCTGAAATAAATCTATCTTAAAAACAACAACAACAAAAAGATGGGTGCTACACTCGTAAGTAATGCATCCAATCACCTTTGCCAAATTCTGCTGATTAGAAGCCAGTTAGGTCCTGCAGAGCTCCAGGAGGGAGGAGCTGACAGCAGGCAGGTGGGGGGGGTGCAGTGGAATGGGGTCATCATGAAGTCTGTATGCCACAGCCACCAGGTGTTAAGCACTGGTTAGGAGTAAGATGTCACACTTGCCTTGGGGAGAGTGTCTTTGGAACTCAACACACAGGCCAGTCCAGCATGCGGGCCCAGTGCTATGACAGTGTGTTCCTGAGGTGTGAACCTGCAGGGCCCCGTCGTAATGCCCTTAGTGAGTGGTTATGAGGCAGAATGGAAGGTTCAACTCGAGCATTGTTACATTCAGAAGTAAAGCAGTTTTGTCAGGAACCTTTGACCTTCCCCAAAGATTGTGACAGTATCTAAACTTTATCCTAAAAGGTAAACAAAAAGCTAAGTATTAATTAATACAGCCTGTACTCTAGTCAGCAGCAAGTAAGCCGTGTTTAAGTATTGAGTTTATTAACTGTCTGAAACCAAGCACACTGCCTAACCAGTTCTTAGGTCAGAACATAGCAGCACCGGGGTGCCTGGCTGGCTCAGTCACTGGAGCATGGGATGCTTGACCTCAGTGTTGTGAGTTCAAGCCCCATGTTGGGTGTGGAGCCTCCTTTAAAACAAATAAGAGAAAACAAAACACCCCAGCAGCACCTCAGGACCCTGTGTCCCTTTCAGGCACTTACCCATCCCAGGGGTGACCACTGCCACCGTGGTTTTACCTCTTTTTGTCCTTTTTATGAATGGAAGAATACAGTGTGTTCTTTCCCATTTGGTTCCTTTGACTCCACATCATTTTTGTGAGATTCCCTCTAATGTCGCCCCCGGTCCTGGAGTATTTGCTCGTGTTCCAGGTCCCTAGTTCATTGTGTGGACGTCCCTCAGTTGGCCTGCTCAGGTGTTGCTTGCTCTTTCTGGTCTGGGGCTGTTGGGAGCAGTGCTGCTTTCAGAGTTCTGGTGTCAGTCCTGTGTCTCTGCCAGCCAGCAGCTAGGTGCATGCGCGCCCAGCTTTTCTAGGGCTTTCCACACAGTCTTCCGAGGTGACACTGTGTCGAGATCTGGAATGGTGACTGTCTTTCTGTCTCTTTGGCCCCTAGGGTTACAGAACTGGCTACCCTTACCGATACCCTGCTCTGAGAGAGAAATCTAAAAAACACAGCGATGTGGAGGCTCCTGCAAGTGTCACAGGTTACTCCTTCGCTGGTGACGGGGACCCGGGCACTTGCTCCCCTCTCAGACACAGTTTTCAGAAGCAGCAGCGGGAGAAGACAAGATGGCTGAGCTCTGGCCGGGGTGACGATGCTTCTGAGGAGGGGCAGAACGGAAGCAGCCCCAAGTCGAAGACTAAGGTGTGGACGAACGTTACACACGATCGCGTGAAACCCTTGCTGCAGTCTCTCTCGTCCGGTGTCTGCGTGCCAAGCTGTATTACCAACTGCTTGGTCTGTGCCTACCTTACTGTTCATAGTTAGATGACGTAGAGCAAGTGGGTAGCTGGGGCTTCGGAGGCTTTGGGAATCCAGTCCCCCGACCTGGACTGAAAGCAAACCTTCCTCAATAACCTTCCTTAGCCCAAACCAGAATCTGCTCTGTGCATCAGCTGTAATTCAACTAAATCTGTCTGCTTGAAACTGCTTAAGATCTGTCCTTCAGTAGCTCCACACAGCAGAGATCCTGAGTAACTCACGCGTGCTAACCCAAAAGTTGGAGCTGCCATTTAACTCAAATTGTATTGAAGGAGTCATAAAACTTCTTGTACAAAATGGTAGTTTGGTCTCAAGCTGTTATCGTGGTGTCTTAATCTCCAGTGATTTCACATAGGCTCTGCAGTCTGTGCTTTCGAGTCTCCAGTGTTGTCTTAAGCAGTTTACTCTGTCTCACGGGCGTTTCCTCTGCTGACCTTGTCCTCTCTAGTTAGCCTTGTGCCCTGCTCACTGTCCCAAAGCCTCTGAATGCTCTAAGCCAGCTGCCTTGTGCATGGACTGTTGCATGTGACTAGACGGCCATAGTGGTGAGTCGTGTGACTCCTGCTGGGTGTGGCATGACCCAAGTGCAGCGCAGGCCACCTGCAGGTACCCGCGACAGACCCTGTCGGCGTGCTTTGTGCCAGGAGGGGCAAGCACGGCCCTGAAAGGTATTCGCTGGCCTGGTTCTTGCGCCCTGTGGGGACTGGTCTTCACTGCCCCCTCAGCCAGCCGCAGACAGCTGGGTGGCTCCCAGGCCACAGACTAGGGAGGCCCCCGGCATGGGGTCCTGTGAAGAGTCGGGCCAGGTGGACTCCTCTCTGCATGCCACGTTCTGTAGGAGTCCAGGTGACGTTAGCTCAGCGGGCCTGGCAGGGCCTTCTGTTCCCCAAATAACAGTGTTTTTACTTTATAGATTTATTCCAAAGAACACAGCTCTGTCTTCCGCAGGTGGCTGTGGTGAGAGTCTCTGTGCTCCTGAGTGGACGGGTCATGTGGGCAGAGACTCCGTGTGCACGTGGCAGGGCTCAGCGTTTGAGCCCGTCTCCTCTTTCCTCCATCCCCCCTCTCTCCCTCTCCCTTGTTTTTTCTTTTCAAGTTTCATTTGTTTCGTTTTTTTTTATTTTGCTTGTTAAAGGGAGTGGGCCTAAAAACCACCTTTCCACTGCTGACAGAAATATGTAGTGCCGAGTGGCTGTGGTGAGGTTTTCCAAAGTGCCTGTGTAGTGGCAGCTGTACACTTTATTTGCAATTGGCTTGAGAACACATGCACTCCTGTGAGGTCCTTGAGGCAGTGCACATGACACTGATGGGGAGACCTGGCTCAGCGGCGATGTGTGGGGCTTCCCCGCTCCGGGGTAGCTCAGGCTCCGGCCGCTGCTCCCAGGTCGGTATGTGAACTCATGGTCACTGTTCTTAAGTTTCAGACGTGTTCAAGCTTCTGAGGTTATTGGGTTAATGTTTTTGACTAAAAGCTATGTTTACTAAAGAGCTGGAGTTGTTTTTATCTGAGAAGATAACCGTCAGTGAGTACCTTGCAGCTCACGCCCATCCCACACTCCCCTTCGCGGCAGCTAAGCTCTTGCCACTTGTGTTGCTTTCTTGAAGCCTTATGGTTTCTGGCTCCCCGACTGCCTCCTGAAAGTACCCCGAAAGGCATAACACTGCCGGCCTTGTTTCACTGCTCAGTGCTCACCCATGCTTGCGAATGAGAATCCGATGAAAAACCTCATATTTGATTGGCGATACCAAAACTGGCAGGTGAAAGCATGGCTGACGCTATGCACTGATGACCAAAATGGCCTTTGAGCAAGAACTCAGGAAGCGCTTCCCGTTTGTTTGGGATATTTTTGTAACACTCTGAAGTATGAAGTTATAGAAAATACCCGACATCACCAAACTCTACCACTGGTGGCCACTGTGCACATGGTCACATGGTGATTCACACGAGCTCTGCCGGTTGTGCATTCTGATGCTGTAGTTTATTTCCGTGCCAAACTTTGGTGATGCCCACTCCTGCCTCACGATGCGGCCCTTCCCTTCACCTGGGTGGCAACATCACATCGCTTTTCATGACCCTGCCATCTCATGCTTCCAGCAGCTTTGGCGTTGAGGACTCTCAGGGCAGTGAACCAATGTGCTCTGAAGGGTCCCCCTTCCCCAGCTGGTCTGCGGGAGTCCCGGAGCAGAACTCGGTTGCCTGCCTGTGCCACGCCTGAGTTTTCTGAGGGGTGTTCTGGAGGGCCTGTGCTGTCGGTCATGACCTGGGTTCCTGTTTGCACATGCCCTGCCCCGATCCCCCTGCTGCCGTGACAGGAGGTGTGGTCATTGGTTCATTCTCTGTGATGTTCATGCATGACCAGGTGTGAGACACGGTGGACAGATTGGATGCTGTGGTCTCATAGAGTGTTGTCTCCATTCTGACTTTTCAACTGTTCTTGATATTTACAGTGGACTAAAGAGGATGGACATAGAACCTCCACCTCTGCTGTCCCTAACCTGTTTGTCCCATTGAACACTAACCCAAAAGAGGTCCAGGAGATGAGGAACAAGGTGCGTACCAGTGGTCATCAGCCCTGGGTGGAAACAGTAGCAGGCAGAGGCCGAGTTGGCGGCGGGTGGGCCGGGGTGCAGGGCACACTTGCCTCGGGCGGGGTTGGTGGGGCTTCTGCTGCCACCGCTCTGGTAGCCGAGGTTGTGTCTTTCCTCTGCTTCCGCTGTCGCGCTAACAGGTGCGCGAGCAGCAGACGGATCGGGCTGCTGGTGCTGGAACTGCTTGCTCACAGAGCCGGGCAGAACTGGAAGCTAGAGAGCCTGTTTCCAGCCAGAACAACCTTTGGCCCTCTGCTTGAGCATTCATTCGCTGAGCTGTGGATGTTTGCTGTGTCAGAACGTGGGCTCCCCCCATGTTCACAGTGTCACTATATGACGGGCACACGGGGGATAGTCCCCTCCATGAGTACGGTGAGAGATCTGTGCCTACTGAAACCATCTAGAGGTGCAGAAAGTCAGGAATGGCTCAGTCTCCCTTCTTAGACTCACAAATGGTTAAACAGGTGGGACTGGCCCCATCAGACAGCCACTGTGGCCATGTGGGGTCCCTGAGGGGTGGGGCAGAGCAGAGGTGCAGCTTGGGCGGGACTCCGGAGGCCCCCCCTGCACAGACAGAGGGACTTCAAGTCACAGCCGGGCTTCTCTGTACTGCTGATGTGTGTTTCTCCTTGCATCCTCAGATCCGGGAGCAGAACTTACAGGACATTAAGACGGCTGGCCCCCAGTCCCAGGTTTTGTGTGGTGTAGTGATGGACAGGAGCCTCGTCCAGGTGAGAGCTCAGAATGTCTGACATTACTGGGTGGTGGCTCTAGTGATTCTCCACTCCAGAATTAGTCTTGAGTTGGGAGAGAATGACTCAATGAGGTAAGTGTTCTAGGCAACCCTTTATCTCCGTGAGAAAGCCTTTTGATAAGAAATACCCTGCCACTTTTCCTGAAGTTGTAGATTCAGCACAAGCATGCCTGAGGGCCGCGCCCGCCCTGGTCCTGCTCCACGTGATGCATGCCCTGGTGATGGTGGCACACACGCCACCTGCTTGGGGACCGGGGTCGCCCTAGTTTAGCGGTTTACTCTGGAAAATGCTAGAAGAGGGTGGGTTTAATGGACTTTGTGTCTCCGTGTGTATTGCTGTCTGCAATAAAGTGCCGCTTGGGGTAAAGTGCTCATAGAGGGCACCTGTAAATGTGGTCTCTGCATTTACACTGTTCTAGAGAAGGGCTGTACTTTGTGGCACGTGGAAGATAATTGTGTAAGTAGTTATCTCTGAAAATGAAGTTGCCACCTAATGCTTTACACATGATGGCAGGGTAGGTGACCGTTTTCCCATTTAGGCCAGCTGTGGCCCTGCTTGTGTGGTCTGTGCACGCACATGGCCGTGCCATCACCACTGCTGTCGCTGGCTGTCTCTGCTGCATGCCCTTGGCTGGCTCCGTCCTGTGCTCTCCGTTGATGTTTCAAAGCTGGGCCTGGTGGGCTCTCATGACTCAGTTTACTGTTGCAGGACGCACCCCTCTCTGACTGTACGGAAACAATCGAAGGGCTCGAGCTTACAGAGCAGACCTTTAGTCCTGCTAGATCTCTCTCTTTTAGAAAGGTACTCACCACCCTGTCCTCACCTCCCCATCAGCACACGCGCCTCTTCACCTGCCCCACTCCTCACTGTCTGCTCGTGCTCAGCGCCATCTCACATACTGAAGTAGCTTTGACTCTGTCTCAGAATTATCCATGAGCCTGCTCAGAGGTTCTGCTCTGCCTCTTCTTCCATGGACATGTTTGGTCTGAGGCTACTTCTACAACTGTTGTTTTTCCATAAGGCTGTGGAGAGCGGGCCCATTGTAAGGATGTGGTCCTTAACGTTTCCCAAGTTCTGCACGTGACTTTGGTTTAGTGCATGCTTTTGGTTTTTAGTTTGCCTTTTTATAAGAGGCCGATTGCAAGAGGCTTAGTGTGGGTAGACCGTGGGCAGTGGCGGCTCTCCTGTGCACCTTCTACCTTTGCTTGTTCAGCATGTGCTGTGAACATGGCAACTGGAGGTTGTATGATTGAAAGACATTTCAGAGGATAGGGACATTGGTAAGACAGTTTTTATTGTTGATGAAATTGATTTTGTTTTTCCCTTAAAAAAATCCTGGATAATTTTTTAAAAGTGTTTCACGGGAAAGAACGCGTGGGCATTTGAAGCCCAGAGTTGTCTTCCATGTACGTGTCTGATGTGGTGGAAGGAGACCTTCCATGAGCGTTCAGGCTGCACTACTTGGGCTGGGATGGACTGCGGCTCCCTGTGCATTTCAAGTCGTAGTCACGTTCACCCTGCATTCAAAGGACGTTTGGGGGTTTGTCTCTTTCAACTCATACACCTCCATTGAGATGCAGCTATCACATTGGTGATGTTCCAGTTGCCAGGAAGAAGCAGATATTACCAAAAGCTATATGTCCCTGTGTGGAATCCCCACCAATAACACTATTTTGCGTACCTATGTGTTCATTCCATGTGTACCGTTTCTTACCGTTTAGAATGTACTCCCAGCTGCCATTCTTGGAGGAACTCCTCAGAGCAAAGGAGAAAGACGTACTTGTTTTGCATCTCAGTACTTTGGGCTCGAAGCTTTTATGATCTTGTGAGTTCCTCATTTTTTTTTCTCAGATGTGTGAAGGTGTGCTGAGTCCACGAGCCCCAGGGCTTCCTGTGCGGAGTCCACCTGTGGTTGCCACCCTGTGGCCCCACGGGCAGAGCCGGTTGGAACAGTCCCTTGCTTGCAGTCCCTCAGGCGCGGCATCGCAAATAGCGGTCTCTGCCGGCATGCTGCCAGGGCGCGCGGTACTGAGATGGGGCTCTTGGGCCAGTTCCTTGGCCCCTGTTCTGGATTTGCTCCAGCAGTGTCAGACATAGGTGTGTGCCCCGTCTCCTATGTTTCATGAAGGATAGATGGGGATACCCCCAGGCCAGGAGGTCAGAGTCGGTGGGAACGGAGTTCCTGGCGGTCCTGGTGTCCTCTCCACCATCTGAGCACTGTGCTGCGTGAGCCGTGTGCCAACTGGAGTTAGCCCAGGAGAGTGTGCCCAGCCGTCTGAGATGCTGGTGTCCCCACACCGGGATCCTTGATTCAGCTTGCGTTTTCTCCATCACCCTCTTGCTGCTCACACTTGCACCCTTGGTCTTTTTCCTACTGACTAAGCATATTTTATTTCTATGTTGAGGATATGATTCCACCAATGCCCTTGACCAAAGTTGTCCCCATGGCCTTTGTGTGGGGCTCTAAATGCAGACTGTATTGCTCCTTCTGCAAGATGGGTGCTGCTGGCTGGCAACCTGAGTTTCTCTTCGAACCAGTGAAAAGGACTTTGTTAAATATCCTAAAAATGTCTTCTTTCCGGTGAGGTGGGTGTGTAGTCACTTGTTTTCCATTTGAGAATCTGAGGAATGTGTGTTTGGGACTTAGGAAGGTTGGAGCTTTTGGGAAGGATTTTCCTTTGCTTCTGTCTCTCCCTTCCTGGTGATGGCCCTTCACTCAGAGCATGTTGTCTTCTGACAGAACAAGGAGCCGTGAACTCTCAGCCACACCCCGATACTCTGGTTCCAAAAGGAATCCTGAGCACAGCTGAAGGCTCTCTTGGCTCCAGTGTTGTGCCTGCGGGCTGTAGCCTGGGGCTTTGTGGTACTTTCTGGACTTCATTACTGGTGAATGGAGCTGTTGGTGGTTAGGGTGGACAAGTTTATGCTGAAGGCTACCCAGCGTGGCCAAGACCTGTTGCTTGGTCTGGGTACCATGAGCCCCTGTTCTTTGTGTATCTCTGTGTATGTGGGCTGTGGCCCTCCCACATTTTGTGCTGTCTGGTAGAACACGAGGGGCCTGGGCCCACCTCACAGACTTACATGATGCATTTGGTGTTGAGCACTCAGAAGTGTGTGGCCCGACACTAAGAACATGAATTCAAACTTGATTGGGTTTTATGGATGAAAGCCTGATACTTAGAGAAATAGGGTCACTAACTGTGTTCGTGTTGTTCGCCAGCTGCCTCAGCCAGGTGCAGAAGCAGTGCCTGGGCATCTGGTCTGCTGGGAGCCCCTGTTTTGTGGCTGGAAGTGAGGGGCACTGCACGAGCCTCCCCGCAGCCTGCTGGTGAGAGCAGCCACGTCACACCCTAGTTTCTCAGTCCAGGCTGCTGCATGGGGGCCCTGTTTCCCTCTGCATCCCAAGCCTTGCTCTGTTTTCTTCCCCCAGATAAAAGGTTCCCTCTGTCCCCCAGTCTGTTCAGAGTCTGAGTCTTGGCAGCTGTTGGCTGCTGGCTAAGGAATTTGGAGGAGGGAGGCCTGGCTGGCAGAGGTGGGAACCAACTGTGCTGTGCCTCGAGGGTCAGGGCTCTCAGGGCAGGCATGGCCTCCTGGTGCATGGATGTCTCTGTGGCAGGTGGATCTTGATATTTTATTCATCCCTTGATTGGAACTTTTGATTGATGTGAATTGAAACATTTCTATCAAACCTCATGTCATCTCCTCATTTTTTTGACCGTGATGGCAGGGCATAAGTACAGGGCATACGTTGCCTTAGATTTAGGGAACCACGCAGTCAGGCCTTGGCTGTTGTCGGCCCGGCAGGCTCATCTCAAGGAAACAGACCCGGGGCCTGTACGCAGGAACAGGCTTCCAGGAGTGGTGAGCAGCGGGCAGGGGTTCAGTCCTCTGTCCTGGGGAGATAGGGCTGCTTCTGAGTGAATGGGCACTTGAACTTGGGTCAGCGTTGGTCAGAAAAGGGACTTCCTTTGACCATCAAGGTCAGCTTGAATTTGGAGGCTCTCTGAGCAAATGTGGCCAATTCCAGCAGGTCCTTTGCTTCTCTTCCCCGGCTCTGCGTCCCTGATCAGTCATGGAGTCCTCTGGACTCTCTCTCCCCAGCTCGGTGGACAGCAGCCTCTCAGCCCAGGTCCTCCAGACTTGGCCAGGGCAGAAGGTGGCCCAGGTGAGCTGCCTTTCACCAGCACTCAGTCTGGCCCTGTCTCATACACATTGCTCAGGCATGGTCTCTCACTGGTGTTGTGTCTTACTGAGGAGAGTATGGACAGACCAGGGCTAACATCAGAATTTTGGATTCTGCTATCATGGGTTGTTTTTGGAAGCTCCTGTTAAGTAATGGGCATGTGCGTGTGTTCTGGTTAACTTTCTCAGAACATGAACCCAGGCCATTTGGGGGCCAGCCAAGCTGGGCGGTGGGCACAGAGCTGTGCTGGGACAGGTGAGTGGAGGCTGAGGCTGGACATCATTTCACACGCCCCAGAGATGCCTCCCCCCCGCCCCCCCGCCGGCTCCCTTCCTCCAGGCCTGCCTCCCCACCCCAGGGATGCCCAGCATGGGGCTGCCTCCCTTTGCAAACTGGGCGCTGACTGCTAGCCACCTCTGCTCTGCTTGCTTGCTTTTTCTCTTTATTTCCTACACATTCTTGCTTTTCCTAATTCCTCAAATACTGGTATTTTGGGACTTCTTAAAAAATTTCTCGGTGTTTGGGGATAGGTTCGGGGAGCTAGTTATAAATGAAACACATGATTAAAAGAACAGAATTTAGTCTGTGGACTTAGAAAGGAAGCCAGTTTCCAAGCATATCTTCCCTGACTTGGAATCCTGGGGGTTTCCTGATGTCAGGAGGGCAGTCGATGTAAAGTCGGCTCTTCATCCCTGCCAGTTAGCATTCTCCCCCAGGTGCTATGTGTTCTCTGTTGCACCTGAAACCTGGACTTTCGAGGATTTTTCCCTCCTGTTACTTTTGTTTTGTAGTTGTACCTTCAAAATTGTGTTTCTCTGTCTCTGACTACTGGAGGCTGCAGCTCGGCCTCAGCCTCAGCCTCAGGGCCCAGGGTGAGGCCCAGGCCAAGTCTCAGGGTTGTTTGTGTGCCCTAGGAAATCCACCCACCCTGCCCTGCCTGCAGCCTTGCCCCAAGGGGGGAGAGTCCCCTCTGGGAAGGACTCTGCAGAACTGGGCCTCTTTGTCTGCAGGGGGAGCTAGTGACAGCCTCCAAGGCCATCATTGAGAAAGAGTACCAGCCCCATGTCATTGTGAGCACCACGGGCCCCAACCCCTTCAACACGCTTACCGACAGAGAGCTGGAGGAGTACCGCCGGGAGGTGGAGCGGAAGCAGAAGGTCCCCGAAGGTGAGTGTGCACGGGTCCTGGACATGCTGGTCCACTCCATGTGCATGGTGCCCTAAGAGAGAGAGAAAGTGCTCTGCAAGCTCCTTTGTGCTCAGGTGTTGACGGGGGGTGATGAGGACTGTTGCTTGCATAGAAGATCAGCCTTGTGTTTGGGGTTAAGACCAGAATGTTATTCCTTATACATTACCTAGTTCTGGGGGATTAGAAGGGGAAACACTCTTGAGAACAGTCTGCTTAGGAGGGAGGTGCAGCCCGGCTCTTTGGGAGACTGTGCCCAAGAGCCGGGCTGCTGTCTTTCTGCACGAATCTAGAGGGTCTCCCTGGGCAGGGTGTGGTCGCAGGCCCATGTGCTAGCATGTTGACTCCTCTGGCCCCTGCCCAGACTGAGGGAGGAGTGTGGCCCCTGCTGGTGCAGCCTTTGTTTCTCTTGGAAATTAAAACACAATGAGACTATTTTGCAACAATGAGAATCCATGAGGAAGAGCCAGAATCTCATGGAGCAGATGGTTTCAAACTCTAGGTTTTGGAAAGTAGGCCCAAGAATTTGGAGGACTAACTCGAGAATCCAGCCTCTCCCGCCTCTGCCATGAAGGCTCCCTTTCCCTGAGCAGCCTTGGTTGGTTACCAGGAATGCCCTGGGCACAGACATCCTCATCCAGGAGGCTCATGTTGCGTCCTCAGGGCCGTAAGTTCCAACCCTGGTCTTTGTACTAAAGCCTCCTCTGCAGGGACCACACTCTTTCCCAGCTTGTCCTAGGAATCAGCCTGTGGGATGGAAGTCCCATGGTGTTTGTGATCCTGGGTCCATAGGGGATTGTCCAGGGAATTATGTATCACTCCTCAGATAACCTCTGATTTGTTCCGATTTAGGTTTTTTTGGTCTTGTAGACCAACTACCGTATTATATAGATGCTGTTGGAGTTGGGTTGCACACAGAAGGGTTGCTGAGTGGTTTTTAGTGTGTTGCAGCATCACTGCTGTCACATTCTAGTCGCTGTGTGCTGGGGTTAAGACTTCGTGTGCATCGAAGCGGAGTGAGCCCAGTCTGCCCCTGGCGCCGAGCTCTGCTTCTGATCGTCATGCTTGGACAATGCACGCAGCCCCATTGAGAGCTTTGTCCATGCTGCCTCCATCGGCCCTGCCCTGGGGTGGCGTGCGGGCCTGAGCTCCAGGTCCTGTGGGCGAACCCTATTCCAGAGTGCACATATGTGTCTGCCCTTTGGGCCCTTCTGATGTTTAGGAGATCTGGGTTATAGGAAAACGTTGTTTGAGTGAAGCCACAAGACACACGGGTTTCCTTGCATGTGAGGCTCCGTGAGGGGTGTTTCAGCCGTTGAGCGGATGGGGTGTCTGTGACCCTGCTCTGTGACCACTGAGCTGTCTTCCATGGGAGCACTGACCTGGGGGACACAGCCAGGAGACCCCTGCCCAGTGCTGTCCCTCGGCCCGGGGGGTGCCACACGGCAGCACTTCCCGCAGGAGGAAGGAAGCAAACCTTTCCTGGTTGAGGGAGCTCCTGGGAGATGGAAAGACTTTGTTCACAGGGATGTGGCTTCAGGAAAGTAGGTTGGCATCTCTAGAGATCAGAGGCCCTGCCGATGATAGCCGCTTGTTCAAAGTGTGAGACTTAGTGATGTCAAGCTGTTAATATAAAAAATTCAAATGAGAGAAAGAGATTTAAGGAATTAGGATAACACTGGTATATATTTTTCCCTAAATGAGAAGTGGACTCGGATTTTTCTGGATCCTGGATCCTTGTACCTGCAGTTTTCCCTCTGGTCCTCTTTAGCTTATTTTACTTCAGAAAGTTAAAGTATAATTGCCAGGTTTAAATTATTGGTAGGAAATGCTCTGGATAAAAAAAAAAGAAAACCAGTGCAGTGACATCCATTGAGGGTGCCTGGGCTCCTGGCTCAGCCATGGGGAGAGGCTCCTTACTGGAGCACAGGTGCAGACACACTGGGGGTCACCAGTCACCGTGTGTTACAATGTCAGCTCTGGCAGATTCTCTTTGGAATAAGTGGAAATCTGTTTTTTTATCCAGAGTTGGTTGAATCTTTGAGATTCAGATCCACACCCCAGTCACAATCAGTCTTCTTTGTCTCCTTGGATGGATGAAGACAGTGTGGCCGTGAGCCCTCCTAGTCTTTTGGATGCCCCCAAGAATGAGAATATTCCGCCTCGAGGCAGCTGGATGGACAGGGCAGGAGGGCCTGGCTGCCTTTGAGGAGGGCGAAGGCCCATGATGTCTGATGTTCTTTACTATGTGCTTCTCACTTTCCGTCCGTCTGCAGAGAATCTGGACGAGGCCAGAGAACAGAAAGAAAAGAGTCCTCCAGAAGCCCCTGCTGCCCCCCACACCCCCCCCAGCACCCCCGTCAAGCTTGAGGAAGGTGAGCTCTGAGATGGATGCGAGCGTGTGGCTGCCTGGCCACGGGAGGGTGCATGGCCTCCTGTGATCCGGCGTCTGCCGTGAGAGGCCGATTTCGTGTCCTGTCCAGTGAGGGAGAGTGCCCGGGTGTCAGTAGTTGAATGGACAGTGGTGAAGAAGCAAGTGTTTGCGTGGAAACCAGCATGACACATGGTTCTGAACTGGGCCCCGTCTCCCTTGCTCCTGCTGGTTTGGCTCTGTCCTGGGTCCCTTGAGGCAGCAGATTTGGTAGTGAGATGTCAGGATAAGGTGGGAAGCTAGACTTGGGGGATCGGAGCCCACCTTCGTTTATGATGTCCATTTTGCCCACTGCTTACGCATTTCTCAAGCCGTACTGTGTCCAGATCACCCCTCTAGAAATGTCTTCCATTGTGTCTGGGCTGCAGGACCGCGTGTGACCTGCCGTAGTAATCAGTCCGTGCAGTGTGCTGGCCTCCACTGGCCTCTCAGACCACCCACTGTGTGTCTGTGGTGTGTGGCCTGCGTGTCTGTCCCTCGGTCTTCCGTGTTGTGCTTCCCGTGCCTGTGGGGAGCGTGTGACTCGCCTTCCTCCCCACTGTTTGTCCACAAGAATGGCTTAGCCGTTCTCCTCCTGTAACCCAGTGGCTGTGACTGAATGCCTAGATTCTCTCCCTGTGCTTTTCTCTTCTGCGGCTGCGTTACAAGCAGGAGGCGGATGTGCTAAAGAATACCTCTTACCGTAGTAAGTACCGCTCGTGTCCGGCCTGCTGCTCAGCCCGCGCTCCCTGTGCTTTGCCTCACTCTCCTGCTGCTTTGTTGCTTAGTGAGTTCTGTTTTCTGTTTATTCAAAGTAAAAACAGAGCCCCCCCCTTTCATACCTAGTTCCCCCTCCCAGGCAGTGGCATCTTGGCAGAGGCCCGGTTGCCTGAGAGCTGGGTGGTGGCAGCCTGCCCCGGGGGCTCCTGGGGACTGAGGCGGTGCCACTCCAGGCCTGTGGCCTCAGGAGGTCCAGGGCGGTCACGTGGCCCTGCCGAGCCTGTGCTTGCCCGGTGTGATCAGACACACACGCAGACTAGGTTCAGGCAGGTGGGTGTGCCTCGTGCTGCATGGGGGTCGCTTTTATTGGGATCTGGGCTTAAGCCGAGAGCTTAAGCATAATTGGGGGTTGGGGCAGGAGAGCTCTGTCTGGTACTCTGTTTTTCATGTGGCATTTTGGTCACATGGTCAAGTTCCCCGAGGCACCCACAGGCCACCTCTGCATGCCAACTTCCTCCTGTCCCCCTAAGTGAGGGAGGACATTGAACTGTCCCAGGACAGCAGGTGGCTCAAGGGAAGGCTGGGGTGGCCCCAGCCTCCTAGAGCTGGAGCGCTAAAGTGTTTGTGGCCCAGAGCCTCCTGTAGCCGCTTCTCACCCACGCTCAGCGCCGGCTGGGTCCCCCTGGCCCGGCCTGCGGCTTGGTGTTTCCATACTAAGTTTAGTTTTGCCTCAGCAGCCAATCGCTTATAACTTTGTAGGATGTTATAAAAATCTACAAAACTGGTTTCCCCCCTGGTCAGAGTCTGTAGAGATCTGGTGATGGGAACTTCCCCGGAAACCCGCCCTCAGCCTGTAACTTCACTGCGAGTTACCTTTTGCCCTTTCGTGTTCCCTTGTACCCCAAGTTCCCATGTTGGAATGCTGAAGCTGGCCTGGTTTTTGTCCCTGTGCCTCACCTTACAGTTCCCCTCTGTTCTTTCATTCTTCAGCCTCCAGTGGCTTTATTTTGTTTGATGTTGACACAGTGCGCACGGGGTCTGGGAGTTAACCATGGTTAACCATGGAGTTTTCCATGGTTTTCTTCTTGGGGGAGACCAGGTTTGTGGACCCAAATTTAGGCCTAATTTCAGGACTACTAATACATGCCCTTAGGGTTCTAGAACAGACTCCTGTCCAAGTGTTAAACATAGAACAACATCCTAGTGCAGTGCTGCCGGCTTGTCCAGCTCTCTGACTGGGGCTTGAGGTCCCAGGACCATGTCTGGATGCCTTGGTCTGTCCGCACACTGTCCACGAGGAGGAGCTGAGAACGCCACCCACCCCTCCCCACTAAGGTTACATTTCCATTTTGTACTGTGAGCCTTGAAGTAGAGTAGACCTGATTTAGGGTTTCTTGTTGTCATGTCAGTAAAAGCCCCTAGAGCCCAGCCCCGTGGCCGTCTCGGTGCAGGGCACTGCCTCTCTCGGGGTGCCCCACCCAGGTCCCACAGCTGCCCTTCAGCCCTGTCTCTCACCCCCCCCCCCGCCAGACCTGCCGCAGGAGCCCACCTCTGGAGAGGACAGTGAAGCTGCCACCTTTAAGCCGACTCTCCCCGACCTGTCCCCTGATGAGCCTTCAGAAGCGCTCGGCTTCCCCACATTGGAGGAGGAGGAGGAGGAGGAGGGGCTCTGTGAAGCCCATGAGCCTCCCAGCCCCACCAGGTCCCCTGTGGTGGCCAGCCCCGAGCCAGTCTCCGCCCAGGCGGCAGAAGAAGCCACCTCCCCAGCTGCTGAGGAGGCGGCTGCCGTGGACCCTGGCAGCGACGGGTCTCCCGGCAAGTCCCCTTCCAAGAAAAAGAAGAAATTCCGCACCCCCTCCTTTCTGAAGAAGAGCAAGAAGAGGAGTGACTCCTGAAGGCCCGTCCTGCACACACCGATGCCACCAGACTGCCCCCATCGTGTCCTGTCTTGTCATGGAATGCAAAAAGCCCATCCCTCCACGTAGCTAGAGCTCTCCTCACAGTGTGACCGAATCCCCATGTAGACCGGTGCTAACCTCGTGTGCGTGTGCAGCGGGCCTCCTCCTGGGGGCGGGGGGGAGCCGTGTCTCTGCGGCCCCTTGACTTCTGTCCGCCCTGCCTGGGCCAGCACCCCACTTCATGCACTCCCCCAGGCCCGGACGTCCTTGTTCTGGCTGGACAGCTGGAGGCCCTGGCGGCTCTGGCCTTCCCTCCCTCTCCTGTGGTGCAGTCCCCATGCTGTGTGTCTCCTAGGCTTCCCTTCACCCCCACGTCTCAGGTGACTGGGTCAGACTTGGAGCTTCCTGCTGGCGTTTCTTGCTCCATGGGTCGTAGCTACAGAGCTTCAGCCCTGTAAAAGCACTCCTGAGCCCGCTAGTGGCTCCAGGCACCCTGACAGCCTTTGATTCTGGGACCCTACAGCAAAGGGGCCTGTGTACACCCCATGCGCCCTGTGCATGTCTGATGGCCCTGAGGCCAGAAATGGGGTTCAGTGGCCTCCACTTTCTTACTGGGGTCTCCAGATTCCAGTCCTAGAGAAGAGACATGAATAGCGAGAAGAGTCCTTTTTAGAATTTTCTTTCATCAGGTTTGCAATTCAGCCTCCATTTTTGACCATGACCATGAAGGGGCCGCTCTTGGCTTAGTTTCCCCCTTGGTCCTGCTGTGGAGTGCCATAAAGCGCTGCTCACTTCCTGCACGGGAGATTTGGGAACCGGGAAGGGAGGGCCTCTTAATTTAACCCAGTCTGAAGGATTCCCTCGTTTTGGTAAAAGGTGGCTTAAGGTAGAAGGGGATTCAGTGGTCCTTCCCCAGCTTCTCACAGTAGTCATTTGTGGAGCCGGGCCTGCCTCTTCTCATGGGACATCATAAATTTTCACTGAGATTCCTGAAAGATCTCGTGCAGCTGCTCAGCAGACACTAGTGGGGGCTCATTCTGGGGGCTCCCTGGCATAGGCCTGGCTAGGTGCCAGCTCATCACCTCCCTAGAAGTGGGCTGGGGTCTCCCTCTCCTGACCCCAAGCAGGACCTGAGGCTGGCTGCATGGTGCCACCCGCTGCTTCGAGCTTTCCAGAGACTTGCTTTCTCTGGGGTATGGTTTTGTTGCCTTGGTGGTGTCCAGGTTCCCCACCCTCACCTTGTCCCTCAGTTAACCATGGACTCTGGCCCTTCTTTTGTCCCACATATGCAATGACTTCCATTTTACTTTTGTAGTTTATTTTAACTCTTTGTATCACATGAAGTTTAGTCGTGTATATGGACACAGGCTTGGGAGGATGGGTCCTGCGTCCTTCACTGTAACATGTTTTACTCACAAATAAAACTCTTTAAGCAGTTTCCTTGTCTAAACTTGGGAAGCAATTTTGCATTTAATTGCTTTCCTTTGCTCCTTTAAGATAGGATTCGTGTCGAGTCCCAAAAAGAGAGCCTCAAGTGGTTTTTTTTTTTTTCAATATTTATTCAAGAGAGACAGTGTGCGTGCGTGAGAAAGAGGGGCAGAGGGAGAGAATCTCCAGCAGACCCTTCCAACCCCCCCCCCAGCCCGAGCGCAGAGCCCCACAAAAGGGGCAGATCCCATGACCCTGAGATCATGACCTGAGCTGAAATCAAGAGACGGAGCCCCCTAGCCCCGCCCCCCCCCAAGTGTTTAATTCTTGATCAAACACTGTTGCTTTGCACTGGGGAGGACCCTGCAGCCCCTGCAGCCACAGGCCAGGGCAGGACATGTGATGGGGAGAGCCCGGCACAGGGGCCCCTGCCTCCCTGCTCTGCCAGGGTTCAGGGTGCATCCCAATATCGCCCAGCGTGTGCTGAGCCCAGGCTTGGAGGGCCCTGTGTTCCACCTTCTGTCCTCAGCCTCATGCAGAATGGCAGCGGACTCAGGAAGAGCCTGGGACACTTCTCCATGGAGCTCTAAGAGCCTTCAGTTTAAGTTGCTGCTTCTGGTGCCTGGGGCTCTTGGGGGTGGGGATGGTGAGGCACTGTGGGTATCGGAGAGAGGCAGTGGATCTGAAACAGCTGCTTTATTTTGACATTCAGAGGCCTGGCTGACACTGTGCTGCTGAAAGAGAGGCCAAGAGAAAGCCTGGAAGGTTTTGGAGTCATGCTCCCAGCGGGACAGGCAGGGCCAGCAACACCTAGGGAGGAGCCAGGAGAGTGTTGGGCCCTCTGGGGCTGCAGGCCCTGGGCTGTCCTGGGTTGGGCCCAGGGGGAAGGAGGTCCCTGGCCCAGGCCTCCCCTGCCCCAGCGCAGGTCGGGGCTGGCTCAGCTACTCAGCCTTGAGAGCGTGGGCTGGAGGCCTCAGATTCCACAGGAGCAGGAAGGGGAGCAGGAAGAGGCCGGAACACACGGTGAAGCAGACCTGGGCCCCTGCCAGCCAGTATACTGTGGAGAGACAGCCTGAGTGGGAACGCGGGCCCACACTGGCCCTGCCGCTCCTTGGCCCCAGGATGGTAGCAGTGTGGCCCTGGCCCTGTGCGCTTACCTGAGGCAGCCACCATAGGTCCCACTGCCCTGGCCAGGGCGCCCAGGCTCCTTAGGGTACCCATGATTGTGCCTTTCTGCCCAGATGAGCCTGCGGGGGAGACGGGGAGGAGGCCATCAGGTGCCCACAGGCCTCCTCCTAGCTGGGGGTCTCTGGTGACGGAAAGGCTTCTCACCATAGTTGGCAACCACAGAGGACAGGCAGGGCACCACGACCGCGGCAGCTGACGGGAGACACCAGGAAGGTTGAGGTCAGCCAGGGAGACAACAGGGGGGCTGTGACCTAGAGCCCCAGCCCAGGGAAGGCCCACTCACCGAAGGAGTACAGCAGCAGCCCCAAGCCCAGCATGGGCAGCGTGAGCCCCCAGCCGATGAGGAGGAAGGCCGGCACGAGCAGCAAGATGGCCTGGCGGTGGGCACAGTGATCAGGACCCACCCCTGCTGTTTCCAGCAGGGCTTAGGCCACAGCAGTGCTCCCCACCCCAGGCTTCCTGGGGAGCCCCGTACCCGCTTCACAGCTGCAATCTCCCCACCAGGGCTGATCCTCCGTGCGTAGGCACCCTGCACGGCGGCCATGGTGAGGCCGATGAAGAAAAACATCTTTCCCTGCTGGAGGCTGGAGGCAAGGGAGCGGTGAGCACCCGGGCCCTGCAGCTGGCTGAGCACCCCTGCTTCGCTGGCCAAGCCAGGGAGCCAGGGTGACAACCGGTTCAACACGGTCCTCAGGGCCAGGGTGGGAGCAGACCTGCAGCTGGGGCGTCAGGCCAGGGAGATGGCAGGATGCTCCCAGGTCAGGTCCATCGGGGACCCAGCACCCCTACCTGCTGAACTGGAAGCGCTGGTGGGCAAGGAAGCTGAGCGTGTACTCCAGGCCGGAGAACAGGAAGAGGTAGAGGAAGTACACCAGGCCCAGGCGGCGGAGGCTCTCAAGTCCTGGCAAGCAGTGGGGAGGGGCTGACGATAGCTGGGGGCAGGTCTGGGCTGATGGAGGAAGGGACCTGTCCCACCCTCACTCAGTACAGGGGCGGAGGGTGAGGGTAGTTAGGTGGCTCCTTACTGTCTCCAGCTGGTGGGTCCTGGCCTTGGGCCACGGCCGAGAAACGGAGCAGGGCCAGGGGGCTGAGCAGATCTGCAGCAGCTCGGAACCCAGGGGTGATGGAGGGTGCCTGGGGTGGGGGCAGGACTGGAGGCCAGGCGGCTGGGGAGGGGCAGGACCTGAATCTGCCCTGGCCTCCAGTCCCCCTGATGGGCCTTAGGGGCAGCGGCACCAGAAGACAGCTCAGCCTCCCCTGGTCTCCCCGCACACCCAAACTGAGCCCCCAGCCCTGGGACCTCTCAGTAGTCTTTCTGGGTCCGCCCTTACCCGCTTCTCTGGGGGCAGAGTCTCTGGCAGAAAACAGAAAATGAACAGCAGGTTGGAGGCAGCGAAGAGCAGGGCCAGCCAGGGTACTGTCTCCGTGGGCAGGGAGGCACCCAGCATGGGGCCCAGGGTGAAGCCCAGTGAGAAGGCCACCCCGATGACTGCCTGAAGAGAAGGCCGCCTGAGCCAGGCACGAAGACCCCAGGAATCCCCAGCCGCTCATCCCCTGTCACCTGCACGCACCATGCCTCGGCTGCGGGCGGAAGGTGAGCCCAGGTCAGCTATGATGGCCGTGGAGAGGCTGACGTTCCCCTTGCTGATGCCCCCAATCACCCTGGAGGCCAGGAAGGCCGCGAAACTCCTCGAGGCAGCCCACACTGCGTATGAGGTGGCCAGACCTACCTGCCTCAGGGTGGAGCCCACAGGGCGGGTATGGTCACCTGAGGCCACGAGGGGCCCAGAGTTGGGCCGACAAACCTAGGTCACATCCTTGGGGCCCTGCCCCATTCTAGAACATCCAAGGGCCACTTGTGTTCCCAAGGTCCCCATAGGTGGCAGGAGCAGCTCTGGGAAAGCCTGGCTGGGCCATGGGACTACCACTCCCTCAAGCACCACACTCAGGGGGGCAGTGAGGGGCCAACCCCCTTTCTCCCTAGAGGCCTGCCGGGCAGGCGAGAAGAAGCTGCACATTCCCACGCCTCGGGTACCCCCGTACCAGGGACAGCAGCATCACCAGGCGCCTCCCCAGACAGTCCGAGATCGCCCCCGTGAGTGGAGCCAAGAGGAACTGCAGGAAGGAAAAGACCGAGCCAATGAGACCTGGAAGAGACAGAGGTTTTGTTCCCCAAGGGTCTGGTCCTGTGGGGTGAGCCTGCACTCCCACACCATGGGCCTCCAGCTGAGGTGCCCTGACCACCCGCAGACATTGCGCTTGGATACTGGCGGCCAGTAGCCAGAAGCAGGAAGGTGGGGACAAGGGCTGGGATGAATTGGAGGCTGGGCAGAGACACACATCCGGAGAGGGTTGCAGGGGCCCCAGCGCGGAGCTGGTGGGCCTACCTCCGAAGAGGACGCTGTTGTACCGCTTCTCTGCCGGCATCCTGATCGCAGCGGCAAACCAGTCCACACCCCGCTGCCACATGCCATAGAGGGGGTCCTGGGGGACACGGGACTGTGACGAGGGTGCGGGGCGCGGGCAGCTGTGGTGGGGGGAGTCGGGGCGCCTCTAAATATGGACGAGGAGGAGTCTTACGTGGGCGCGGCCGTGGCTCTCCAGCAGCCCTGGCAGCAGGGGCAGCAGCAGAGTGAAGGCCAGAAGGTCCAGCAGGAGGCCGAGGAACACCACGGTGATCACGCGCGTCTCCTGCGCCGTCTGCGGGCGGATGGGTGGGCGCGGGGTGCAGCTCCCTCCGGCTCCCCAGCCCATGATCCCGCCTGGCTGAGAGGGTGGCAGGTCTGCATGCGCCCGCCTCTGGGTACCCCAGCCCTACACGGGGGTAGACTGAGTCCCCCAGCTCCTGCCAGGCGCCCGGCCAGCCAACAGCCACCAAGAACCCTAAAGACAGCGCCTGACCGCCCCGCTCACGGGCGCCCTCCCCCGATCCCGGCAGGCGGGAAACTCAGGGTGAGGAGTTGCGCAGAGAAACCGCAGCCGCGGATGCCAACCGTCGCCAGGGGCCGGATGAGGGCATCGCGGCCCTGGGCACCATCCGACCCCACACAGCCACCCCCGTCCTCGAGCGGAGCGGGCGGGGAAACTGAGGCCCGGAAGGAGGGCGGCCCCGGGCCCCCGCCCGCCCGGACCCCAGACCTCGCCCGCACCCGGGACCCCACCCCACCCCGGCTTGTCTCCCGGGCGGGACAGCGGGGAGCGCACTGGACGCGGGAGCAGCCCCGCCCTGCACTTGCCGTGGCCGCGCGCTCGGGGCGGACGGACGAACACGGAGACACCGATAGATGGACGAATGCCGAATAGACCGCCGGGCCCGCTGTAGGGGGCGTGGCGCGCACTAACCACTCCCCCCGCCCCGGAAGTGGGAACGCCGGGCTGCTTCCTCTTCCGGCCGGCTCGCTCTGGTCGTGGGGCGGATGTGGCGGGGCAGCTGCGCCCTCGGGGCCGAGTGTTACGGGGCTGCTGTCTGGGTCCCTGACGTGCCGGCCTGGGGCTGCGACCGCACACACCTGTGTCCCCGGGCCCCGGACAGGGCGGTGGGGGCGAAAGACCCTCGAGAGCGGCAGCGGCCGGCCTGGCCCCGGCCCTGCCCGCAGGGTGACAGGAGCGTTGGGAGACGCGGCTGGGCCCCCACAGCCATGTGCGTGCAGCCCGGCGCCGTATTCCGAACCCGGTCCCCGTCGCAGTCCGTCTCGTAGAGGCCGGGAGTCCGCTCCCACCAAACCGGGCGCCCCTTCCCCGGAGGACGCGCCCGCTCCCGTCCATTCTCCCGCACGCCCCACACGCCTCAGAGCTTGGCCGCACGGCAGACTGAAAGTGTTCCTGAGTTGCTGTCCTGTGATCTCCGCGGGACTTTAGAGCGAGGTCTCCGCACCCGACTGGGTCTCGGGCAGAGTCCCGGATGGAAGGACTCGGTGAATTAAAGTCGCAGTAGCAACGGCTGGGGGACAGCACAGGCCGTGCAGGAATAGCAGGCCAGGCCTCCTCCCTGTGTGGGGTTACTGGACCTACACATGTGGAGCGGTGTCCCCAAGGGGGAACCGCTGGCCCTAGGGGAAGCCCACCGGGTGTCCCTGCAACTCATCCAGGAACCCGAGACTGCGCTAGGCAGGCGAGACCCACAGGCCCGCGGGGACACTCTGACCCCATGCTCTGCACCCTGAGTTCTAACACCCGTCAACTTGTCCAAGATCACACTCCCCATTCTCCCCAGGTCACCCTGTCGCTCAGGTTCCCACATCCATTCTGGCCACCCCTTAATCTCTCTGGTCACTGCTGTGGCCAGCGCATGGCCTCAGGCACCGGTGCCACCATTCAGGGCCGGTCAGTGGGCCTCAAGCCTGAGACGTTGGCCTCCGCCACCCACCAGCCTGGGGAGGGCCGGGCCTCCAGACACCTGCCTCACTGGATGTTACCCGGACAGACCTTCCGATTGTCCGGAGGCGCCTCTGCATGTGACGGGGCAGGACCTGGACGCAGGAGAAGACAGCCTTTATTCCGTTCAGTGCCTCATTGGGACACTATTTATTTTTTGAACTTTTTCCTTTTCAGAGCCTTCCATTCACCTTCCTGTGTGGCCAGACTATTAAAAAGCTGTTTAACTTTTCGCTTTCTTTCCGCATCCCTTAAAAAAAGGAGAAAGAATCCCATTTTTACATTCACCTTGGCATTTTTACCTGCGTGACCCACCAGCAGCTGGCATCCACGCAGGCCAGTGCACCCGGCCCCAGCCCAGACCCCCAGCCCCCACTCACCGCTCCAGGGTCTCGGAGAGCTGCATCCGGGCCAGAAACTGGTTGTCCCTGCGGATCTCCCGCACAGCCCCTTTAAATTCACGCTTGTGCTTGTGGATCAGCCTCCTTCGCTCCTGCTCCTCCTTGCTGCTTCCCTGCTTCCTCCCAAACTCCAGGCTGAGGAGAGAGCCAGTGTCAGGAGGCCCAGGTTCCTCTCCCTGCCCACACCCCCCACCAGCCCGACACCCACACTTTGACCAGCCGGGGGGTGAAGAGCTTCAGTGGCTCGGGCTTGCTCTTCGCACAGACCAGTGGCCGGCAGCGGGGCTCGGGTTCCTCCAGGTTGGCCAGCGCGCTCTGGCACAGTTCCTGCAACCAGGGATGTGGAGGCTGTTGCAGGCCTGGCTGACGTGAGGCCTCCTGGGTTGAACGCGGGCGCAGCCAAAGCCTGGCTGCGAGGGAGCCCCACCGCTGTGTGGACAGGTCCCGCTTACACCCCTGGGCACACTTCCTGCTGGCAGGACAAAAGATGCCCAAGACCCTTCTAGAAACCTCTCTGGGCACTCAGGCCTGCTTCAGCACCAGAAGACTCTATGGACTCTCCTTCCCCAGAGAAACTTGTCACCATGGGCACAAGGGACCTACCCCTATGGACACACACAGGGGAGCCTTCACTCTACCTCGGGCGGCCACACCACGGGCACCAAGCAAGACCCCGTCCAGGACAAGTCACTTCTCAGTTATCCCACTTCCATCATCTCCCGTGGGCATTTCCAGAGCCACCCCTCAGACAACCTACCTGCTAACCTGCTCCCCACTTGTGGGGGTGCCAAGCTGGCGCACAGGGCCACGGGGCGGAGGCCTCACCTGGAGCTCTGGAGGGTGACTGCAGCCAGCCAGGTGCTCCATCAGCAGGGCTCGCAGCGGCCTCACAATGGCGTAGAAGGATGGCAGCGAGCTGTAGAACTGCGCACAGCCCTTCACCAGAGCCAGACACACAGCCAGGCAGGACAGTCTGTGGGGAGGTGGGGGTGGGGCGACACCCAGCTTTAGGCCCAGAGGCAGGAAGGGGACCAGCTTGTTCCATTCCATCATTGCCACAGTCTGTCCTCTCAGCAAAAACCACAACCCCCAACACACAGCTCTGACAAACCCACCACGGGCTGGAGTATACGCGTAGCGTGGTGTTGGGCAGGACAGCTGCCCCGTGTCCCTGAGCAGAGAGGGTCATCGTGGGAAATACAGCTGCGGACCCGACTGGACACTTGGCACCACTCGGCTTTGGGGAAATGTAAACTACATCCACATGGAGTTGACGCCCCACCCATGCCCTGCTGTTCAACACATGCAACAAAGTAATGGGATGTTAGGAGCATGGGGAGCAACTGGTCCTGTAAAGTAACAGGATGCTGTCTGAAAAACAGCATGGGGAGTCCTCAGAAAAATGAAACCTAGAACTACCATGTGACCCCGCAATTCTGCTCAGTTGGTACCCAAAGAATGAAAAGGGCCTCAAAGAGATGCCTGCA
The DNA here is from genome assembly GCF_020171115.1 of Neogale vison. Lineage (NCBI taxonomy): Eukaryota > Metazoa > Chordata > Mammalia > Carnivora > Mustelidae > Neogale > Neogale vison. The sequence continues at coordinate 67,002,731 of NC_058101.1, read as the reverse complement.
TCCCACATTTATGGCAGCTAAAATGGGAACACCCAAGTTCTGTGGACAGATGGACAGATGAGCAAAACATGGTCCATTCACACGATGGAACATTATCCAGCCTTAAACAGGAAGGACATTCTGACACCTGATCCCGCCTGATGAACCCGGAGGACACGGCACTATTATGTGAAATATGCCAGCTACGAGAGGACAGACACTGTGATCCCACTTCTAGGAGGTCCCCAGAGGATCCAGAGGCTAGAGGCAGAAGGCAGACGGGGTGCCAGGTGTCGGGGAGGGAGTGGGAGACTGGTACACAATTTGTCCTAGGAATGACAACTTCTGGTTGTGAACGGTGGTGGTGTCCGCACCAGGGTATAGACATACTGGATTCCACTCCACCGCTGGCTTCACAGTGAAAACAGTATACCTTCTGTTGTGTGTTTTACCACAACACAAGAATGTCAAATATTCCATAATTTAAAAAAATTAGAGAACAAAAGGACTACTAACAAAAAGCCCCAGCCCTCCTGTGCACTTAATGTGTGTGCCCTCCCCACCCAATTTACACTTCGAAACCCAGTCCCCACTGTGATGGTGTCTGGAGGGGAGTCCTCTGATCCATGAGCATGGGCTGTCTCCTTGTACTCAAGCCTTCCTTAAAAGTGTCCGCCATGTCTTGTAATGTCAATTATCTTTTCCTTCCTGGTATTTAATTCCCATGTTTTATTCTTTTTGATGCTATCGTAAATAAAATTCTCGAAGTTTCCTTTTCATCTGCTGTGTATAGAAACGCAACTGATTTTTTGTTGACTTTGTACTCTGCAATTTCACTCCATTAGTTTATTAGATCCAACAGCTTTTTTCTCATCTTTGGGATTTACCCCCATTATCAGACCGTACCACCTGCACACGCCACACTGGTGCATTCATCCTCCGGGGCCCAGCTCTCTCCAGTTCCAGGCTGGCCCAGCCCTGAGCATGCCCTCCCTGGCGCACCAGGCACCCCTGCACCTACCTGGTGTGGTTGGCCTCCGTCTTATTTTGGGCCTTCAGTCCATAGGCCCAGTGGAGGGACAGGCCTCTCCTCTGCCACGTGGCTTTGTCCTCTTTATCAGAAACCACGAGCAACTCTGAGTTCTTCCCAGATGCTCTGAAAGGGTGCACCAGAGTGTAACCTGAAGTCCAAGCAGGACAAGGACAAAGATGGCCTCTGAGCATCACAGCTCACAGGGAAGGCTGTGCGTGATTAGGCCATTAGAAGACTCACTTCAGACACTCTCACCGTGTTGACTACACAGAGGTGGGTTTATAGCTCCTGCAGGGGTGACGGGGACAACTGCCTAGGTCCCTGACCTCGTTGGGGAGACAGGCAGTAGACCATACCCAGGAGACAGAGTATCAGAAAGCAACGCAGTGGGAAAAGGGGGAGAGCAGGAGCAGATGGCACACAGTGAGCCCGGTCAGAGAAGGCCTGTCCCAGAGGATGAACGCTGGCACAGTGGACAGAAGCCCATCACCACCCAGAAGAGCAATTGAGGCAATGGGCGTGGCTGGCCTGTACACTGGGCACAGCAAAGCCATTGGCAGTGGGGCAAAGGGAGAGGAACCAATGCCTGCCCCCCCACTGTAGTGTCCACTGTGCCTCGAGCTGTGGCCATCTCCCAATAGGTCCCCCAGGTGAGTCTGCGCCTCTCCAGGCCCAGGCCCAGCGCACATGGCAAAGGGGTCTGTGCAGTCCGGGTGCAGCGGCTGCATGCAAGGGTCTGCCTATGACGTCACGAGGGGAAAGCAGGATAGACAGCGTGTCTGGGGTTGCACGCCTGGCACTGGTGAGGCGGTCTGCATGGCAGGCCTTATGGTCTACATTGTGACATCAGATGGAATGAGCTATGATGGATGATCGATCGATCAGGGCAGGAAAGGTGGTCCTGAGGATGCGGACCAAGAGGCGGAGCCCAGGAGGCACCTAGACCACCAGAGAGGGGAGCAGTGGGGGGATCAGTGTTACGGGCGCTATGAGAGGGGGCAGGGAGCCAAGACTAGCACAGCCCAGAAGGCCAGATGACGCTGAAACTCCTTCTCCTTACAATACGGCTTCTGACGGGCACGCCTTCCAAAATTCCCAGCACTCTAGGAACTACGTAGACTGGGCTGCACACTAGAAATGTGGGCCACAAAGAGGGAGCGCAAATGTTCTTGTGGCCCAAAAACAAAACAAAAGATCTTAATGATATGCTCACCTAACCCCAAGTATAAAAATGTCATTTCAACACAGAATCAATATAAAAGAACTGTTTCATGTATTTTTGACAATAAGCCTCGGTCTCTGGGGTCCATGCCGTGTGTGGCCGCTGGTGACTGTAACAGCAGGAACAGTGGGCCCCCGGTTCCCTTGGGTGCAGGGGTGTCCAGCCAGCCACAATGAGAGGCCACAACCCTGGACAGCGGGACTTCAGACCAACTCACCGCGGCCACACTTGTTTGGCGATGCAATGTAAAGGATTCCAAGGAGGAAATTCACGAGCTCAGGAATGAACCTCCGAGACAAGGACACGTAATCCAGGAACACGCAGCACACGAACAGGCCCTTCACCACGTCTTGGAGTGACAGGATGGGGCACTGGCATGGGAGCATAGGCTGTGGTCAGCTGTCAGGAAGAAAGTCCCAGAAGGCTGCGCTAGCTACACAAGGTGGCATCCCGGCTGAGGTCTGTGGCCACAGAGCTGTCCCTGCACAGAGGAAGCACTGGCCTTGCCACAGTGGGGCTAAGCGGGATTAAACCTGGTGAAGAGAGGCGCGTGGGTGGCTCAGTGGGTTAAGCCTCTGCCTTCAGCTCAGGTCATGGTCCCAGGGTCCTGGGATTGAGCCCTACATTGGGCTCTCTGTTCAGCAGGGAGCCTGCTTCCCCCTCCCCCTCTGCCTGCCCTTCTGCCTACTTGTGATCTCTGTCAGAGAGATAAATAAATAAAATCTTAAATAATGTAAATAAATAAAATCTTTGAAACAAAACAAAACAGAAAACACCTGGTGAAGAGCGAGGCCCTATCCTGCCAACCCGCCGCCAGCCTGCAAAGCGCCGCTACTCAGTCTTTTTAAGCCAAAAAGGGAACAGAGACCATATGAGACCCAGCACATCACCACTAATTCCAAAGGCTCTTTTCAGTGTCACCCCCTTTATGACCTCGTCTGGGGCCACTCCTGGGGTCTTCCTCACAGGACCCCAGCCATGCACCAGCATGGATGTACCTTGGTGAGCAGCTGGCTCATGCACACCAGTGCGGGGGTCACCACAGGGTGCCAAAGGTCGGAGGTCGGAAACAACATCCCGGCGATTTTCAAATACACGAGCTGAAAGACAGCATCACCACACACATTAGGGAGAGCGAAGTTCAAAACACGGCCTTTTGATGGCACAGGACAAAGCAGGTTTGGACCTTCCCAGTGAGGGGCCACGGCCCCCTCCCTGCACAGGTAGGGCTCGCCCATTCTCACATGTGCACATGCACACACACAAGCCAGACTCTGCCAAACGCCCGCCGAGCACGGAAAACACCCAAACAGCAACGGGCAGATGTGGTGAGAACTGCTCACCGACCCCCATTTCCTTGGACACGAGACCTTCCTGGGCTTGGCTCCCACTCAGGGAAATGTAGACTGAAGCCCTGTCCCGGAGCCGTTTACTTTTCCCACAAGAGAGATGCCAGGCCACTGGCGAGGCTGCTGGGGAGGCCGTGGGCTCCGGGCAGGGGTGCAGACATGCAACAGAAAGGGAAGGACACACTCCCTCCATGGACCCTTGAGTCCCCCCGCTGCGCTGGGCTCAGCACGGCCCTAAGGAGCCAACGTGAGCCAGGACTCTGGCCCACACAACTAGGATGCAAACGACAAGTGAGGCTACGTGCGGCAGCGGCAGGAGCGCAGACGCCTGGGGTGCTCAGATGGCTGGGTGTCTGCCTTTGGCTCAGGTCCTGATCCTAGGGTTCTGGGATCCAGCCCGGCAGCGGATCTCTTTGCTTCTCCCTCCGCCGCTCCCCCTGCTCGTGCTCTCTTCCCATCTCTCTCCGTTCAAGGACAGTGCCGGCTTGGAAGACGACACTCTCCAGGGACCACACCCCCCAGGAGGCACAAGAGAGGCTGCTTCACAGACAGGCACCTGTGTTAGTAGGTTTTGCACACCCTTCCTCTGGTCCAAAGGCCCCCAAGAAACCCTCCCAGACCCCAGCACTGGGCCACTGTGAGCTCATGAGGAGCTCAGGAGCCCCTAACTTCTCCTTCCTGCTCCCGGCATGGGCTCCAGGATTGGCCATAGACCTGCTGGGGCGGGGGCATTCTGCCGAGTCCCCCATGCTGCCCCCCACCGGGACTCCAGGGGACACAGGCACAGGATGGCAGAGGGGAAAGCAGCGCCTGCTCCTCGCGTCACCAGCAGTGGACCGAGTGTCCGCTCAGGGAGCTGCTGTGATAGCAACAGCCCGTTTACTGAGTGCTGCATCTGGGCCATGACGCAGTCATGACATGGGAGGCATTTACTGCAACCCCAGCCCCGCTCACAGACAAGGACACAGGTCCACACAGCTTGTCTGAGGAACTGGAAGGGTCCTGCCATGTGGTCTCTGCAACAGGTGTCCGCTGTGACACACGGGTGTCTGCCGAGGGCTGGGGCTCCCGGACATTGGCTCAGATCCCACTTGGGTTGTGGGGGAGGAGCACTAAAACTAGGAGCACAAACCCTATATTTTTAAGCTTCTGTTAATCACTGCTCTTCATTTCCACAGAAATCCTAGAACACAGAACAGACTGGGCAAGTGTTTCTTCGTGGTCATAGATGCCAATGAGGTGGCCCACAGCTGCCATGGGGCTGTTAGAGCCCCAGAGGTGCTTGGGTGCCTCCATGGGGCCACAGCTGAGCCAGGGCATGGGCTCAGTCCTTCCGAACACAGACACGTTCTGTTTGCCCTAAAGCTTCTTCACCACGAAGGCTGAGCACAGCCCCATTCCCACGGCGTCACAGCAGTGAAACACATTCCCATGACTCGTTGGTGAGTAGATGATCCTTCCCACTTTGTTCCAGTCTGTTCTCCAGCTCAGTCTGGAAGCTCAAGGGCATGGCAAACCTACCACACAACGCGACTTCCACTCAGCCGGCCCTCTTCTGGCCGGCCGACAGCACCAGCCCCCAGGCCCGAGACCAAGCCCCCACTTACCACATCCAGGCCTGGAAAAGCCGCCCGGCCTCTGGCCTCAATGGCCCCTTCCATCTCGTGCATGGCATCTCGCAGGACGAATTTTATAGAGTCGCTTGCGGAGTCAGGAAACATTTGGCAAAGGTTATATAACTGCCTGTTAACCAGAAACATGGGTCAGGGGAAAATGACCTCAGGTAACAAAATCATGAAGAACGCCCCCAAACCTCAAGTTCACCATGTTCTGTGACATCACCTGCTGGCTAAGCAAGTGAGCACGTAAGGCCCTGGACGCACCCTTCTCCCCTCACTGGTCTGGTAGCCCTGCCGGGCGATCAAGAGAACGCTCCTGCTAGTGTTTGTTTCAGAACACCACTCGTACTTTTGCCATCTCCCAGAAAGTCCAGCTTCTCAGTATCGACAGCAGAAGCCTAAGGCTGTAAGGAGCATGTTCTCTGAGCCAGACTCAGGGAATGGGTCCAAGATGCTGCCCACAGGAGCACAGCAGTTTCTCCCAAGCGCTGTGGTACCGGCAGAAGGTGGCACGGGGACGTGGGGGGTACAGCGTGTGGCTAGCCCCAGACAGGCCCCTACAGCTCCTGTGCTCACTAACCCTCCCTCCAGCCAACCCGGGGTCAGGAGCCATGCTCCCGTCTCTTTCATGGGGGTCCCAGTGCAGTGAAGGCTCAGCCGTCCCTGGATGGGGTGGGGACAGAAGACCAGGGGGCTGGCCTCCCTGTCACTCACAGCACCAGCCTGACAGGTTTCCCCCAAAGGGTGGACCTGGAGCGGGCAGGTTTCTGGGCAACTCCAGGACATAGCCTACCCTGTGTCTCAAACACCCGGGCTGTCCGACCAGAGCTGACGTTTCATTAGCAAATGAAACACAAAATAAGCCTCAAATAGCATGAACAAGCATGAAGCTGACCCGTTCGTAGTTAATGGCGTGTCCGTCCCCAGGGCCCGGGAGGGGCAGCAGGGGCAGCACATTCACCACTCAGAGGGGACTGTCGTCACGGAAAACCTGTAGCTAGTGTATACCGTGCAGCCCATCTACAAAGTCAGCCTAACTCTGAGATGTAGTTTTATGACTGTAACTAGGGACGTAGCCGTTCAGCTCAGCCCGGCGGTCTAGTTAACCCACCACTGCAACTTACACAACCAACTTATCAATCACTCGGAGGTTGGGTGGGTCGTCTGTAGCCAAATCTCCAATGTACTCCAGAAGGAAGCCGAATAGTTTCTGCAGAACACAGATCCAGAGCAGAGGTCAGTGCCCATCCCCAGAACAAAACCACAGGTGCTGCCCCCAACATTTTGGCCGACACATGTGCACATGTCTTGGGCCACCGACGGGAGCATTATGCGGAGCACAGGTCAAGAAGCTGGCCCTGCGCCAGGATGGGCGGGTCAGCAGAAGGGCCTGGGGCACAGGCTTCTGCACAGCAGCAAAGAGCGCCCAGGTCCTCGGGCAAACCAAGAGTGTGCCCAGCCCTGTGCCTCAGCCGTGAATGGGCAGCACTTGCTGTGAAGAAAAGGCACATTCCACGTCCTCCTCTCCCGGACAGGCTGGCTCTCCTGCCTGCAGCCACGTGAGCCACATGCCCAGGCCTCGGTCTCTCTCACCTGTGAATCAAGGGCAACAGCGCCTCCTCCAGGACCCAGGGCAGGGTCACCGTGGGGCACTCACGGCCGCAGGGGGCTGGGGCACACGCACCTGGACACACAGATGGGGGTGGGGGATGCCCTGACACTCGCCACGCACACCACCTACTTCCAGTTTTGCTTTGTTTCCCACAGCAAGACTTGGATGGTTGCAGGTCTGAATTCTCTCCACCACCACAAGCTGCTCCTCCCTCGTCCTTCCCGATAATAAAGATTTCAGTTCCTCGTAGGACTCAGGGGCTGTCAAAAACACAGAACACACTCCACAGTTAACATCTAAGAAAAGAGCCATGTTTCTGATACCAGAGAGCTTAAAAACGAAACAGAACAGGGGTGATGTCATTTTGCCACGACACAATTTCAGGTGTGTCCTACAGACACCTCCTCCTACCATGACCGCCGATTGCGGATCTAAGGTGTGCTCCGGACGGTCCCAGGGGTGAGGTGCAGCAGGATGGGCCACTGTGGATCAGTGAAAAGGCAGCAGGTATGGGGTTTAGTGTCCACACTTGCTCCGGAGCTGGCAGGAGCCACGTGGCAGAGTGCTGTCACCACCCCAGATTCCCACTGATCGCAGCACACGCCCGAAAAAGCCAGCCTCTGGAGGTGACCGTAAGCCATGGGACAGTTTAGGACACTCACTAGAACCGGATTCTTCTCCACACACCAGACCACACAACATACAATGTTTGCTTTAAGGGGTTAGGCGGCCAAATGAGTGTCCAGGTTTGGCACACAGGAAGCCTCCTCACAGGTGACTCACCAATCTCCCAAGCCCTACCCCCACTCTCTGTGGCAGCCACATTTCCACCACAAAAAGAGCACAACGACCTCCAGTGGAAAGGTGTGTGTTGTCCTCCCGCTCCTGCTGGCCCACGAAACTATCCGTAGTCAACACAGGCTGGTGAACACTCTGGCCAGACACTGCCAAGCAGGACCGTGCCCATCACAAGCCCATACATTATAGGTGGGCACACAGCCACGTGCCCAGAAGCACACCCTCAGTCCCCACAGACTCGGCCTCAGTGAGGCCAACTTGTCACCAGGTCACCGAGGTCATCCCAGCACAAAAGAAAACCCAGTGTTTGTCTACCTGCAAACGTATAGGGCAGCTGGTTCCTGGCAGCTTCTTGAGCTCTGTGACCAATGCTTGTCGTCCCTTTGCCCAGGGCCTGCCGGGGCTCTCCATTGGGCCGCCCACAGTCCTCCTCACTGTCCATGTCCGATTCCAGGTCTGAGTGCCCATCGGGGTCACTGCTGTTCTCTGGGTCCTCCTCACTCAGGTCTTCACCCTGCTCCTCTTCACTCTCACCATCACTGGCTTCCCTGCTTTGCTCTTCCTCAATGCTCATCTTCCCATCCTAGAACAGAAGAGGGGGACCTCAGGCCTCAGTACCCCAGGAATGCTGCACACATGAGGAGCACGAGTGCCGAGAGCTGCCCCTGCCCTCCTCACTGGCTCCATGCCCAGCGGTGTGCTCCGGGCCCTCCGGGCCAGCAGGCCAGGAAATAGCTCCGATTCCTACTGCCAGGGCTCTGGGCCAGGGTCTGCCACGGAGCAGCAGTGACCCAAGGTGTGGCAGGCGCCCCGGTGGCCATGGGGTCCAGCGTCTGCATCTGCAGGGGCTTCCTGACATTGAGGCTATACCCAGAGGTGGCAGGACCTCAGCACCTGGGGGTCACCTGTGGCTACGCTCTCCTGCCAAGTGCCCCAGTATTCTGTGAGCACCCAGGCCCTCACATCCTCCTCGGCTCAGCACACCTGGCCTCCTCCTGGCCTGCTGCCCTGAAACCAGGCTGACTCTCTCCAAAGGGGGAAGGGTAAAGATCTTACGGAGTTCTAGAAACTCCATTATTTTACCAGTTCCCTCAACAGCCGTGCTAAGCCTGCAAATAACCACAGGCTTATGAGCGAAGGAGGCTGATGCCGGCACATGAAGATCCAGCACGAGGCTGGCGGGGCCTCATCCAAGCAACCTACCCATGGGTGCGGGACTGGAACAGCCGGGCACTCCCAGATGCAGAGTGCACGGGTATTCTCACAGACCCACTCTCCACCGCGATGAACCGTTCAGATTCCAGAAACCGAGCTTCTGAATTCAGAGAGCAGGCCAGCCGGCAAAGGCAAACCCCTTACCGTGTAGGACAGTAGGCGCCTGTCGTCTTTGTCCAGAACGAAGCCGTCATTTAAGTCATCCGCGGACAGGTGCTTCGGTTTCCTAGCCTCGCTGCCCTCGTCCTCACCACGCATTCTCCGTAGCCGTGCAGCCTGGTCAGGAAGGAAGCACATTGCGAGAGGCCTGCTGGCCCTGCCCTCCCACCAACCCCAGGCCGGGGTTCCAAGCCTGCCTCTCCCTCGTGTGTGGGGACTATGGAAGCATCACACGCGATACCTCCTACCACACACAAATGGAAGCATCGCGGCACAAGTGCATCTGGGCATCGGAAGGCAAGCCTGCACGTCTACAGTATGTCCAGCTGCAAGACGAGTGGACCTCACTCCCCGCTGCATGCCCACGGGGGTGAGGGTAGGGGCTCAACCGTGCGGTTGTCTGCGCACAGGCTGCCAGCCAAAAAGAGGCCCCAGTGGGGGTGGACTACAGAGCCCAAGACAGAATAGCATGTCAATGTTCATTTTTGTTCTAATGCAACAAAAATTTAAAAGCCCTTTTTAAGGCACAGAAAATGAGTTGAGAAGACCGTGCACTGTACCGTTAGCTACTGTTTTTAGACAAAAGAATCAGAGCACTCATTTCTTATTTGGTATATCTGGGTATCATCTGCAATTTTTTTGCTTTTAGAATAAAAAATGGAATTTAGAGAAAAAGAAACTTTATAAATTTTAAAAAGTCTAAGAAGATTCCTTTGATAAAACAGCTCATCTGCAGCCCACCTCAAAAGCAGAGAGGAAAGGCCTCAAACCCAGATCCTGCCACCTGAGTGGTACTGGGCCCCACGGTCAAGGTCACGGTCACACCCGCACCTCTAGCTGCTGAAGCCGCTCCTGCTCCTCCTTGGCCAGCTCCTCTTCTGACTTCATCCGGTTAGAGGGCTGGGCCTTCATTTCAAAGCCCAGCTCGCGAACCATCATGTCATATGCATCAGGCTATGGCAGAAAGAAGAAACTTTTTACTTCTGATTGCTTTTTATTTTTAACAATTTGCACAGGCAGCTTCTTGCATATCCAGTAACGTGCCGACACCACAATGGAGGGAGCCAGATGGTATCCAAGTCTTTCCTACTTGAAATAAAACTGTTTTCACCAGTCTACAGAACCCTTTAAGATCAGAAAGGATTTTCCACTCCTGGACAATTCTCAAAACATAGCTGCTTTAATAAAACTAAACATTGCTTCATTAGGCATGAAGCCCACAAAACAGGCTGGGGTAAATGTGGCAGTAACAGTGTCAGTGGCCCACAAAGGTGGACAGCTGGTCACATGACATGGCCATCTGATGAAATCCCACATACTTCCTAAAAGCCAGACACATAGCTGAATGCCACTTTTCAACAATTTAGACTAAAGTGGTAGGAGCCGCCCATTACCCGGAGGGAAAATTCAGTAACCGTATATATGGCTATGTGGACATGTAACTGGAAAAGTCAAATACCATCTGAAGAAGCCCTCCCCTTGAAGGACTGCTCCTACCAGGAACATTTTCTCTAGTTTAGTTATCCGGGCGGAGATGCGGAAGCCTCTTTCTGCCCAGCTCTACACGGACACCACACGGTTCCACATACTCCATGAATGCTCACTAGAAAACACAGGAACTAAGAAAAGGAGGGCAGCTATCCATGTCAAGGAACAGGCCTGAAGGGACACCGGTCTCCACCTTTCCTCCAGAGAAAGGACCAGTCAGCTTGATACCCACCTTGGGTCGCTCCTTCTTATCCCTGTTCTCAGAATTGGGAGTTCTGTGTGTCAGGAGAGTCTGGATTTCTTTCCAGTCTTGGTCCAGCTTCTCCGTGAGCTCCAGAGCACCTTCCCGTTGTGCCTGTCTCTCCCTCTGCAGAGAGAGTACAGATGTGAGGCGTGCTGCCGGTGCAGGGTCGTGAGCAAGAAGCCTCGCTTGCCAGTCTATATCTAATGTAGCAGCAGAACAGAGAGCCTGAGAGAGGAGGATCTCAGAAGAGTGGAGCTACAGAATCTCATCACACAGAGCTGAGTCCCTGCTATCAACTGGCCATCTCGATGCTCTGAGCAGTTTGCTGCTGATCAAAGACAGGCATACACGTCAACATATAAAACCAACCCACCAAAGACACCCCCAGCCCCAAAACACAAAAGACTGTGAAAAGTATATAAAAGATGAGATTTAAAATAGTCCTATCCAAAACGAATGCTTCTATTAAGATCACAGATGTTAAATACAACCTAGACACACACAAAGAAAAGCAGCCCCGGAGCTGTTTCGGGGAGGATCCCCGGGCCAGAGCACCAGGAGCACTAATGCACCTTCTCCTGCTTAGACTTGGCAATGAGCTCTTCAATGAGTTCTCTGCGTGACCTTGGCTTCTCCCCCTCTTCTCCTTGCTGCTGCGGGGTCTTCTTATGAAGTAGCCCGCCACCACCTCCGAAATGGGCAGCAGTCAGCTCGGCTGGGGACCAAGAGCAGAAAAGGCATCTGTGAAGCTGGTGCTGGTGCTCAAACCAGTTCTTGCTCTGGTCTGCCAACATCTACCCAGGGGCAGATCTGAGAACCAACTTCACCGGCAAGAACCAATTCTCCCACAACATGGCTGCATGAGACCCCAGGCACAGGGGCACTTAAGAAATCCCCAGAACGCAGGTGTCCGGGTGGCTCAGTTGTTAAGTAACTGCCTTCAGTTTGGGTCATGATCCCAGGGTCCTGGAATCAAGTCCCGCATCGGGTTCCCTGCCCCGTGGAGAGCCTGCTTCCCCCTCTGCCTCTCTGTCTCTCATGAATAAATAAATTAAAAAAGAAAACAAAAAAAAACTTAAAAAAAAAAAAAAAAAAGACAAGAAATCCACAGGATAAACCACCCCAAGAAAACTCAGATCCATCAAACAGCCCCTGACTGTGACCCGATGCCTGGAAACACCAAGGATCTACTTGCTCGCTGCATTTGAATCTCACAATGAGCAAGCACAGTAAAACAAGCTGGAGTCCGAGTCTCAGGATGGTCTCAGGCCCAGGATCGGGCCGCGTGAGAACCAACATCCTTCACGCCTGCTCCGGCAGGGCTCAGACCCTGAGCCTAAGTCAGGAAGCTGGTGCCACAGCCAGAGCCATGACGTTTAGTTGGCCCCGTTCTGTGGCAGAAGAGAGAAAATGCTGTGGGAATCATCAACTCAGGAATGGACAGAAAACTTAAAAAACCCAGCACCTCAGATGAGAAAACAGAGGCTAATGTGGGGAGCCATTTCCCCAAATCTGCCAGGAACAGAAACAGAACATTAGAGCCAGTTTCCCAGAGCGGGACCCACAGCCCTGCCCCTGCTCCCAGCCACATCTGCGCAGATGACATGTGTGCAGAAAGGAGAGGCCAGTGTACAGAACCGCTGACTCCGGGCAAACTCTCTAGGCTGCCTGGCAATGAGTCACCAGGGCCGGGGTGCTCCACTCCCACCAGCTCTCAGCTCCCCGTGCTCTGCCCCCTAGAGCAGCCCTGGGGCTCAAATGTCTGGGCTGTCCCTTGCCAGCTACTCAAGGAAACGACCTGAGTAACTCAAATGCCTTTGTTCCAAATCAACTTTTCTCGTTTTATTGGGTTTCTCTCCTACCCAGGTGCTCCTGACCACCCTCCCCCTCCACGGCTCCTGGAACCCTAGCCTTCAGTCCTCATTCTCCCCAGCTCTTCCATCACTTCCCTTGGCTTCCCGCCACCCCCCTGGGGTGGACTCACAAGTTCCCACGGCTCCTCCTGCCAGCAGCTCGGCCCCCTTCCCACACCCTTCTGGAAAGGCTCTTGCCATGTGGCTTGCCCCCGAGCTCCAGGACTCAGCAGTGGTCTCCTCTTTTCCTCCCACCTCTAAGGCTGCAGCTTCTACGAGGCCTTCCCCGGATGTTGGATGGCATTTCAAGCTGCCCAAAGCCAGTGTGTGTCACAGTGTAGCCCATCTCAGTGACTGGCAGTCTCACATCATTAGGTGCTCCAGCTGAAACCCTGGGAAGCCTCTGATCCCTCGCACACCTCCATCACAATGAGGTAAGAGCTAACTGACAGGGTTGACCTTTCCGATGAACCTCTCCTACTCTAGGGGAGGTCACCGCATCACACAGCTGGACAAAATAAGTGTTTCCTATTGATTTATTTGTAAAGTTACAGTAAATACACACACATTCAAAAGTAAGAGCTTTTCTAAGTTACTTGGGTTTTGAAGAGCTCATAATCAGAATCAAAGGATGCCAGAGAATCTCTACGGAACAGTTGAGCCCCCAGAACCCAACAATGGGAACACATGGAGCCCGATTCCCCCAGTCACCTGAAAATCACAGCCTCTCATGCTGATAAGCCCAAGGCCAGCTGCCCTGTGAAGACCAGCTTGTCAACACGAAGGTACTAAGCGCCTACCTTCATCATAGTGAGTTAGGACCGTCAAAGTGACCACATTTAACAGGTAAGCATGCACACACAAAAAACCCCTCAAACAATGAGCCATACAGAGAGAAAGGCACAGAGGACAGAACTAGCAGACTGTCCCCTTGCTCCCAGCCCGTACCAGACAGTGTTCCACGTTCCTCCGTGTCGCTGTCACTATCAACAATGTCATTATGCTTCTCGATGTCTGCCAAAGACTGGCCGTAATGAGTTAATTCTTCATCTTCGTTTAGGTTGTAGATGCTTTTTTTCTCATGTTGCCGCTGACAGAAGAAGAAAAAAATTAGCTTCCAAAAATTTCCATATCCATTTAATAGCAAAACCCCGTTATTTTCCCACTGTTTCTATAACGTGACAATGTAGCCCAAGCACATCAGACTTTCTGGGTCATTTGAGCAATGTTCCAAAGATAAACAGAGCCCACAGGAGGTAAACCATTCAGGGACCAGCCTGAGCCATGCCAGTGTTCCACCATCGATTGGCTGTCCACCGGACCAAGCCCGGGGCTGCACGTCAGTCTATAACTCAGGACACATCACCATTGTGTCCTCGAGTCACGACACTTCTCCATCCAGCTGGTGGCAGACAAGGAGCAGCACGCACACTGTACCTCGTGGGGGGCATGCCCACGTGAGTGTAAGTGAATGACGGGGCAACCGCCTGCTTGTGCTGGACTTCCATGAGCAACGGCGGCATCAGACCCCCTCCCATTGTCCTGCACACCTGCTGCTCCAGGGCAAACCTCTTCATCATCTTCTCCTCTGGGCTCATGGTGCTACTGTACTCCCCAAAGCGCTTATCTGTGAACACGTTGGACTTGTCCCTTTCCTTGTACTCCTTCAGTAACGTCTGGGTGCGCTGGAAAAGAGATCACAGAAAAGTCTCGCACGGGTCCTGGCAACTTTGAGCTCTGATGGCTTGGCGATCTTGGTCCCTACAGAGAAACTGCTCCCACAGGGGACACACAGTGACTCCAGTGAACTGTAAGATGGCACTGACACCAACAGTCAAAGAAAGGGCTAATCTACTGGCTGGAAAGATGGGTTTCAGTTACTGAGCAAGTGGGGTTGCCCCAGTACAATGAAGGCAGAGAGGACTGTGTCTGGAGCTTAGGGGGCTCTCTGAGGCGTGCCTCGGCACTTCCGAGCCCAGAACTAGAGGTGAAAGAAAAACAGCAGCAACTTCAAGAAAGCCAAACGATGAGCACAGAGAAGTCACTCTGCCAGGCAGAGAGGCCAGAGGAGCTCAAGTTCTAGCTGAGAGGAAGGGAAACGAACGAGGAGGTGGAAAGGATGCCATACATGTCAACTACAACGTCCTGACCAATTAGACACAGAGACTGTAGTAAGATCGCTTATTTTCTCTTTGTCACATGAATGTCTTCGTTCGTCTACAGTCAGTCCTTGCTCCTCTGGGATTCCAGGTCTGCAAATCTGCTTACTTGCTAAAGGTTACTGTGACCCCAAACCACTACCCACAGCACTTCCGTGGTCATTCATTCATGTGAGGCCTAGAAGGTACAGTCATGAGTGTGACAGCTCAAACTCTGGGGGCAGGGACCTAGCCTCTCCGACCCCAGAGGCCTCACGTTCCTGCTGGCTGTTGCTATAGGATCACCAGAATTTACACAAGATGGCTCCAGACAGAGCTGGGCTGTACTGCTGTATGTTACACACTCAAGTGTGGGTTTGGAGCTCGGCTTCCCCACTCCCGACCTGAAGAAAATCCCGGAATCCTGAACGGCTCCTCGTCTCCCATTTTCTCATGTGTAAATGGGGATAATACCAGTATTCCCCTCATAAGGGCGACTGTGTGCTTCTTGGTACAACACCTGTGTCACTGGGAGGAATGACAGACACATCAACTCGGCTTACCTCACTGCTGGTGTGAGAATGGAGAGTGAGGCCCAGCCACCCCAAGATGGCTCTGGGACCCGCACCCACAGTCTCGCTGTGCACACAGCTGCTGCCCAGTGCCACCACTGACTGGAGCAGAAGACACATGGGACGGTGCATTTGATTCTGAGGGACGGTCACCGTCAAGAAGACCAGGCCCACCCTGCCATCCTGTGTGTTCTGATGCACACAGCACGCTCCAACTGCCTAGACAACCCGAGTCCCCTCAGCACAGCTGAGTTCTCCCACCCCATGCTGTGCCACACACTCCGTGACAGGGGACAGTGTGCCTTCGTCTCCACCTCTGGCATCTTACTCACCCTTCTGATCTCAAGTGTGACTCCCTCTATGAAGGAGTTTCTGATCTTCCTATCCTACCTTCTGACTTGAGCCCCCAAAGCACAATGGATCGGAGGAGGCACCAACACCTGCCTCCAGGTCATTCACTGCAGGCCTTCGAACAGGGCACCGAGCTGACTCCGTCTGGTACTACGGGCATGAGCAAGCTGCCCTATTCGGGCTGTAGGGCTTGGGAAAGTAGCAGACATGGTGACTAGTGCTGGCCCCTGGAGGATATGGGGGGGGAAAGATAGGACTTTTTGGACAAACTGAGTTGCAAGAGGCAAAGCAAGCACAACAGCTTGTGCCCAGATCGTGAAGGAGTCTGAGAAAGACAAGCTGAGAAATTTAAGAATAAAAGCCAGTTGTTTATATATCACCCAGTATATACTCAATGTGCCACTTAACCCTACAGTGATCGTTAGGGAAAGGATGGGTATTATCATCTGAGCTCTAGAACTGAGAAAACACTCTTAGCTGGTGGAAACAAATGGGGCCCCTCTAGAGCCCACGTGGCCAGGTCCCTGGTGGCTTCCCTGAAGTGTGCCCTCGGGGCCTCATCAGCCCCCCTCCCCAATAAGTTCATCTAGTCAGCTCCTTGCAGTAAGGACGAGAGCCGGTTCAGTTCGAAGGTCTGGACAGCGCCCTGATGGCAGAACAGGGATGGCAGGCCCAGGAAAGCTGGGGTCCAGTCTTCACTGACCTCCATCTCCCAGCAGCTAAGAGGGAGGGAGCTTCTACCTTCACATTCAAACCCAGGGCAAGCCCCGCCCTTCGCTGAGACCTTGGGAAATGCGCAGGTCCTTTCCGTGCCCCAACTTTCCCCCGCACCCTGATGTTTTCTATAGGATACTATGCGTCTTCCCCACGGCAACAACTAACACTGTCACACCGAAGACCACGTCTCGGAGGCGGCCGTCTGAACGCGGCCCGAAAGGCGCGGGATACTCGGGGACCGAAAGCACGGAACGTGGCATTTCGGTCCCCACGCGCGGGACACGCTGCTGCGCTCGGAAAGAGAGACGCCCTCGTCCCCCCACATCCGTGAGCTCCCGCCCCTGGGAAGGCAAGGATGCGCGGCCGCCGGACCAGAGGCTGCATGCCCCCGCAGGGACGGCCGCAGGAGGCGCGCACGGGCGCCCCGAGCCGGGGTCCGGAGGCCGGGAGCACACGCGCGCCGCGAGCCCACCTAGCGCCGTTTCCCGGGCAGGCTCCCTGCAGCTCGCCAGAGGAAGACGCGGGACTCGCGCTCCGCCCGCGGGACACAGTGTCCCGGCCAGGCACGCGTCCCCGCCCCCGCCGGTCCCCGCGGCGCGGCCCCCGACCCTCACCTTGTGCACGGCCCGCGCGCGCGACACGCCGGGCTGCCCCACGGCGTGGCGCGCCTTCCTGCCCAGCACCGGAAACTTCTGTCGGTTCACCTTCACCTCGAACGGGTTAGGGTTGGGCCTCGCTCGGCCGCCCTGCGCCCCCGCCGGCGCCCCGGCTCCCCTCGTGCGCGCCGCCGCCGACTTGGCCTTGCCCATGGCGCCCCCGCCAGCCCGCAGCCACACTCTGCCAGCCGCCGGGCACACCGCCGCCGGAAATGAGGGCGGCCCCGGAGCACCGCCCCGTCCTCGTCGCGCGATAGCCAAAGAGCGGCCGTGAGTACACGCAGCCCGCAGGCCAGCCTACGGGTCTGCAAGGCGAGTGACTACAACTCCCAGCAGGCCACTCTCTCCCGACGCACCGCCCCCTCCCTGCGCGCGGCCTTCTGGGAGCTGATGTGCCCCGTGCAGCGCCGCGCTGCGCCGCACCCGCCTCAGGGCGCGGCGGCGAGGGCAGCACTCGGTTCCCTCTTCTGGAAAGCCGTTGGAGGGAGCCGGCCGCGGTGCGGGTAGGCGGCGGCGGCGGCGGCGGCACTAGCAGCCGCCGCCGCCGGGGCACGGCGCAGCCGCGGAGCCCTCCCTGAGGTGGGACTCGGCGGAGACTCCGGGCGGCCCGGGAGCCGGGCTCCCAGGAGCAAGTTGCCCGTGCCAGGCGCGAGCGATGCGGACGAGAGCCCGGGCCCCGGCGCGGCGGCGGTGAGCGCGGAGTTCCCCGGCGACCGCACTGCCGGCTCCCCTCGCCTCAGCGACGCCCCTGCCGAGGGCCCGGGCCCCGAGGACCGGGGCTCCCCTGGCCCGCGCCGGCAGCGGCGGCGGCGGCGGCGGCGGCGGCGGCGGCGTCGCAGACGGGCCCGGAGGCGGCGCGGCGGGTGGTGGTGGTGGTCGTGGTCGTGGCCGTGGCGGCGGCGGCAGCGGCGGCGGCAGGAGCCACAACTGGAGGGCCGGCGGCGGCGGCGGCGGCGGGGCAGCTCCCCCGGACCCCGCGCGGGGTCGCCGGGGCAGGTGGCGTCCCGCGAGGAATGCGCGGAGGTGGCGGCGCCCTCTCCTTCGCCGTCCCCTCCTCGCGCCGGCGGATCCCGGCGGCGGCGGCGGCAGCGGCAGCGGCGGCGCCTGCGGGCTGTGGAACTTGAGAATTTCGTGGCCAACACGTTGCTGCTGAAAGCTCGCCAAGGTGGGTGCACGGCGGGCGCCCGACTCCCACCCCACCCGGACCCTCCGAGGAGCCCGGATCCCCGCAGAGCCCCGCCCCACGGCCCGCCTGTCCTCGCACTCGGGTCCCGCGGGTCGGCGAGGCGTCCGCTACCCCGCACTTTCTCAGCACGCGGGACCCCAGGTATAGGTGGTCTGCGCCCAGTGCTCGTTAGCCTGAGCCTGCTGCGTGGACCTGCCGCCCCCCGCACGGTCCAGTGCGTCAGCGCCCGGCGAGCAGTGTCCTACCCCGAGGACGGGGAGGCGGGAGCACCGAACGAAGCCGGCAGGAAACGACCGAGCCTTTGTGGTCTGTGCCGCCCTGGGCGAGAGCGCTCCTGTAGTGTCTGCGTATCGGTATTTGGGCGCAGCGTCCTGATTCTAGGTCTGGTCTGCGGCTTTGTGGTGTGTGGAGAGGAAATAGGTCAGGACGAATTCGGAACGGCAGCGGTCGGTTCAGCCCTTCCTCTCGGAGGTCGCTGGTAGCGTCCTGTGTCTCCCACGAGGCTGGAGAGCCGGCGACCAGCTGCCCACCTGCGGTTCTTCAGCCCGGGGCCTGATGCCGGCGATGGAGCAGGTGCTGCGTTCTTGCGCTGCGTCCACGATCCGTGCCCGCCCGACGGCACAGTGGCCAGAACTCCGAATGGAAGACCACGGGGGTGGGGGGAAGGGGTTATGCGCAACATCCCAGGGCCGGGAAGGGGTGCTCCTGGTGACTCAGGGTGCTGTTAGCAAGCGCCAGTGAATTTCTCTTGTGATTGGAATAGCAAGTAACGTTTTGTGGAAGAAGTTAACCTGGAAGACCGCTCTTTTCAGATCTTTGGGGTTTGTTTCCTTTTGAATCCACCCCCCTTCCCATCTGTGTCCTAGGTGTCTTTCATGAGGAAAGGTGGGATCCCAAAATGCCTGGTTCCTCAACCTACTGGAGCCCTTGGGTCAGAAACATTTGAAAGGAATTCTTGAAGTAACAGTGATTGGTGCCGAGAATTAGGTGCTCAAGTGAGGGTTTAAATGGAAGGATCCAGATTTAAGAAGTAGTGAACTTTTATTTTTTATTTTATTTTATTTTTTTTTTATTTTTAAAGATTTTTATTTATTTATTTGACAGACAGAGATCACAAGTAGGCAGAGAGGCAGGCAGAGAGAGAGGAGGAAGCAGGCTCCCTGCCAAGCAGAGAGCCCAATGCAGGGCTCGATGCCAGGACCCCAGGATCATGACCCGATCCGAAGGCAGAGGCTTTAACCCACTGAGCCACCCAGGTGCCCCAAGAAGTAGTGAACTTTTATTTTCTAAAGTGGCTTTTCTGTGAAGAGTTGAGAATAGAGGGGCCCCTGGGTAGCTCAGTGGGTTAAAGCCTCTGCCTTCAGTTCAGGTCATGATCTCAGGATCCTGGGACGGAGTGTCACATCCGTCTCTCTGCTCAGTGGAGAGCCTGCTTCCCCCTCTCTCTGCCTGCTTGTGATTTCTCTTTCTGTCAAGTAAAATCTTTAAAGAAAAAAGTTGAGAATAGAGATCTTCTCTTGAATTATTTTGAATAGAAGATTGAATATGGGTGGGAAGAGAACAGGGTCTTACTTTTCTGTTAAGGTGGTGGGGTGACCTCAGCAGTAGGTTTCAGTGGAACATGTGATTGTGTCCAGTGTTTCTCACTTTGAACTCCAGGTTGGTCACAGAGATGAATCGTCCTTTGTGGAAATCGGCTCTGACCCAACCTCAGCCCGTTTTCTTTCCACTGTATCATCCTCTCTGGGTGTAGTGTACGAAAACAGGCGGTCAAGCAGATTTCTGTACAACGCTGTAGAGATTAGATGAGGAGGTAAAATGTAATTGCTTTCGAAGTGCTAAATACATAAAACCAGGGGCTCCTGGCTGACCCAGTCAGAAGAGCATGCTACTTACTCTTGATCTCTGGGCTGTGAGTCAGAGCCCCACGTGAGATATAGAGATTACTTAAAGAAATACATAGAGCCAGTATTTCCTGTTATAAAGCCCAAGACTGCAGTGATCCATCCTTCCTTTCTTCTTTCCATCCTTTTTTATTTTTTTTTTAAAGATTTTATTTCTTTATTTGATGGACAGAGATCACAGGCCGGCAGAGAGACAGGAGGAAGCAGGCTCCCTGCTGAGCAGAGAGCCTGATGTAGGGCTCAATCCCAGGACCCTGAGATCACGACATGAGCAGAAGTCAGAGGCTTAACCTTCTGAGCCACGTAGGCGCCCCTCTTTCTTTCTTTTTTAAAGATTTTATTTATCCATTTGACACAGGGAGAGAGAGCACAAGCAGGGGCTGTGGAGAGGGAGAAGCAGGCTTCCCGAGGAGCAGAGAACCTGATGCGGGCTTCAATTCCAGGACCCTGGGATCATGACCTGAGCTGAAGGCAGATGCTTAACAGACTGAGCCACCCAGGCACCCCAGCAGTGATACTTTCTAAAGAGTTTTAATTTTTGTTTCCTAAAGTATTAACCCACACTGGTATGATCATTATGAGGTCTATCGTTTGTTAGCAGGGAATGTTTACTGCTATGTTCAGAAAGAGTTGTTACATCTGTGTGGTTAATGCTTAGAGAAGTTAAATATGAGATATTAGAAAGATGAATATATGGTGAGTGTTTTGTTATAACTTAGGGTTGTTCTCCCAAATTGAAACTTTATTTGCTTTAGCAGCTCATGCATGTTCCCTAGGAAGTGTTTTCTTGGACCTCTCTGTTCATGGCTGGTTCCTCATTTAGTTTCTTTGGCTCATGTATTGGAAAATTAACATTTGAGAGGAGTGTACATAGTACAGCAGTTATATGTTGGCCTTGGGAATCACACTATTGATTTAATATTATGAGTGGGTCCACTCATTCTCTAGATTTATTGCAAATAAAATCAATCTCTCTTTTTTTGTTCTCAAACAGTAGGTATTTAAAACTGTTCCTCCTTTTCAGGAATGTTGGCAGATAATGCTGCATTGAAAAAGTTGTTTGTCACTTTGCCACACACACTTTAAGGAAGTAGAAAATGATCCTACTGTTGATAAAACACAAAATCACTTTTTTTAAACATTTAGCATTTTTTCTTTCTTTCTTTCTTTTTTTTTTTTTTTGAAGATTTTATTTATTTATTTGACAGAGAGAGATCACAAATAGGCAGAGAGGCAGGGGGAGAGGGGAAGCAGACTTCCCGCTGAGCAGAGAGCCTGATGCGGGGCTCTATCCTAGGACCCTGAGATCATGACCTGAGCTGAAGGCAGAGGCTTTAACCCACTGAGCCACCTAGGCGCCTCCAGAATTTTTTCTTGTGTTAACACCTTTGCTAAGCAATTTGTGACCTTTCATAGCTTTAAATGATAACCTTAAATTGTTTCACATCCTACTTCTTTTTTTTTTTTTCCCTTTTTGAAGAGTATATTTATTTATTTGACAGATAGAGATCACAAGTAGGCAGACAGGCAGGCAGAGAGAGAGGAGGAAGCAGGCTCCCTGCTGAGCAGAGAGCCCGATGTGGGGCTCGATCCCAGAACCCTGAGATCATGACCTGAGCTGAAGGCAGGGGCTTGACCCACTGAGCCACCCAGGTGCCCCTCACATCCTACTTCTGAGGAGACTTTCACCCTGTTTTGTCTCTCGGAAAAATTGACAGCATGAATGCAGAGGGGAGAATAAGGATGTGTACATCTAGTGTGGATTTGGTCTTACCTGTAGTATTTCTTTCAGATTTCAGCTGATGGTGTTTTTAGCAGTTGATTGGCATCTCCTGCATAGTTAATACATCTGATATCATTCATACTGTCTCTGCTGAGGCCTCCTCTACAGGATTTTGGTTTTATGGGGTTTCTAGAAGTAGCTTACAAATCTTTTTATTCCGGAAGTATAGTAGCTAATGTTTTTTGTTTTCATTCATCATACTTCATTTGATCCAACACCAAAGAGCTACTTAATACATTTTTGTTATTTAAAAAAATGAACACTTTTGTGTTCTTTGCACCTGTTCTTGTTTGCTGGCTATTCCAACCTTCAGTGCATCAGGTCCTCCTTGCTTTCTTCTTGTTCGATTCTTTCCACCCTTCCAGAATCTGGTTTATCTTTGTATCTTGGTTTGCTTCTCCCAGCTTGGAGAGTGTGCACTGTCTGCCCTCAGGGAATTTGGAACTTGGGGTTCAGAACATGGCATAGTCCGTGATTATCCAGCTAAATTGTAATCTGTGCATGCATGGACAAGGCATAGGTTTACTTTGATTTTTTATTCCTTTCAGTGCTGCCTAGCCATATAACCTGTACTTGGTAAAAACCACTGGAGACTAAGGGGGTGGTTTGTTATTTTGCTGAATTCAAGAAAGAAAAGGTGAAATTCATACTAAAAATGAAAGGATTGGCTGCATTTGGAGGGAATAAAGTGTGTTCCAAGTTTGCTGTAGAGCCTAGTGGTTGAAAAGGATAGCTAACATCAGTGCCCGTTTCCTCTGTCCAGGCAACACGCTAAATTCTTTATGGGCATTATCCCAGCCAGTCCTGTCCCTCCTTTCCTAATCTGTAACAACCTCCTAACCTCTTCTAACTGGACTGACGATAATTCTACTTCTCAGTGTTAAGAGGATTGCATGGGATAATGTGGCACAGTGCTTGGTGCTCAGAAAGTGCTCAGTAGAATAGTTGTGGCTGTAGATTTTGTTGTTACGTCTAGTGTCATGATGAAGAATTGGCACTTGAATATGAAGTTGTGTTAATTGACCTTGAACCTCATTCTTTGTCTCAGTCCATGCTCATTCTGGATTTCCCAAAAACATAGCTTTCCTGTTCCTGAATTCTCACTTTTGGGCGGTCCTTGTACCTCATTTAGCCTTAAGCTTTGTTATTTCTCACGTCCATTCCTGTCTGTCCTCATCTAGTGCGCACACACATCCCTGCACCCCCTCCCCTAGTGCTGAGGTTCTCTATAGCTCTTAAGTTGACTGAGGGACAGAATTTCCTCGCTGGTCCTCTTTGTTCTCCTTTGTCATCTTCAGTGCTGTTAGAACACTCTTTCTAAAACACAGATTTGTTCTCTTAATCTTCGGTTTAAAATGCAGCCCTAGACCTCCATTCCAGGATCCCCACAGGGTCCTCCCTGTCCTCGCACCCAATAGATGCTCTACAAATGCGGACTGTGACTGAGGACAAAAGAGCACATCTCAGGAATTCTTTCCATACCGATGATGACCAGAAATTAAGGTTTTAAACTAAGCTTTTTATTATTTATTTATTTATTTAATTTTTTAAAAGATTTTATTTTATTTATTTGACAGAGAGATCACAGGTAGACAGAGAGGCAGGCAGAGAGAGAGGGGGAAGCAGGCTCCCTGCCGAGTAAAGAGCCCAATGCTGGCCTTGATCCCAGGACCCTGAGATCATGACCTGAGCCGAAAGCAGAGGCTTAACCCACTGAGGCACCCAGGCACCCTAAGCTGTCTTTTTAGTGGTCTGGAAATAGGGAACAAAAACTGAGATTTTATTCACCTTTGGAATTCACTAGTGAGTGCATTTTGTTTTATTTAAATTTAATATTTCTGTTTTTGTTAAATCAGTATTAAAATGTAATTATATCTACAGTGCAACCTCTAGTTCCTCTTTCAGTATTTACATGCTCATCACTAACAAAGACAGTGGGTTCAACCGTAACTAATTATGAGGTTAGCAAAAAGCCAAACACATGTGTTTTGTGTTTTGTGTTTTTTAGAATGGAAACTATTTGTTTTTACCAAATTGAAAGAGCATTCCTAGTTCAAAGAACACATGGCAATACTATCTTTGTGGCCCCCCTTACTCCTGTGCTGCTTTGTCTCACTTCCTGGCAGAGACATTGTGGTTGAGCGTTTGCAGGGTAATCCTAGATATTTTTTTTTTTGTGAGCATTTGTGTGTACTAGATTTGCCAGTTGGACAGGGCTGCTGAACTGGTTGCATCCCGTACCACCACCCCCCCACCCCACCGCCAACCTCTAGGAGCAGGTGTTCTTATCACTTTTACAGATGAGGGAAACAGAAGTGACTTGCTGAAGGTCTCATTACTAGTTAATGGGAGCATCAGGGTTCAGCCCAGGTCTGTCTGGCCCCAAACACATGCTCTAACTAGTCATGTAATGCTGTCGAAACACTCCTCAGTTTGCTGCTTTTAATGAAAACAGGTTGATCTTTTGTCTTTAGCTTCTGGCATGAAATTAGCTTTCTAGATGTAGGAATGTCAAGTGGCTGGTTGGACCGCGTGAAAGCACAGTTGATAGAAGTTGGGACGTGGCGGGGAAAGTGGGGCCGTTGGATTCTCATCTGACAAGGAGAACTTTGGAGACATTGTCTGTGTTTGCACCCGAGAACTGCAGAGCCAACAGTGTTGTGCAGAGTTATATCAGGAGTCTATACAAGAGCCAAAAGTGATGGTGAAGCATTTGGCATGGGGCAGAGCCTTCCTGAGGTCACTCTGGTTCTAGAAGGAAAGAATTTAGAGCCTCTCTGCTCCCTGTTTTGATTACATTTGCTTAGCATGCTCAGTGCTCTTTCTTCCAGTGCTTCATTGGGTTAAACACAGCATGATCTCAAAAGGACAGCCTTCTCACATACCTTCATCAAGCTAGGAACAGAATTCATGACTGGTTCTGTTCTACTAATTTAAAAAAATTTTCCAAGGGATCTATAACTTTAAAAATCAGAGAATAGGGTCGCCTGGGTGGCTCAGTGGGTTAAGCCTCTGCCTTCGGCTCAGGTCATGATCTCAGGGTCCTGGGATCAAGTCCCGTGTCGGGCTCTCTGCTCAGCAGGGAGCCTGCTTCCCTTCCTCTCTCTCTGCCTGCCTTTCTGCCTGCTTGTGATCTATGTCTGTCAAATAAATAAATAAAATCTTTTTAAAAAAAAAATCAGAGAATAAAAGGACTTCTGACAGAAAGTTCTAGCCTTCCTCATACTCCTTTTCTTCCTCTAAACTGAAAGTTTATCCCTTTGCTCACCCCGCCAATTCACATGTTGAAACCCAGTTCCTGATGTGATGGTATTTGGAGGTGCTTAGTTCATGAAGGTAGAGCCCTCATACAAGGGATCAGTGCCCTTATAAAAGACACCCCACAGAGCTCCCTGGCCCCTTCGACCACATGAGGACACATTGAGAAGATAGCCATCTGTGAACTGGGAAGATGCTGAGTCTGTGCACCTTGATCATGGACTTCCAGTCTCTAGAACTGTGAGAAGTGTTGTTTATAACCCCCCACTCCCCCTACCCATGTATGGTATTTTGTTACAGCAGCAGGAGCAGACGAAGACCCCACTCCCCTCAGGTGCAGCTGCACTAATTCTTCCCATGACTTCTCTTTTCGTTACTTTGGCAGTTACTGTTGAATTTCTAAAGAATAGCGCTCGTCCATTTAGATATCTATTAGCTTTATGCTGTTGGATGCGGACGTAGCTCTCTTAAACCAGCTCCTCCATCTTCTTTCTCCCTCATTCATGTAGTTAAATCACTGTTTCAAATTCCTGTATTGGTTATCTTTTTAACTTAAAAAATTATTGGAATTCTCAGACTCCAAGACGTTTGCTCAAAAGACATGAAGTGTTATTTTTTTTTTTTAAAGATTTTATTTATTTACTTGACAGAGAGAGATCACAGCAGGCAGAGAGGCAGGCAGAGAGAGAGGAAAGGAAGCAGGCTCCCTGCTGAGCAGAGAGCCTGATGCAGGACTCCATCCCAGGACCCTGAGATCATGACCTGAGCCGAAGGCAGCGGCTTAACCCACTGAGCCACCCAGGCACCCTGAAGTGTTATTTTACTGTTTATATTAGTCAGCTTGGACTGCCATAACAAAATAACACAGATTGGGTGGTTTAAGCAACAGAAATGGTTGGGTTTTTTGTTTTCGGTTTTGGTTTTGTTTTGTTTTTACAGTTCTGAAGGCTAAGAATCCAAGGTCAAGGTACCAGCATGGCTGATTTCTGGTGAGGACTCTTCCTGGCTTATATAAGGCTGCCTTCTCCCTGCGTCCTACCATAGCCTTTCCTCTTGTTTATGCTGAGAAACAGAGATTTTTCTGGTGACTCCTCTTAAGAATTCACCTGTCACATTGGAGCCTTAGCTGGCTGACCATCTCATTTAACCCTAGTTACCTCTCTGAAGGCCCAAACTCCAGTTATAGTTCCATTGGGGTTAGGACTTCAGCGTGTGAATTTGGAGGTGAGAGTGGGGTGCTGGGGTACAAGTCAGTCTATAACACTGTTTTAATTTGCATTTTCCTAATTACCAGGGAAATTGAACATCTTTTTGTAATGGTGGTGATTCAACTTTCCTCTTTGTAAATTGCTTGTCATATCTTCTGCACAATGAGGGCAGAATATCTTACTGATTTCTAGCATCTTTTTATGTAATCTGGATACTCAGTATACATTGCACAAATCTATTCTCTCACCTTAGTATTAGTATTAGTATCTCACCTTAGTACTAGTTTCCTATTGCTGCTCTAACAAGTTACCACAAACTAAATGGCCTGAAATAACACAGATTGTTTTGTTACAGTTCTGGAGGTCAGAAGTCTGAAATGTGTCTTGCTAAGCTAAAATCAAGATGTCAGAAGGGCTGTGTTCCTTTCTGGAGCTTCTAGGGAGAATGGTATCAGACAGAGAGCCGGTTCTGAACTCAGGTCTGTCTGCTTGCTGTTCAAAAATTAATACTCTAAAGACAAGTGACAGTGAGAAAGGAAGGTCACTTTAGTCAGGAAGCTGGCAACCTAGAAGGCAGGTGGACAGACATCTCAAAAACCATTTACCCTGTCCAGGCCAAGCTGGAAGGATTTTAGAGGGGAAGGCATGGGAGAAGGGAGGGGGCTGCATGCAAAAGAAGCAGGTGGTTGGATGGTGAGTCCGATGTCGGGACCCTGAATAGACTTGCTGGCATCAGCGACAGCTGTTTTTTAAATGTGGTCAGGCCTCGTCTTCTGGGAAAGTTTGGTCCTTCACTCCTGAAGGCCAGTGGTTTGCAAATCTTAAGAGGATGGGTCTGCTACAGACTGAGGGAGTTAGGTCAGCAAGCCGAGAGTAAGCTTGAAGCGAGTTCGCCCTTCAGACCAGTTGGAGCGCTATCACAATTTCATTTTGGAGGTTTTATGGGGGAATCCATTTTCTTGCCCTTTCCAGCTGCTGGAGGCCACCTGTGCCCCTTGACAATACCATGTGTAAGGGAGGATGTGGAGTAACTGCAGCCAGACTCTCACACAACGCCCATTGCAGTGTGGAACTGGAGACCCCAGCAATGTCTGATAAATACACCTGCCCTGTGATCTGGTGATTCTCCTCCAGATGTCCCCAGTTCAACAGTCACAGGCTCAATTCGAGAATGTTTATCAGGGCTTTATTCATAACAGTCTCAGGCAGGAAACAGCCCAATCATTCCTCCCCAAGAGGATGGATAAAGCAGTACCTATACGTATAATGCTGTGTAGCAGGAAAAAGAGCTGATACATGCAAGAACATAGACAAGTGTCGGGAGCATTAGGTTAAGGAAAAACTCAGATCCTCAGTGATTCCAGTGGTATGATGTGAAAGTAATCCATGATAATACAAATTGGAATGGTAATTGCCATTACCATGGGGTAATGGTAGAAGGGAGGGATTGACACCAAAGAGGCAGGAAGGGACTTTCTGGGGTGATGAAAATGTGTATGGGGGCACCTAGGTGGCTCAGTTGGTGAAGCATCTGCCTTCAACTCCGGTCATGATCTCAGGGTCCTGGGATGGAGCCCCAGTTGGGCTTTCTGCTCAGCAGCAGTCTGCTGTTCCCTCTCACTCTCCCTCTGTGCCCTCTCTGTCTCTCAAATAAATAAATAAAATCTATTTTTTAAAAATTTTTTTAAATGTGTATTGATTGATCCAGCCGGTAATTATGCGGGTGTATATACATTTGCAACATTTCATTGAGTGATACTATTAAGCTTGGTGCAATTATTGTGAAAATTGTGTCTGTTGAAAGTACTTCTTTAAGGAAAAACATTTTATAAGATAGGGCCTCTCTGTTCCTGAAAGATTTGGTAAACCTGGCCCACAAAACTGCCCGAGTTTGGAGTCTCCCCTGGCCCTCCCCCACCCTCCTGACTTGGAAGCAGGGATAGGGGTGGTTCTTTTTATTATCAGTTTAGTTTCTTTAATACTTACTGTGACCTTCCGTTTCTTCTTGAGTTAGGTTTGGTAACTTGGGTTTTCTGAAAAAATTCTTTTCACCTACGCTTCCAAATTTATTTGGCGTTAATGTTATTTGTAACACTTTCTATTTTTACAACTGCAACTGTGATCTTTTTAATTTAGAATATTATTTGTGTGGGTCTTTTATTTTTGTTAGGCTGGCAAAAGATTTTTGTTAATCACTTCAATGAACCAGAGTTTGGTTTCATATGCTGCTCTCAATTATGTTTGTCTTCTGTTTTATTAATTTCTGCTTGTATTGTATTCTTTATTTTGATTTGCCTCTAGCTACTCAAGTTGACTGCTTAACGCATACTTTTTAAACTTTCTTGTTTTAAAATAAATAAATTTAAGACTCTGACTTTTAAGTATTGTGTTAACAGCAACCCACAAGTTTCTTCATGTGGTTTTTTTCATCTCAGTTATGTTTAATGATTCTGATTGTGATTTCTTTGTTAAGCCTTGATTATTTGACTGTGATTTTTAAGAAATTACAAATTCATGGCACCTTTTTAAATGATCCTTTTTATCGGTGATTTAATGATAGATGACCAGAGGATATGGTCTTCATAATATCAGTATTTTGGTATTCTTTGAAATATACTTTGTAAGCTGGTACTTGGTCAATTTTTATAAATGTTTATCTGTTCTTAGGAAGAATATGTGGGTTTTTTTGCTGGGTAAGACCCTGTACGATCGTCTTTTAGCTTAAGCTTACTATTGTTACTATATAAATAGACTCCATTTTTATTGTTTTTTTTGTCTGTTTGATAATCAGTTTATGATAAAGTCTTGATGAAATCTCCCACTAAGGCAGTGGATATTTAAATTCATTTTCCCTGATTTGGTTGATTTTTATTTCCAAGACACTGTTAAGTATTTACTAGTTACTGATTTCAGTTATCTTCTTGTTGGGTTATTGTTTTTTTAATTATTTATGTAAGGTGCATCTCTGTCCCCACCAGTGCATTTCAGTTTTCCTTAAGTTGTATTTTCATTGGACATGCCTATTTTTTTTAAGATTTTATTTTATTTCTTTATTTATGACAGAGAACACAAGTAGGCAGAGAGGCAGGCAGAGAAGAGAGAGAGAGAGAGGAAGGGAAGCAGGCTCCCTGCTGAGCAGAGAGCCTGATGCAGGGCTGGATCCCAGGACCCTGGGATCATGACCTGAGCTGAAGGCAGAGGCTTTAACCCACTGAGCCACCCAGGCGCCCCTGGACATGCCTATTATTATACCTGCCTCTGTGTGTGTGTGTGTGTGTGTGTGTGTGTGTGTGTATACGCGTGCACTAATTTTTGCCGTTTTCCCTCACCCTGCCTTTTGGTGTGTTTTTATTATGCTTTGGGTGTGTCTCGTAAATAACATGTAGCTGGATTTTGATAGTTTCTCCAGTCTAATAATCTCATTCTTCTATTTATTTAATTTTTAAAAATATTTTATTTGACAGAGAGATAGCACAAGTAGGCAGAGCAGCAGGCAGAGGGAGAGGGAGAAGCAGGCTCCCCACAGGGAGCCCAGTGTGGAGCTTGATCCCAGAACCCTGGGATCATGACTGGAGCCAAAATCAAGTGAGACACGTAACCAGTGGAGCCACCTAGTGCTCCTAGATGTCCCCCTTTTTAAGGACAGTAATCATGTTGGGTTAGGACCTACCCGAATGATTTCATTTTTTTTTTTTAAGATTTTATTTATTTATTTGACGGAGAGAGATCACAAGTAGGCAGAGAGGCAGGCAGAGAGAGAGAGAGGGAAGCAGGCTCCCCGCTGAGCAGAGAGCCCGATGCGGGACTCGATCCCAGCACCCCGAGATCATGACCCGAGCCAAAGGCAGCGGCTCAACCCACTGAGCCACCCAGGTGCCCCGCGAATGATTTCATTCAACTTGATTATCTTTGTATTATAAAGATCCTGTCTCCAAATACGATCATATTCTGAAGGGTGGGGATTAGCTGAAGGTTAGGACTCTCAAACATCTTTTTTGAGGAGGTGCTAATTCAACCTATACCTTTAAAATAGATGAAGACAGCCTATAGAGGGGGACCTTCACACTTTTGGGACTTAAAAAGCTTTGACCCCACATCCGTCTGTACTTTTTGGGACACAATATACTACGCTAGTGGACTGTGCCTCTTGTTTTTGCCCCCCTCAGGCTTTAGGACAGTGGAGGGTCTTATATGTAAGTAGCCTGGGCCTTGCCAGCCACAGTTGATATTGGGTATGGTCCTATGACTAAATGTGTGTGCTCTTCCTTTTCTTGCCTGATTTCTTCCCTTCTGGTCCTCCTGTCTTGAAATGGTATGGCGAGCACCACCCAGCTCATCTTGAGGCTGACTGCACCTGGATGGGACAGCTCAGAAAATTGGAGCTGGACTTTGGTGTGATGTGTTGGTGGAGAATTTTGGAATCAAGGACTGCTTACTGAGGGGCAGGGTGGCTTCTCTGGCTCAGTAGCATGTTGCCCCCCCACCAAGCCTGCTGCTATGACGTGTAGTTTGTGTCCTCTCCCTGTTTAATTATTGAAGCTCTAATTACCAGTGTGATGGTATTTGGAGGTAGGGCCTTTGAAAGGTAATTATGGTTACATTAGGTCGTAAGGGTGGACCCCTATGATGGGATTAATGACCCTATAAAAAGAAGGAGAGGCACCGATCTCTCTGTTCAAGTGCATGTATCAGGGAAAGGCCCGTGAGTACATAATGCCCATGAGTACATAATGAGAAGATAGCCATCTACAAACCAGGAAGGGCCCTCACCAGTCACCGAATCTGCTGACACCCTGGTCTAGGAATTTCCAGCCTCCAGAACTCCGACAAATAAGTGTTTGTTGTTAGGTCACCCAGACTATGGTATTTTGTCATAGCAGTCCAAGGTGACCGAGACCCCAGTGGAGCAGTTCCCATTCTTCTGTCTCTCCTTCACCTTGTGATCTTCAGATCAAGCTAGGGAATCTTGTCTAGGGAGAAGGGAGCCTTTTGTATTGATAGCTCACCCACGTGGTTCATGGGATGTGTGCGTGCACTGTTGTGTTTAGTGAAATGTGGGTGAGGCCCTGTGTTTGGAGGTACATGGTGTGTGTGCAGTATTGCGTTTGTGTCATTTACTCTTTAAACAAGTAAGTTTTGAGTGAATTATGTCTGGGTTCTGAGCTCTCGCCGCTTCCACTTCATGAAAGCCACCCTTGTCAAGATCACCAGAGTCAGTTCTTAGTCCTCATCCTACTACACCTGTGGGCTGCGCATGACATAGCTCATCATAGGGTCTCAGTCAGTATGTCCTTCTAGACCAGCACCCTCCAAGGTTTTCTGCTGTTTCAGTGCTTGTCCTTAGACTGCTTGACTGGTTGCCTCTCATTTGCTAGACCTCTTCATATTGAAATCCTCCCAAGGCTCAGTCCGTGGAGTCTCACTCCCTTATGATCTTATCCAGTAACATGTTTTGGAGCAGGCTGCTGTCTCTCAAATTGAGATCTGCAGACTGGACCTTTTCATTGAACTGCTGCTCATTCTCCACTTGCCCACTTAACATTGCTACTTGAAAACCATCTGCGTGCATGCATGAATGCACAAACGTACACACACTCAGTCAAAACTAACTATTAACACTCAACCTGCCCCTATTTTTTCTTTTTGCATCTCAGTTAATACTCAGGCCAAAAATTTTAAAGTTGACTTTTAATTCCTTATATCCCACATCCAATCCTTGGGCAAATATTTTTAGATCTTCCTTCAAAATGCAAAGAATCTTAACCTCTCACCGCCTTCAGCATAGCTCAAGCCATTAACCCCTCTCGTTAGGAAGACCACAATTGGCTGATACTTGGTCTCAGCTTCTGCCTTTCTGACCCTACAGTCTCTTCTCAACACACCAGCCAGAATGATCCTATTAAAATTAAAGTCGAGGTATCAGCCCTCTCCAAACCCTCACCATGGCCTCAGAGTAAAAGGAGGAATGTTGGAATGTTGGAATTATCAGGCTAGGAATTTTTAAAAACTGGAATTATCAGGCCAGGAATTTTTAAAAACTGTGATTAGTATCCTCAGGGCTTTAATGGAAAAAGTTAGAAAACATGCAAAACACAGATGGATAATGTTAAAGAGAGAGATGGTAATTCTAAAGAAGAATCAAAAGAAATGCTAGGGGTGAGAAGAACCAAAACAAACAAACAAACAAACAAAAAAACAAATGAATCCCTTTTATGGCCTCATAAACTGACTGGACAGGGCTGAGGAAAGAATCTCTGAGCTTGAGAATATGACAGAATATCTAAAACTGGAAAGCAAGGAGAAAAAAAGACTGAAAAAATCACAACAGAATATCCAAAAACTGGCACAACCATAAAAGGCGTAATACACGTGTAATGGGAATGCCAGAGGAGCAGAAAGAAAGAAAGGAACAGATGAAATATTGGAAGTAATAATGACTGAGACTTTACTCCAATTAATGTTAGACATCAAGCCACAGATGAAGCTCAGGAAATATGAAACAGGATAAATGTCAAAAGAATGATTCCCAGGAGGAACATCTGGGTGGCTTAGGCAGTTAAGCATCTGCCTTCACCTCAGGTCATGATCCTGGGGTCCTGAGATGAAGCCCTGCATTGGGCTCCTTGCTTGGTGAGGAGCCTGCTTTTCCCTCTCCCTCTGCGTCTCCCCCCAACTCATGCATATGCATGTGCGCACCATGCACTTGCTCTCTCGCAAATAAAATCTTAAAAAATGACACTTAGGAATATCATCTTCAAACTTTAGGAAGTCAAAGATAAAAAGTCTTAAAAGAAGCCACAGATAAAAACACTTTGCCTATACAGGAACAGAGGTAAGAATTATATCTGATTTCTTCTCAGAACCCATGCAAGGAAGAAGATGGAAGTGAAACATTTAAAGTATTGGGAAAAAACCCCACCAACCTAGAATTCTGTATCCTATGAAATTACCTCCAAAAGAGAAGAAATGAAGACTTTCTCAGACAAACCAAAACTGAGGGAATTTGTTGCTAGTAGATCTGCCTTGCAAGAAACTAAAAAAAATTGTTCATAGAGAAAGAAAATTATATATTCAGAAACTTTGATCTACATAAAGAAAGGAAGAGCATCAGAGAATGAATATGTGATGGTAAAATGAAGACTTGTTTTTCTTAATCTATTAGCTGTTAGATAAAAAATAACACATTTACACATAGAGACACATATATAAAAAGGATATACTATGTATAAATGAAATGAATGTCTCTTTATGTCCGCAGTGGTACAAGGGATAAGAGGGGAATTAGGAATATTTTTTTATTTATAAGGTACTCCTACTACCTATGAAGTGGTATAATTTTCTTTGAAAGGGAACTTGGATTAGTTGTAAATGTATGTTGCCACCAAAAATAGTTTAGGGGAGCCTGAGTGACTCAGTTGGTTGGACATCTGCCTTTGGCTGGGGTCGTGATCCCAGAGTCCTAGGATTGAGCCCTGCGAAGGGTTCTCAGGATGCTCAGTGGAGAGTCTGCTTCTCTTCCCTCTCCCCCTAATCATGCTTTCTCTTTTTCTCTCTCATTCTCTCAAATAAAATCCTTAAAAAGATAAACAGTTTAAAAGGAAGTAGAATTGATATGCTAAGGAAAATGTGAGAATAGAATCCTATAAAATGATTTAAAACACAAATGGCAAAAAAAAAAAAAAAAAGGAAAACAACAGTAAGAACAAGATAAGGGCAACAAGTAGTTGTAAAAATATGGTAGATATTAATCCAACTACAGATATACCTTGTTTTATTGTATTTTACCAATACTACACTTTCTACAAATTCAAAATTTGTGGCTACCATGTGTCAAGTCTTTTGGTGCCATTTTTTTCCAACAGCATTTTTTCTCTTTATGTCTCTGTCACATTTTGGTAATTCTTACAGTATTCCAAACTTTTAAATTATTGTTAGAGTGATGTGTGATTGTTGATTATGACTTACTGAAAGCTCAGATGATGGTTAGCATTTTTAGCAATAAAATTTTTTTTTAATTAAGGCATATACATTGTGTTTTAGGCATACCGCTATTGCATGGTTAACAGAGTACAGCTTAGTGTAAACATAACTTTTATATGCAATGGGAAGCCAAAATTCATTTGTATTGCTTAATTGTGACATTTGCTTTATTGCAGTAGTGTGGAATGAAACCCACAGTGTCTCTGAGGTATGCCTGTATTGCATATCAGTAATCACTTTAAACATCAATGGTCTTAAGTGCATCAGTCAAGAGAGAGAGATTGTCAGAGTGGATAGAAAAGTAAGACCCAAGTACATGTTGTCTATAGGAAACTCACTTTAAATATAAAAATTCACATAGATTAAAAGTAAAGGGATGGAGAAAGGTATTCCATGCTGCCATTAATCAAAGGCAGTAGGTGTACCTATGTTAATTTCACACAGTTTAAACTTCAGAGCTAAGAAAGTAAACAAGGATCAAGAGGGGTATTACATAATGACAAAAGGGTCAATTCTCCAAGAAGATGTAGCAGTCCTTAAAGTGTATGTGCCTAACAACATATAGGCAGAATATGTGAGTCAAAAACTGATAGAACTGCAAGGAGAGATTGATGAATACACTACACATTATTCTCAAGGTCACATTGGAACATTCTCTATGATAGTCCACATTCTGGGCTATAAGACATGCTGTGACAGTTTTAAAAGAATAGAAATCATATAATGTCTGCTCTCAGACCGCAGTGGAATTAAAATAGAAACCATAAACCAGAAAGAGCTGGAAAATCTCCCAAATACTTGGAGATTAAACATACCTCTAAAAAAGATTTTGGTTTTTTGTTTGTTTGAGAGAGAGAGAGAGAGCAAGCATCAGTGGTGGGGAGAGACAGAGGGAGAGGGAGAAGCAGACTCCTCACTGAGCAGGGAGCCTGACATGGAGCTTGATCCCAGGATCCGGGATCATGACCTGAGCCAAAGACAGACACTTAACTAACTGAGCCACCCAAGATGCCTCAGTTTAGAGTAGAAATCTGTGAAACTAAAGGTGGGAAATCAATAAAATGAAAAGCCTGATTCTTTGAAATGGTTAGTAAAATCTGTAAGCCCTAGCCAGACTAAGAAAAAAGAAGACACAATATTATCAGAAATGAAAGAGGTGACATCATTACAGGTCTCACAGACGGGGCTTGACTAGGAGTAAGGCATCTTAAAAGGTAATTGCCAGAGAAAGGTAAATTAGGCTCATACAGATCACATTAAAATGAACATGTGTGGGGCACCTGGGTAGCTCAGTGGGTTAAAGCCTCTAACTTCAGCTCAGGTCATGGTCCCAGGGTCCTGGGATAGAGCCCTGCATCGGGCTCCCTGCTCAGCAGAGAGCCTGCTTCCTCCTCTCTCTCTCTCTGCCTGCCTCTGTGCCTACTTGTAATCTGTCTGTCAAACAAATAACTAAAATTTTTAAAAAAGTTAACTAAACTCAGGAAGTTGTAAGATTATTAAAAAAAAAATGAACATGTGTTTTGTTTTTACTTATATAGGGAACCAGGCACATGTTATAAACAGTTCAGATGAAGTAAAAAAGCTCATATTTATGTGATGAAAGGAATTGAATTGCAAATCTGGGCAAACTGATTTTTCTAGAGGGAAGAGAAGTCCATGGGAACTACCAGACAAACAGTTTGCATGTGTGCCTGTCACCCACAGTTTACAGAAAGCTGTACAATAGGTCAAGACAAGGAAGGCTAGAATCTGATAACCTGAAAGGTTGTGCTGGACGGATACAATGCAGTGTTTTTCTGAAACACTATTTTTCTTCTGAAGACTTTCAGATAAATCAAGTACACTAAAATTTCATTAACTTGAGCTCATATAAATTGGTGAGCCAATGTGACTCAGGAAAAGTCGGAATTAGGGAACTTTCCTAAGAAAATATTGTAGGAGATGCTAGCTCTGTTTTTGTTTACAGCTTTGCTCTGATTTAGTCACTGGATAGATATCCTGTGATCAGCCTTTCTTATGCAACAGAGAGAACCTAGCCCGGTAGGGTATGCTGCTTCCCTGCCAGTCTGTGGATCTGAGAAGTGACCTATCATCGCCTTGTACTCTGGCTTGGGGGCCAGAGGCCAAACCAAGCCTTGAGTCCTGGCCAAGGCTCTGCAGCACCTGCTGCCCTGGCCTGTGACCTTCCTTGGGGGAAGCCTGTCCACCTTGCTGCCTCTTCTGCATCAGGAGTACTGAGGCTGTGTCTTTGATAATCCTGTCCTTCCTCTTCCCAGGCATTTTAGAGACATGCTTGGAAAAAGACCACTCTTGGGAGACATGAGGGAAATGGGCTGTCAGTGAGACAACAAGATGAAGAGACTTGAATGTGAGTAAAGCCACAGAGGACAATGAAGTTAAGAGTATGGAAGCAAAACAGGGCATGAAAGAGCAGAGTATCTGTTGGAACTACGTTTCTTCTGGACAGAAGTTACGAAGGCAAAGTTTTCATTGACATAGTTAAATGGGAGTAGTGAAAACAATGTACTGGATTTTAAATAAGAGCAAATCTTAAACAAAACAAAACAAAACGAATCTATGTAATTAGCAGATCATCCTTTAAGATTGTGCATCCTACTTTTGCATTGCAATAGCCTTTCTTTGGAAGTATTAATGAAAATATACTTGACCAAATAAGGTACTTATAAGGAAGTCTGTTATCTTCTCTCCCATCCTCCTTTTTCATTTTTCTGTTTGGTGAAATACAAAAAAAAGCCCTGTGATTTTATCATGGGATGAGAAAGAACTGAGAGGCCCACTAGCAGTTTTTCCCTCTTTTGCTTTGATCATATCAGTTAACTGCTGACATTAGCTGTAGTGAGGAAGAAAAATAGCCGTGGGTCTACTTAAGGAGCAAGCTGGGACCTAGATAAACTGTTCCAGTACAATGATTCTGGATAAATGCTGCTTTGTGTGCTGAGAGAGTGTTCTACAGGATGAGTGGTCACATTGACTAACACCCTTGTGAAGATTGTTGTGTTTGCTGGGTACCTGGGTGGCTCAGCTGGTTGGGCATCAGACTCTTGATTTTGGCTCAGGTCATGATCTCACGGTCATGGAATAGAGCCCTACATAGGGCTCTGTGCTTAGCAGGGAGTGATTCTCTCTTGAGATTCTCTCTCTCTCCCTCTCCTTCTGCGCCTCCCCCAACCACGCTCTCCTAATAAATAAATAAATATCTCCAAAAAAAAAAAAAAAAGACTTGTGTTTGCATATCTGTTTTCACTTCTGGTTGAATATAAAGTGGACATTTGGGTGATATCTTTTTAGCACTTAAACAACAAAATGACTTTATGTTGTTTGAGGAACTCTCTTTTTTTTCCCAAAACTTTTTGTTGTTATAAATGTATTTAACCATTTTTAAGTGCACAGTGGTATTAAGTAAATTTTTACTGTTGTGCAAACATCACCATCATTCACCTCCAAAACTCTTTTCATCTTCCCCAACTGAAACTCTATCCCAATTAATAAACCGCCCCCCATCTCTCCTCTCTCCAGTCCCAGGCAGCCACCATTCTG
This sequence comes from Neogale vison, assembly GCF_020171115.1. Taxonomy (NCBI): domain Eukaryota; kingdom Metazoa; phylum Chordata; class Mammalia; order Carnivora; family Mustelidae; genus Neogale; species Neogale vison. The sequence goes on along the minus strand of NC_058101.1, from coordinate 66,964,849 downwards.
CTTCTCTCTCTTATGATTTGACTCCTAATACCTCATATAAGTGGAATCTTAACAGTGTGGGACTTTTCAATGACTGGCTTATTTCACTTAGCATAATGTCCTGACTTTAAGAGGCAAATGAACTAAGTTTATTTGGCTTAGTCTCAGCCTCTGCTATTCGTGGAGCTCTTCTGACTAACTAAAGTTGTTCTAAACTGAAGGAAGAGGTGTCCCCTTTTTGATTCTACAAAGTAACTCAGAGTGGATCCTATCAAGGGTATCACACCCAGTATGTATGCTTTATTTTAAGTAATCGTAAATTACAACCATTTTGGAGAACAGGTGAATGGTATCCATTAATGTTGAAAAAAAAACACACCCAGGTCAAGAACTCTTTTAAACATTTACTCTCCAGAAATGGTGGTAAAGGAGACATTTGCAAGAATGTTTGCTATAACACATGTCTAATATTGGAAACCAAAACCATTAAATGACCATCAGTATGAAGTAGACAAATAGAATATTTATATAGTAGATTACTATATAGTATTAAAACAAATTTATCCATTCACTCATTCACCAAATAGTTATTGAGTGTTTTACACCAGCTGCTCATCTAGCTATCAGGTTTACAGCTGTGAATAACACAGATAAACCCCTCTCTTCAAGGAGTTTCTAATCTCGTGGGGAGACAGGTCCTCAACAGGATCCGTTAAATAGATTGTATGGTGGACAGTGATAAGGGCCAAGAAGAGAGAATAAAGCAGAAAAGGGGGTACTAAGGGTTAGGCATGGGGTAGGACATGAAAGCTTGTGGGGTGACCAGGAGCAAAGACCTGAGGAAATGAGGGATCTAGCTTTGCTGAGGAGGAGTGTTTTGGGCCATGAAACATGAGGCTGAGGGTGGGGAAGAGAGAGGAACAGAAGAGAGCCTGGCTGGAATAGTGAACAATCTGCGTCAAAATGGACTGAGCTGTGTGGAAAAAATCGAATTGTACGCAGTAGCACACCTTTTTTTTTTTAAGATTTTATTTATTTATTTGAGAGCGAGCACAAGTCAGGTGAAGGGTAGAGGGAGGAGCAAACTCCCCTCTGAGCAGGGAGCCTGATGTGGTGCTCATGACTCAGGACTCCGGGATCGTGACCTGAGCCAAAGGCAGACTCTTAACCAACTGAGCCCACCACGTGCCCCAGTAGCACACCATTCTTACTAACAGCTTCTAGAGTAGGGGTTCTTAACGTGAATAAAAATACATATGATTGTGAAAGAAGTCAACTATATTGAAACAGGTTTGTGTTATGAAAGTGCTTGGTTCTCAGAGCACTAGGTAGCAAGGCAGTAAATACACAGGCAAGTTAAGTGTCATCCTTTAAAGAGCCATCAGTGTGAAGGCCATCATGGCTCGTTTGAATGGGGCTTTGGGCCAGCTGTGGGCTGGCCTTTGACTAACCCCCCTGCTTCTATGTATCCATCAGTTGTAGGGAGTCACAGAGAGTAAAATACATAGCTGGACCATTGATGTGAGAACATAGGACCTGGCTATTTGGGGTCTGAACAATTAACTACCAGGCACAAAGCTGCCTAGCAGTTGCTTGGCTCCATCACCTCAACACTTCTAGACAGTCTGACAGCTGGTCTGGCACCTCTGTGATCATTTCAAGGGAGTGTGAACATAAATATTTTAAGTTCTCTCTAGCAGCTATAATGTGAGAGGGAAATCTGAATGCTCTTGGTGATGAAGTCAAAGATACTACTGATATTTTAATGCTCTTGCCTACACTTACGGCTGAAAGACATGATGAATTTTGGTTAGAAGTTAGTTAAGCCAAAGGTGATTTTTTTTCTGTCCAAATTCCAGGATTCCCTGATACCTGCCCGTGAATGCCAGGTTAAGAATCTTGCTCTAAAGCAGTATATTTTTCAAGGCTACACACACATACACACACACACACACTTATAAAGGCACTAAATTTATGATTGTGATTGTTTCTGGTGGGTCTAGGAGTAGGGGTGGTGTATAATATGTTACAGAAATAGAGAATATGTTATAAAATTAATTATGGTATTCGTAGCAGAAAACCAACCCCCAAACCCCTTAATATCCAGCAGAATTTGTAGACCAGATTCCAGTTCTTTCTATGCATTTACCTTGGTGGTCCTGTTAATTGATAGAAAAACAGCTGTTATGACAAAGGTAATGTCCTCGCTTGGCCAGTGTGATTATCTGGGCTCAAATCCCAGCTTAATTTCTAAATGTGTTTATGCCAAATAATTTACTTTATAAATGTTTGTGTACTTTTAAAAAAGGCTTTGTTTACACCATTTTGCTTCTTAATAGCAGTAATGGTTAAGCAGATTCCTGGTGCAGACCCACACTTCTCACTAGTTGCATGATGTTGGGCAAGTGATTTTACCTCTTTGCTTTGGTCCCTTATCTGAGAAAAGGGAATAGTGGTAGTATTTTTATCATGGGGGAAGGATGAGTCAATGAGTCAATATATACGAAGCTCCCAGAAACCACTTCCCAAATGTGGCTTTCCTCTTGATTTTTCTATTCTTTCCGATAGCCCTGGAGCCTTTCTGTTACTGGCCAAAACTATAATGTTTTCTCTTGGACAAAATTTAATAAAATTTCAACTCCTCAGAATGCTTAAAATTGAAGGTTCTAACTTCTCTTGAGTTTTGTTCAAAGGGCCTTTTTAAAAAAGATCTTTCTAGGGGCACCTGGGTGGCTCAGTTGGTTAAGTGTCTGCCTTTGGCTCAGGTCATGATCCTGGAGTCCTGGGATCAAGCCCGGTGTTAGGCTCCCTGCTCAGTGGGAAGGCTGCTTCTCCCTCTCCCATACCCCTGCTTGTGTTCCCTTTCTCTCTCTCTCTCTCTGAGATAAATAAATAAATAAATAAAATCTTTAAAAAAATATCTTTCTAAACTATTACCTTTTGAAAATTCTATTTTACTTCATTAAACATTTTCTTTTCTTTGAGTATAGTTGACTCACAATATCACATTAGTTTCAGGTGTACAATATAGTGATTCAGTATTTCTCTACTGTATGCCATGCTTACTGCAGTGCAGCCTCCATCTGCTCAAATATCACCTAATAGCTTTTTCCGCCATTCTCTTCTCGCTTCTAGATTTTCCCGAGGCTCATTCCCTCACCCCCATCAGGTCTCTGTTCAAGTGTGACCCTCTTGGGAGGCTTTCTCTAATCTCACCTTATCCCTAATAGCACCCTTCATCTTTGCCATGCTTGATTTTGTTGCATATCATTTAGTACTGTATGATTGGCTAATTTTTTTTTACACTTATCATTACCTGCTCTTAAAAAAAAAAAACAAACACCAAAAAACACAACTCTCTCTCACTAGAATGGAGGGGAGCAATGTTGTCCTTTTTACCATTATATTTTTGGTCCTTTGCAGGCATTTGCTCCTTAGTAGGGATGCAACCATGTGTGATATGTTGTGTTAGGTCCAACTCACAAATTTGGAAGCTTAGGCTTCGCAGAGTCAGTTATAGAAGATCAGGGTCACATGGTTTATAAATCATAAAGCCAGTGACTGCTTTGCTGGGGATTTTTATACTTGTCAAGCTGCCTTCTAGGTAAGACAAATTATTATAAGCTTGTATTTTCACCCACCATAGGGACCAAACTACTCAAACGGAATACATTAGTGGAAATAGTTGTTATAGTTGGATATTTCTGATCATTTAAAAAAATACTTTTTTTTCCCCCAAATTCAGGAGGATATGGCAAAAAAAGTGGTCGTAGTAAAAAATGGAGGGAAATGCTGAAGCTGCCCCCTGTCAGCCAGTGCAGCGAGCTTAGACATTTCATTGGTGAGTAAGCGGTGCCAGCCTGGAGATCATGCCTGGCATTGTACCATTTGTTAGATGTTATTCTTTTAAGGAGTAATATGTACTCATTGTTCTATATGGAACAAAAGAGTAATATAGTAAATGTTTCTCTGCCCTTGACCCCACTAATCATCTAGAAGTAAACATACAATTTTCTAGTTTCATCCATGCTGTAGTCTGAATCAATATTTAATTCCTTTTTTTCTTGGCAAACAACATTTCACCATATGCATCTATCACTTATTTATCCATTCGTCAGTAGATCGATGAGTTGTTTAAATTTTTTTGTCTATTATGAATAATGCTGCTAGAAACATTCCTGTACACGTGTTTTCTTTGTGGTAGGGTATACATAAAAATTACCATTTTAACCATTTTTAAAAGATTTTATTTATGAGAGAAAGAGAGAATGAGAGTGTGCACATGTGGTGGGGAGGGGCAAAGGGAGAGGGAGATAAGCAGTCACCCCAAAGAGCATGGAGCCCACGTGGGGCTTGATCTCATGACCCTGTGATCATGGCCTGAGTTGAAACCAAGAGTCAGTTGCTTGACCAACTGTGCCACCCAGGCTGTTCCTCATTTTAACCATTTTCAAATACAAAGTTCAGTGGCATTGATTTGGATATTGTATATATGCAGTACACTTTGTGTATCCATTCATCTGTCGAATGGGTTGTTTCTACCATTTGTCTATTGTGAGTAATGGGGCTAGGAACATTGCACAAATGTTTGAGTCCCTGCTTTCATTTCTTTTGTGTATATACCCAGAATTGGAATTGCTGGATAATATGATAATTCTATGTTAACTTTGTATGGCACTGATAAACTGTTTTCCAGTATGGCTATACCATTTTATGTTCCCACAAACACTGTATGAGGGTTCCAGTTTCCTCCTCAGAGAGGACATGACTTTTTATTTTCCATTTTGTTTTTATTATAGCAATCTGAGTGGGTGTGAATTGGTTTCTCATTGTGGGTTTTTCTTTTCTTTTTTTCTTTAATTAATTTTTTTAAGTTTTATTTATTTAGGTAATCTTTACACCCTGCATGGGGCCTGAACTCACAGCCCTGAGATCAAGAGTCATTTGATCTCTGACTGAGCCAGCCAAACACTCATATCTCATTGTGTTTTGATCTGTATTTCCCAATGACTAATGATACTGAATATCTTTTCATGTATTTATTGGCCATTTGTATATCTTCTTTGGAGAAATATCTGTTCAAATCCTTGTTCATTTTTTAAAGTAGGCTCTGTGCCCAGTGTGGAGCCCAATGTGGAGCTTGAACTCATGACCCTGAGATCAAGAGTCAGATGCTAGCTTAACTGACTAAGATGTCTAGGCACCACCTTTGCCCATTTTTTAATTGGATTGTTTGCCTTGTCTTTGTTGAAATGTAAATGTTCTTTATATATTCTAGTTACTAGACTCTTATCAGACAGTTGCTTTTCAAATATTTTCTCCCATTCTGTGTTTTCTTTTGCTTTCTTGATGATTTCTTTTAGGAACACAAGTTTTTATTTTGATGAAGTCCAGTTGATCTATTTTTTTCTTTTTTTGCTGTGCTTTTGGTGTCATATCTAAAAAACCACTAGTTAATCCAAAATCACAAAGATTTACACCTATACTTTCTTCTGAGAGTTTTATAGTTTTAGCTCTCACATTTAGATGTTTGATCCAGGTGGAGTTAATTTTTGTATATGGCGTGAGGTAGGGATTCAGTTTCATTCTCTTGCATTGGATATCCAGTTCCAGAACCGTTCATTGAAATGACTATTTTTTCACCATTGAACTCTCTTCGTGCCTTTATAAAAAGTCCCCTGACTGTAAAGGTGAGGGTTTATTTGTAGACACTTGTGAGAAAACATGTGTTTCTATCTAGGGCCTACCCAGGTAATCCAGGAGAGTCTGCCATCTCGAGATTCTTGACTTCATCATATTTGCAAAGACTCTTTTTAATTTTATTTATTTATTTATTTGACAGAGAGATCACAAATAGGCAGAGAGAGAGAGAGAGAGAGAGAAAAGCAGGCTCCCCAAGAGCAGAGAGCCTGATGATATGGGGCTCAATCCCAGGACCCTGAGATCATGACCTCAGCCACAGGCAGAGGCTTAACCCACTGAGCCACCTAGGTGTCCCAACAAAGGCTCTTTTTTAAAAGTAAGGTCATATTTATAGGGATTAGGACCTGGTACATTGGGAGGGCCATTATTCAGCCTGCTACAGATGGTAACTCTAGGCTTTACTTTTTGAGGAACTGGCAAGTTGTTTTCCAAAGTAGCTGCATATTTTACATTCCCACCAGAAATATATGAGAGTTCCAGGTTCTCCACATCCTTGCCGACACTTATTTTCATTATAGCCATCCTTGTGAGTGTGATTGGCACTTCACCTATGACTAATGATGTCAAACACCTTTTTTATTTGTTATTGGCTGCACTTCTTTGAGCCAACTGATATTTGATCCATAGTGTTAATAGTATTTTCTGCATATAGCACCAAGTGATTAGAATGGAGGTTGCTTCCATTATTTGACATTTGCATTGTAGTTAAGATATAAAATTTACTTTGGGACTATTTATGCTATTGAACATATTCATAGGGTTATAGAAACATTTTCATGTCTATTTGCATATTAATTACCTCAGTATGTTTCTTATTCTTTGGGGGTAAGTTTTAGTGCATAGAATGAAGTAAATTTTATTAAATGTCCCATTAGTTAACTTTTTCCCCCAGTTCATGCTCTTTTTAAAATTAGTTTATTTGCATTGAGATATGTAATTTACATTTAACGTTGTATAAGTTTAAGGTGTACAGCACCCTCAGTTAAGTTTTAAATGTCATCGTTTATTTGTTTCTGTGTACCTAGCACTGGGTATGGCCCTACCAATACAGTGGCTAAGAAACAGATGTGACCTTTGCCCTCTTGGCAGAGATAGTTATAAAATAAAGAATTGCAGAAATAAACTTCATTACAAACTGCAGGAAGCCCTTTGAAGGAAAAGGTGCAGACCTGGGTAAGTACAGGATCCCAAAGTGGGACAGAGCATGATAATTTCCAGGGATATGAAAAAGGCCAGTCTTCCTGGAGTGGAAACAAAGAAGGGACAGTGGCACTGCATGAGAGGAAGGGAGGGAGGCAGGGCTTGTGGGCCTGGTAAGGGCATTTGTCTTAGTGGAAAGTCGATCTGTCAGATTTCCATCAGAGGGATGATGTAAGTGGACGCACGTTTTTGAAGGGCATCTGGGGTTTCAGCGTGAGGACTGATTGAGAGTGCAGAGAGGGGAGCGGGAAGGCCAAAGGAGATGTTGTTGCTACTGCTGGCGGGAGTGATGGAAGCTTAGTGTCAGCTGGAGGCCATGGAGCCTGATGACTATGAGAGATCTCTAAGAAGTGGGATCTGGCTGATTTATGTAGAAGTAGGAAGGACGGGGTCCTAAGGATGACTCCCAGGTCTGATCACCCACCGAGATCAGGTTCACAGGGTGAGGGGCTATGTTGGATACAATCTGTGCATTCATGTTTAGAGATCAGAGGAGTCTGGGCTATATGTGCAATCTGGGAGATATCCGTGTCCCCTGGTGTCTCGGCATCACATGACTGGGAGTGGATAAGCTCTTCCTAGAGACAAGAGGACGGGGAAAGAGCCCTCACATCCCCGTGTGGCTCAGGTGAAGCACACCAAGGAGGAGCAGGCAGATGGGTCTGTATGCAGTCTGGGAAGTGGAGGGGTCAAGAGACCAGCAGACTAGGATGGATCCAGGCAGGTAGGTATGCAGCAGAAAGGTTGTGCAGCCTCTGGTTTTGTTCCCAAGGTCAGAGTCTTTGTTTCCATCTCTAGTGCTCAGCCACAGTTTTGTTGAATGAATGAAGGAATGAATAAATTGGTGACCTCAGCTGGAGTTATGTCAGGCAGATGTACAAGCAGACTTCCCCCTAATGAAAGAACGTTCCCACTCAGCTACCCTCTACTTCGTAAGCAGATCTTTATTTTACTAGTTTACATGTACATTTGATCTAGTCTGGTAGTAAGAATATTTTGGGTTTTTCTGATTTTTATCCTCTAATTGTCCTAAATTTGTGGATGCTAGAAAATCCATGAGCTATAAAACTCTGAGTCAGTGTCCTTTCTAAAGGAGAATCACTTTGAAAACAAGAGAGAAAGCTTCTGGTAAATGGCTCATTCTTGTCTTGGAATTTGGTGCATTTAGAAACAGCAGTCTCTTGACTAGCTGGTCCCCCTTCCAACTCGGCCCATCAGGAGAGTGCCTCTCAGGAATGGACTTGGACTCTGGTGAACTGTGCATTCCAGGCCCGGACGGCCTCTGTGCTCCTTCTCCCTGTCCACTGTGGCAGGGCTCCAGCCTCCCCGTGGCCCAAATTCCCTGTGGGGCAGGGCCTCTCTCTCTCTCCCCCCATTCTGCTCACTCATGGCTGTAACAGTAGATGGTTCACTGGGTAGTCTCTGAGGAGTCAAAAGAAGAAGCTGGGTCTTCTGGTTCCTTCAGGACCAGGGCCTCTGATGGGAAGACAGAAGGAGGCTGTCTGCTGCTTCTGAGATGTATTTTGTGACACATTTTTCTGGTTTATAGTATTTAATTTTAGTAATATAAGAAATCTACTGCATAGAAAAGTGAAATCATTAATAGAATTGTGAGGCAGATAAGGTAAAAAAGCAAGAGATTTGGAGTTTTTGTGATTATTTAAATGTCAGATTTTTATTTTATTTTATTTTTTAAATTTTATTTATTTATTTGACAGAGAGAGAGATCACAAGAAGGCAGAGCAGCAGGAGGAGAGAGAGGGAAGCAGGCTCCCTGCTGAGCAGAGAGCCCGACATGGGGCTGGATCCCAGGATCCTGAGATCCTGACCTGAGCCGAAGGCAGAGACTTAACCCACTGGGCTATCTAGTTGCCCCTAAATGTCAGATTTTTAAAGACTGATTCAGAGAAACATTTTTAAAATTCCCTGATTATACTACTTCGTATAGGTCCCATGATGTTGCTGTCATTGCTCTAAGATTCTGTTAATGTCATCAGTGTGAAAATTTGAAGTTGCTATAGGATGGAGAAGATTGTATGTATCATGAAATATTTTGAAATAATTAAAGGACTTTACTGAGTAAATTATCACCTCTATTCCCACCACCCAAATATAAGTGGAAGATTTTGGAATTAAGGTGTTTTTGAACCATGCACCATTTTTGTTCTTGTACCTGAGCCAATCTAAAAAAATCGGACTGGGTAACATGAGAGGTTTTCTTGTGAGGTGCCTGTATCAGTGCTGTGTCCAGTCTGAATGTCCCCGTTGTCTTCCCACCACACCACAGGACCGTCTTGTTCTTAAGGTCAAACTACTGTTGATTGGGCCTTCTCAGCCAGGTGGTGCACTGAGGCCCTTCATTTCCTTCACTGATCTGGCGCTGTGGCACAGAGCAGCGGTTGCATTTTCCAGAGGAGTGTGGGGTGTGTGCCATTTGACCTGGTCTTGTCTCAGACCTCCTCATGCTCTGTGATTTTGCCTTGCTTCCTTCTGGAAAAACCTAAGGGGCTCTTAACCTGTGTTTGTTTTTAAAGCTCTTTCAGAAAATGTGGCTTACATCATGTGATCATTTACTCAAGAGATTTTACAGTTATGACAGAAATTTACATAGTATCTGAGCTTTAGCATATAGACTTAAAGATTTATTTATTTATTTATTTGACAGACAGATCACAAGTAGGCAGAGAGGCAGGCAGAGAGAGAGGGGAAGGGAAGCAGGCTCCCTGCTGAGCAGGCAGAAGCTTTAACCCACTGAGCCACCCAGGCGCCTCAGGATATAGACTTAAAATGCACAAATAATCTTACATTCTTCCTGCCTGCAGGAAGACTTGTAAATTAAGACTTGTAGCTTCCTTTACAAGTAAGGGCTCAGATTTAGCTGTTAAGAGTTCTGGATGAAATTAAGGGTGATCAAGAAATAAATCTGGAAAGCTTGAATGGAACCCATCTCTAATAAGCAAATATTTTTTAGTATCTGAGGATGATATAAATATAAAATGCAAAACAAACTAAAATATACCCACAGCTACCCCCACTCCACATACCCTAAATAAACTTAAACTTTGGACATTTGGTTTGCCAAATTAGCCAGGTTAATTTGGAGTACACTGTTTTCTCCCTGGCCAGGCTGTTCCCTCCTGACCCCCTGCTGTGGCATCCTACCCCAGATCTCTTGGGCTGTGGAGCAATTCCTCAACCTAGGTATCTCAAAGATGTCTCCCACCCCATTTATGTAACTCTGGCCACCTGCTTTGCAGCCCCTTCCTCTGCTCACGGGGCACAACCGGCCTCTCTTCCTGTTTCTCTACCAGCGAATGATCTCGATTTCCCCAGTGCTGCCTGCACCATGCAGATATTGGTGCCCACTATATGAACCAGAGTCTGGGACTGTTTTGCTCACAGGTTCTCATCTCCATGAAGGGTACTGCCTTCTACCTGTCCATCAGCTTCCTCATTGTCCCCTCAGTAAAGGATGGGTTCCTTGAGAGTAGGGCTCCTGTGGTTCCTGTCATCATGTCCTCACTGTTAAGGGGGAGACTTGACAGAAGTTGAATGAGTTGCCTTCTGAAATTCTTTTGTTACCAGAGAATTGGCTTCTCTCTTCCCACTCTGCTGCCTTTGTTCCTGTCCGGCTCCCCTTACTGATGGTTGGTCCCATTGCCCCACTTTGCCTCCGCTGCCCTGGGACCTAAGTAGCTCTCAGGAGCAAGCACTTCCCAAAAGGTCTCTGCTTTCCTTAAGATGCTAAACTTACTCTTGTGAAGAGTCCATGAAATGATACATAGAAGGGACTCAAAATAGTACCTGAAACACGTGAAGAATTGTCACCACTAATTGTTACGCTCATCTCTGTTCCTTCTAGGGTAGAGGGAAGTCCTTGGTATGATATCAAGGCTTGTGGAAAATACAATCTCAGTCTTTTTTTTTCTTTTTCTGCTGTTTTGTTAAGCTTAATTTACCTCTATATTTTGCTTCCCCGAGTCCCCTTTTTCAGCCATACTTGTTGGGTCAATCGCTTACTTTCTATATCTCTTGGTTCACAGGCTATTTTAAGAATTAAAATATGGTACAGTAGTACATATTATAATTATATTCCATATCATTTCATAATTATATATGATCTGGAAACGAGCAAGTGTTGTTGGAGCCAATAAAAGGAAACTATTCTGCACTGCTCACACTTTGCCAAGGATAGTATTCCCAGTATTTTGATAGGGTTATTTATTTTTCTATATTTCTTCGCTTCTTTTGTATCATACCCACTGTTTGTCATTTTTGGTTTCTATTTTTTTTTTAAGTTTCTCTTGTTTTATTATTAAAACTCCATAAGTAATTTTTTTTGTAATTTTTTTTTATATAGGGTGAATGGAAGGTAAAGTTTTGAGTTCTTAAATTTTGGAAAATGTCCCTTTTTTGACTTCTTGTTTGATAGTTACAGAATATTGAATTCTGTTACAGAATATTTCCACCTCCCTTGACCCCTGAACTTTGAAAACACTGGTGAATTAGTTTCTGGCTGTGTTAGTACAGTGTCGCTGATGCTTTAGGTCTAGTAGCTAACGTTTTACTCATTCTCAAAGGTTTCCTCGTTTCTCCTTACTGTTGGGAGTATCACCAGGCTGCCCCTGGATGTGGGTCGGCTGTCAGTGGTTATGCGTAGTGTTTCGTGGGGCCTCTAAATCTTAGGCGCCTAGCCAGTCATTCTGATCAGGCCTGGGACAGCTCCCCAAGCCCCGGCCCCGGCCCGGGCCACCCGCCCCCGCCCCGCCCCGCCCCGCCCCGCCCCGCCCCGCCCCTCCCCCTCCGCTCCTTCCAGCTTTAGCGAGTGGGAGGGGCTCTGCAGCGGGCAGGGGGCGTGTGGGCGGGGTTCCCTTAGGAAGTCCGTACTGTGTAGGGTTTAAACTGAGGGTTCTTCAACAAATCCAATGGAGCAGCTTTCTTCCAGATTATCCACAAATTTTGGACTCCTCTGGATACCCTGTATTTGTTTTCCATGTTGGGTTTCGTTCTTTTTGTTGTGGCTTTGGTTTTTGTTTGAATTTTTGGTCATATTCTTAGGAATCCAGGAGAAAAACTAGGCAGACCTGTATGCTCCATTTGCAATCCTTAGCTGGAAACTAGGAACAATCCCGGACCCTTGAATTTGGGAGGAAAGTGTTAAAAACTCTCAGTATTATAAAAATGTAACTTTTTCACTGCCTGTTCTTTTTTTAAAATATAGTATCCCTAAAATAAAATGTGCTAGTAAAATTGTACCAAGTGGGTGGTAGATATTTTGCAAACTGTTGTTTGTTGAAACAAGCAGTGGTGCACTGGCAACCAAAGTATTTCTCTCCTTGCCTATACTTTTTCATTTGGAGTCTCAGCCACCTAAAGTAGGATTATTTAGAGTCTTAGAACTACTTGGCATGGGTAAACCCTTTAATTGAGGAATTTGTTATGACTTCCTTACTTTTCATTAATTTTTTTTTAATTCTTAAGCTTTACAGCCACTATAGGAGTACTTCAATACTGCTAAAAGAGCAACTGATTTTCTTGCTGTTTAAATTAACCTATTTTGAACATAACATTTCTGTGTTATATCCCTCTTGATATTTTGACTAAATATTAGTGCCTTGTTCTCAAAACATTATCAGTGTGTGTGGTAAGGTTAAGGTTTATAACATATTACCCCACTGAAAAGAAAAAAAAATCCCAAGAGCTATTTTAAAATAATTAAGCATATGTAATGTTTGTAACTGGTAAAAGTGTAACAAAATGGGGACGCCTGGGTGGCTCAGTGGGTTAAGCCGCTGCCTTCGGCTCAGGTCATGATCCCAGGGTTCTGGGATCGAGTCCCACATCGGGCTCCTTGCTCGGCAGGGAGCCTGCTTCTCCCTCTGCCTCTGCCTGCCTCTCTGTCTGCCTGTGCTCACTCGCTCTCTCTCCCTCTGTCTCTGACAAATAAATAAATAAAATCTTAAAAAAAAAAAAAGTGTAACAAAATGGAAAAGAGTTTCTAAAAATGTACTTAAGTACATTCTTGCAGTGTATTTCACATACCTGCAGTTTGGGCCAAACACACTGTGGGGTGGGGACAGACCTATGGGAGGATGGAGCCAGATCTCTTCTCTGCTGTGACCTTGACTGCTCAGTTCCCCAGGAGTACTGCTCCCCTGTTTAATTCCTTTTGGAGAGCAGCAGGGATATTTCCAATTATGCGTCACACACCTTTCTTTATCAATTCTTTTTTTTTTTAAGATTTTATTTATTTATTTGACAGAGAGAGATCACAAGTAGGTGGAGAGGCAGGCAGGGGGGGCGGGAAGTAGGCTACCCGCTGAGCAGAGAGCCCGATGTAGGACCTGATCCCAGGACCCTGGGATCATGACCTGAGCCGAAGGCAGAGGCTTTAACGCACTGAGCCACACAGGTGCCCCTCTTTATCAATTCTTCCAGTTCCTTTGGCTCTGTCCACATTTTATAAACATTCATGATGACCCAGTCTACATTAGTAAACAAATGAGTAGTTTTAAAAAACACACACACACACAAATACTATTTTTTACTTTTTTTTAGTCAGGTGAAAACAGCAGTTCAGAAAAAACTTTCTGAATTGTAATGATCATATTGGTTTATTTCTTATCTCCTTCCCTCACCTAGAAAAGGATTATAGCAGTCTTTGTGACAAGCAACCAATAGGAAGGCTTCTCTTCAGGAAATTCTGTGATATACAGCAAGATCTAAAGGGATGCATTGAATTCCTGGATGCAGTGGTAAGCAACTTAGCTCTGTGCTGAACTACCCATTCTTGTGCTTATGAAAATTAACATACTAGATCTGAAAAATTAGGTCTCTCTAAGTTCAGTAGACCTTGGCAATGACAGTAAGAGTAGAAAAACTGTTTTTTTGGTATCATATTACCTCGGTATGGAAGTCCTTATATGATACATCTCCATATCTGCGGTTTTTGCTTTCTGTGCTTTCAGTTAACTGAGGTCAGCTGGAGTCTGGAAGCAGATGGTCTGCCTTCTGTCCTGTGGTCAGTGCAGGCACACTCAGATATTGCGGGTCTATGTCCAGACCACAGCAATGAAGCGAATATCACAATGAAGCATGTCAAATAAATTTTTTGTTTCCCATTGCATAAAAAAGTTATGTCTACAGTATATTATAGTCTATTAACTGTACAATAACATTAATCTAAAAAAAACACTCTGTTGCTAGAAAATGCTAACCATGCTTCGACCTTTCAGCAAGGCATCATCTCTTTTGCTGGTGGAGGGTCCTGCCTGGATGTTGATGGCTGCTGGCTGGTCAGGGTAGGGGTTGCTGAAGGTTGGAGTGTCTGTGGCAGTTTCTTAAAATAAAACAAGATGGAAGATTGCAACATTGATTGACTCTTCATTTCACTTGAACACAGTATAGGGTTTTTTTTTTTTTTAATTTTATATATGAGAGAGAGGGCATGAGCATGGGGGGGGAGGGGCAGAGGAAGAAGGAGACTCCCCTGAGCAGGGAGCCTGTGGGACTCCATCCCAGGACCCTGGGATCACGACCTGAGCCGAAGGCAGAACTGACTGAGCCACCCAGGCACCCCTAGAGGCCATCATAGGGTTATTAACTGGCCTAATTGCGATATTGTGTGTTGGTGAATGGGGAGGCCTAAGGAGAGGGAAAGAGAGGGGAAGGGCTGGTCAGCGGAGCAGTCAGAACGCCCATAATATTTATTAAATTTACTGCCTTATATGAGTGTGGCTCAGGTAGCCCCAAAATAGTTAAAAGGAACATTAAAAATCACTGATCACAGATCACCAAGGTGAATATAATAATAATGAAAAGGTTTAAAATTGGGAGAATTTCCAAATTATGACACAGAGATAGGACATAAACAAATGCTCTTGGAAAAATGGCACCAATAGACTTGTTGACCAGAGCATTGTTACAGACCTTCGATTTGTAAAGAAATGCATTGTCTGTAAAGAGCAACAAAGCAAAGCGCAATAAAACGAGGTATGCCTCTATTCTTTCAGAAGGACATTTGAGGGTCTTGCCTATCCTCCATGCAGCTCCCCAGCCCTTTCCTTCCTGGTGTCTTTACTAGAGTAAGACAAAACTTTGAAAGGAGGGTTTTTTCTTTTTTTCTTTCTTTTTTTTTGTTGTTGTTGTTTTTAATTTAAGCTAGAACTCTGGTGTAGTGAGACAGGCCTTGTCAGTTCCAGGAGTAGAATGTAGATATGTCTTAGTGTATTGGGTTCTATTTGCCAAGCTGCTATATTTTAAGAATTTAGGGGCCTCCAGCTCTGTATTCAAAATGGCTAAACTGTATTGTTAAAGTTCCTTCAGGTTTGGATCTTCTTCTTCTTTTTTTTTTTTTTTAAGATTTTATTTATTTATTTGACAGAGATCTCAAGTAGGTGGAGAGGCAGGCAGAGAGAGAGAGAGGAGGAAGCAGGCCTCCCACCGAGCAGAGAGCCTGATGCAGGTCTTGATCCCAGGACCCTGGGACCATGTCCCAAGCCAAAGGCAGAGGCTTTAACCCACTGAGCCACCGAGGAGATCCCCATGGTTTGGATCTCCTGATAGTGACATGAGACCTATTAATGGTTAGGTGACCACCAGTTGACTGCAATGACAGGTTCTGTTCGGTTTTGTGTTGTTTTTGGTGGCAGCTGTGTGAGTTAATGAAGAACGCCTCATTATGCCACTTGTACAGTACATGCTGCTTGGACTGTCCTTGTGGTAGGTGACTGTGGGTTCTTGGAGCTTCGGCAGTGGAGAGATGGCATCTTGCCATCTTGCCTAGTTCCCTCATGGCACCCAGTGTGATTGTTCGCTCTTTACCGCTTAGTGTTTGTTGACTGAATTAATGGCATCTTTGGCAATTAGTGTTCAGTGAGAGGAACAATGAATAGGAGAGATTTATTAAGTTTTTTTTTAAGTTTTTGTTTATTTATTTGACAGAATACAAGTTGTGGGAGTGGGAGAGGGAGAAGCAGGCTGCCTGCTGAGCAGAGAGCCCCACATGAGGCTTGATCCCAGGACCCCGAGATCATGACCTGAGCTGAAGGAAGATGCCTAGTGACTGAGCCACCCAGGTGCCCCTATTAAGAGGTTTATTGCAAGGAATTGGCTTACATGACTCTGGGGTCTGGCTAAGAGAGTCTTAAATCTATAGGACAGGAGGGAATCCTCCCAAAATGGAGTGAAGCTGCTTTCCTCGGGCAGCATTCCTTCAGGAAGCCTCAGTTCTGGTTTTAGTGCCTTTCAACTGATTGAATCAGGCCCACCCAGATTCTCTAAAATAATCTCCTTTACTTAAAGTCACCTAGTAAAGACTTTAATCACACCTACAAGTATGAGCCCAGCAATGACTAGATGAGTATTTGAACACCTGGACATTGTTTCTAACACACTGGCATGTGGAAAGACCCTCACAAAATCCCAGAGCTTTCTTTTCTGTTGATTGCATGCCATCCAGCATCCAGAATGTGAGCTGGAAGGTTCTCCTAAGTCAGCGGGGTTTAGTTACTAGTCAAGGTCAGTACAGTGCCCTTGAACACAGAACAGGAAGCTGGCTCTGACTGGGTCACGGCCTGACAGCCGTGGCTCCCAGGCTGGGCCCGTGGAGGAGGCAGAGTCAAGTACGAGGTACGACTCCTGCCCACAAGGGCTTTCTGTGTTCAGTACATGAACTTCCTTCGATCTTCGATCTTCGTTTCCTCACTAATCTCTCCAAGCCCATCTGGCTATTAGCTTCGCTATTCTTCTCAGCCCCGAGGTGCAGAATCCAGTGGCTTCCCTGAGGCCTGCCTCCTCGTGCCTGAGTCTCCAAGTCTGTTGACATTGTGGAATAGTCTCTGCTTGAAATTCTCTTAGCTGGGCTTTTATGATCTCTGCTCAGGCTTTCTCTCTTCTTTGCAGTTTCTTCCTTGCTTATCCTCTGTAGAGGTTTAGGTATTGATCAAGTTCTGCCTTGACCCTTCCTCAGGTCTGCCACATGCCTCTTGGACATCTCTAAAATGCTGTTGCCTAGAGCAATGCAAGATGTTTATTTGGTTCTATTTGGCCTCATTTAAGGGCTGAAAGTGTAATATGACAGAGAGCACTGTGGAATGTGTTGCTTTACTGCATTGTTCACCCTTAATGGTCCTTTCCCTTCCTTGCCATTAGTTTCCCAAAGAAGAGCTACAGACACTTGGTCAGTATCAGATCAGTTAGAGCTACTCTGTGGTTCTTAGGGCACCCAGCCAATTCCACATTTCAGAGAATCTGAAACTCTCTGAAGTCAGTGAAGAAGCTCCACTACTATTTTCCTTTGTTCTCATCTCTACCATCAGGCAGAATACGAAGTGGCCGCTGACGAGGACCGCAGAAGCTGTGGACTGCAAATCCTACACATGTTCTTCGATGCCGAGGTGTGTTTTCTTCCTTAGATGCAAAGATTTGTTAATGCTTGCTTAAATAATTAGAGTACATTGCTCTTCTTACTTAGCTGGATAAGATATAACAAGTATGTTAAAATCTTTAATTTCTTATAAATAATCCTCTTACGCATTTTCTTTTGAGTTGGTGAGGAAATTAACAAATCTCTTAGAAAATTGGGGTGCCTGGGTGGCTCGGTGGGTTGGGGCCACTGCCTTTGGCTCAGGTCATGATCTCAGTGTCCTGGGATCGAGATTTGTTTGTTTGTTTTTTTAAGATTTTATTTATTTATTTGACAGAGAGAGAGAGATCACAAGTAGGCAGAGAGGCAGGCAGAGAGAGAGGGAAAAGCAGGCTTCCCGCTGAGCAGAGAGCCCCATGTGGGGCTCAATCCCAGGACCCTGAGATCATGACCCGAGCTGAAGGCAGAGGCTTTAACCCACTGAGCCACCCAGGCGCCCCAGTAGGTGTCATTTAAATGATCTAACAGAAATGAGGCATTTTTTCCATCTTTACTATGTCTGCCTTTGGCTCAGGTCATGATCTCAGGGTCCTGGGATCAAGCCCTGAGTCAGGCTTCCTGCTCACCTGGGAGCCTGCTTCTCCCTCTGCCCCTCGCCACCCCACACCCTGCTTGTGCGCCCTCTCTCTCAAATAAATAAATAAAATACTTATTAAAAAATAAAAAAGAAGGAGAGATAAAGATTCACCCAGGCAAACAAAACTAAAGGAGCTTATCACTAAACCAGCCCTGCCAGAAATATTAAAGGTGACTTCAATGGAAAGGAAAGACTAAAAAGGATGGTATGAAGGGAGGAAATACAAAAGCAATAAAAATGAATACTTCTGTAAAAACAGTCAAGGAACTCACAAAATAAAAAGATGTAAATATTACATCATAAACTCAAAATGTGGGAAGGAAAGGAGTAAAAAATGGGTTCAAACTTAAACGACCATGAACTTAATACAGACTGTTGTATGATGATGTTATGTATCGCCCTAATAGGAACCACTAATCAAAAACCACTAATAAATATGCAAAGAATAAAGAGAAGTAAATTCAAATATATCACTAAGGGAAACCAGCAAGCTATCAAAGAGAGAAAGACAAAAAAGGATGAGAGAATATCTTCAGAAACAACCAACAAACAAGCAATAAAATGACATTAAGTACAAATCTATCAATAGTTACTTTGAATGTAAATGAACTAAATGCTTTAGTCAAAAAATACAGGGTAACAGAATGGATGAGAAAAGAAGACCCAACTATATGCTCCCTACAAGGGACCCGTTTTAGACCTTAAGACACCAGCCAGGGAAAGTGAGGGGATGGAGAAACAGTTATCATGCAAAGGCTTGTCAAGAGAAAGCCAGAGCAACAATACTTATCCCAGACAAAATAGACTTTTTTTTAAAAAAGACTTTATTTATTTATTTGACAGAGAGAAATCACAAGTAGATGGAGAGGCAGGCAGAGAGAGAGAGAGAGGGAAGCAGGCTCCCTGCTGAGCAGAGAGCCCGATGCGGGACTCGATCCCAGGACCCTGAGACCATGACCCGAGCCGAAGGCAGCGGCTTAACACACTGAGCCACCCAGGCGCCAAATAGACTTTTTTTTTTTTAAAGATTTTATTTATTTGTTTGACAAGCAAGGATCAGAAGTAGGCAGAGAAACAGGCAGAGAGAGAGAGGAGTAAGCAGGCTCCCCGATGAGCAGAGAGCCCGATGTGGGGCTTGATCCCAGGACTCTGGGATCATGACCCGAGCCAAAGGCAGAGGCTTTAACCCACCGAGCCACCCAGGTGTCCCCAAAATAGACTTTAAAACAAAGACTATAATAAGCTACAAGGAAGGGCATTACATAATAAATAATAAAGGGGCAATCCTATAAGAGAATATAAGAATTGTCAATATTTATGCATCCAACATGTAAGCACCCAAGTACATAAAACAGTTAATAACAAATGTAAAGGATCTAATCGATAATAACGGATAATATTAGGGGACTTTAAGCCCCCACTTACCTCAGTGGACAGATTATCGAAACAGATAATCAACAAGAAAACAATGGCTTTGAATGACACAATGCACCAGACGGATTTAACAGATATATTCAGAACATTCCATCCTCAAAGAGCAGAATACAGATTCTTTTCAAGTGCACATGGAACATTCTCCAGAAAAGATCACAGGTTAGGTCACAAAATAAACCTTCACAAATTTAAAAAGATCAAAATCATGCTCTGTATGTATCTTTTCTTGACACAACACTATGAAACTGAAAGTCAACTACAAAAAAAATCTGGGAAGACCACAAATACAAGGAGGTTAAATACCATGCTACTAAACAATGAATGGGTCAACCAGGAAATAAAAGATGAAATAAAAAAGTACATGGAAACAAATGCAAATGAAAACACAATGGTTCAAAACCTTTGGGATGCAGCAAATTAGCTGCGAAAGAGAAGTTTATAGCAATATAGGCCGACTTCAAAAAGCAAGAAAAATGGGCACCTGGGTGGCTCAGTGGGTTAAGCCGCTGCCTTTGGCGCAGGTCATGATCTCAGGGTCCTGGGATCAAGTCCCACATCGGGCTCTCTGCTCAGCAGGGGGCCTGCTTTTCCCTCTCTCTCTGCCTGCCTCTCTGCCTACTTGTGATCTTTCTCTGTCAAATAAATAAATAAAATCTTTTAAAAAAAATGAGTTTTCTATATTGTATATTTCTATCACTAGTTCAACTTTGATGAAAGTATTTCTTTGATTTGTAGAAAACCCAGTTTTGCTCTGCTAGCTTAGCTATACCACTGCCAGAAATCAGTCTAGAATGCATTTCTCATGCCTAATGACAAACTAAATGTGCAATTGAACATGATCTGGGTATCTTTTTCAATAACTCTGGACAATAGTTTTGTTATGTGTTTTCTTTCTCTGGAATTTTCTAGTTGAGGATTAAGAGAATGGGAAGCTGGTGTGTAGGGACATAATTAGTGAGAATGTGAAGTGGTAGGGCCTTTTTGGAGGTCAGCTTTGCAATGAATATCAATGTTTAAGAGACAGGTATCCTTTGAGCTAGTTATTCTACCTCCAAGAATCTGTCTTATAAAAACACCATGGTACAAAGATATACATAGCAGTGGTGTCTGCAGAGGAGGAAATGGGTAGCTAGAATGTGTCAGAAGGACAAATAAACACATCCTCTGGAAAACCATGCAGTCTTTAGGAAAATATAGTAGCTTTCTTGGTTGCAGCACATATTTACAAAACTACATATATATTTTTATCCCATTTGTGTGAGAGAAAATTGTGTATTTCTGAGGGTTTGTGTCCATGTAGATGTGTTTACATTTTTTAATAAGATTTTATTTATTTAGTTGACAGAGATCACAAGTAGGCAGAGAGGCAGGCAGAGAAAGAGGGGGAAGCAGGCTCCCCGCCGAGCAGAGAGCCTGATGCAGGGCTCAATCCCAGGACCCCGAGATCATGACCTGAGCCGAAGGCAGAGGTTTAACCCACTAGCCACCCAGGTGCCCCTACATTTTTAATTGTGACAAAAAAGACATAAAGTTGATCATCGTAGTCATGTCTAAGTGCACAGTTCAGTGGCATTATACATACTGATGTTGTGGGCAGCCTTCACCACCATCCATCTCCTGAACTTTCTTTCTCCTACAGATCTGAAATTCTGTCCCTATGAAACACAGCTCCCACTTTCTCCCCCCATTCCATTTTCTGTCTCTAGTATTCTGACCATTTGAGGGACCTCATAGAAGTGGGGTCATACAGTACCTGTCCTTTTGTGGCTGGCTTATTTCACTGGGCATAATGTCCTCAAGGTTTATCCATGTTGTAGCAGGTCAGAACGCCCCTCCTCCTTGAGGCTGAATGACATTCCCCTGCATGGATGGATCATGGTGTTCATCCATTCGTCTGCCAGTGGGCCCTTGGGTTGCTCCCACCTTTTTTGGATATTGTGCATAATCCTGCTATGGATACAGTGTACAGATATCTCCTAGAAAACTTGCTTTTCACTCTGATTCGATTTGCTTAGAAAAAGATATGAAAAGGTGGACAATACAGTGAACTCCGGAAAATGACACCAGGGCAGCAGGTGAAGGTGGCCCTTTGACTTATTTCAGGCTCTCAATGTTGTACTTCTTTTTTTTTTTTTTTTAAGATTTTATTTATTTATTTGACAGACAGAGATCACAAGTAGGCAGAGAGGCAGGCAGAGAGAGAGGAGGAAGCAGGCTCCCTGCCGAGCAGAGAACCCCGATGTGGGGCTCGATCCCAGGACCCTGGGATCATGACCTGAGCGGAAGGCAGAGGCTTTAACCCACTGAGCCACCCAGGTGCCATGTTGTACTTTTTTTCTACAGTAAGCATTAGGTTTTGTTTATAGCTGGTAAATTATGAAATCACTAACTATTATGCATTTGGTTTGTGCTGTATCAAAAAGGCAGCACCCCCTTTACCAGAAATACCTGCCCGTGTTTTGAGAGAATGTCAGTTGAAACTGAAGCAGAACCCCGGCAAGGATGTCTTCGAGGAATGCACAAGGTAAGCAGCCCATGCCACCCCACACAGCCATGTGGCTGACAGCAGACGGGGTCTTACAGGGCCGCTCTCTGCATGACACCAGCTCTTACTACAGAACTTTCCCAGTTAATGCAGTCACTTTCACTGGAGAGATGTGCATGAGGGGTGATAATTACACAGATGGAAGGGATGCACTGAAGTGGGTCACATCATGGAGACCCAGTGTTTGTGTGTAGCTTTGTGGGTCCCTGACCCTCCACTCGGCCTTCTGAAATATATGTGTCTGGGATGAAATGATACCCATAAAGTGTTGTTTTTTAAAGCCCTAGGCACTTGCATGTTTTCTCTAGATGTTTGCAATAACAGACAGGAAAATTCCAAGTGAGAGCACTTTGACTAAATCTGTCTTCTGATGTACACAGGGAGAAAGAATGGTTTCTGGACTGATCTGGCCCAAACACGGAGTCCTCTGCCCAGTCAGGCAGCATTCGGGTATCATTTCTCCTAAGGTCCATTCAACAGAGGCTGGTTCATGCTGGTTCTCTCTGTCCAGTGCTGTGTCCATTTCCTGGGGCGGCCATCACAAAGTTCCACAAACTTTGGTGGCACAAAATAGTAGAAATGTATTCTCCGGGCTCCTGGGGGGCTTAGTCAGCTCAGGCCATGATCCCAGGGTCATGGGAAGGGTCTTACATTGGGCTTCTTGCTCAGCCGGGAGCCTGCTTCCCCTTCTGCCTCCTCGCCTCTCCTCCCTGCTACTCGTTCTCTCACTGTCTCTGTCTTGCTCTCAAATCAACAACAGAAATTTATTCTCACAGTTCTGGAAGCTGGGAGTCTGAAGTCAAGGCCTCTCGAGGACAGGATCTTTCCTTGTCCCTGCTTGTCTCCCTAGTGTTTTGGGGCCCGCAGCTGCAGCATTTGAGCCTCTGCTGTCTTTGTCCTTGTGTTCTCTCCTCTTCTTAGAAGAGCACCAGTCCCATTGGATCAGGGCCAACTCCACTCCGGTATGACCTCATCTTAACTCATGGTATCGGCAAAGACCCTTATTCCAAGTAAGGCCAATATTCAGACACCAGGGTTAGGACTCAACATATCTGTTTGAGAGAAGCATTTCAAGTCATGATAGTTTGCTTCTTTGGGTCGAGGTTATGCTAGAGAACAAGATAAAACATTGCGGACTGAGTTTTCGTTCCTACGGGCCTTAAAATAGGAATTGCAGAGCCTTAGCTTATTGTTATTTTTTCGGAAAATATTAAGCACCTATTTTGCGCTGTCATTGATCTAGTTTTCAGGAGTAAAATGATAAGCAAGGATGAGTTGATTCTCTACTTCTAGGGAGCTTATACCAAGTGGAATGATAGAGAAATCTGTGTCAGTTTCCTATTGGGGCCATAACAGATTGCCACAGACTTGATGGCCTAAGACAACACACATCTATGTTCTTTCAGTTCTGGAGGTCAGAAGTCTGAAAGCAGTATCGCTGGGCAGAAATCACGTTGTTCGCAGGGCCTTGCTCCATTGAGGATCTAGGGGAAAATCCATTTTCTTGTGTTTTTTTCCGGCTTCTAGGAGTACGTTACTTGGCTCGTGGGCCCTTACTCCACGTTCAGAACCAGCCATACAGTGTCCTCAACTTTGTCTCTGCTTCTGACTTTTGGAAGACTTTTTTTACTCTCTACGTCCACATCTCCCTTGGCCTCCCTCTTTCAGTGACATGTGATGGCATTTAGTGTCCACTCAGATAATCCAGGATCATTTTCCTATCTCAGGCCCCTTAACTCAGACATCTGCAGAATCTCTGTTGCCAGGAAGGGGGATAGTCACAGGCTCCAGGAATGGGGACCTGGGTATGTTTGGGTCATTGATTATTCAGCCTACCATAGGCGCTGAGTAAGTTGCCAGGGGAGGGAGCGCTGAGGGCACATCTCCTAACCTGGGGCCCCGAGAAGAGCCTTCACAGAGACCTTTCCCTGCAGGCTGAGGAGGAGGCCAGGGAGCACAGAGACCTGCAGGGGAGGGGCTGGTCAAGGATTGCTGCTGCTTCAACCCAAGAGGGCCAGGGAGAAGGTCCTCATGGTTCCCTCTCCCTGGTCCTTATTCCCAGGTACTCTTTCTGTCACTTGGCAAGTGTTCACACAGGAGTCCTCACCTTCTGGAGGTCAACCCTCATTTGACAGAAGAGGAATGGAGGCCCAGGGAGCCAGGGAGAGCAATTAGAGTGACCCATTTCACTGTGGCAGTTGTTCAGGTGATGGCGGCCTAGCCTGCCTAGTGATAGTCATCATGGAGACAGATGAATGGATTTCAGAGAAATCCGTGAGGCTGCTGGGCTAGGGAGGACAATACAGTTTCTTTGGGGACACATTTGAATTTGAGTTCTTTTCTGGACATCAAGCAGAGCTGAGATGTCAGCAGCTGCAACTGGGGTGTTCCTGGAGAGGAACAGGAGGCAGGATCTGGGGTCTTAGCCCCTGTGCAGATGTGACCAAGGCCGTGGGTGTGGAGTCAAGACCTGGGCGTATGCACAGAGTGGAGATTGAAGAGAGGAGTGCACTGAGAGCAGATAGGCACAGCCCCCCTTCTTCTCTCCGTCTGCATCCCTCTGCGCCTACTGCCTGGTTCTGTCCCCTCCCTCCAGTACAGGGCCCCAAGCTGAAACTGCACTGGGGGAGGGAGGGGACAGATGCCAGACAGAGTGACAGTGGCACAAGAGGTCACATCCCTGTTCTGAAGAGGTCAAGGGCGGGGTCCA
Organism: Neogale vison; assembly: GCF_020171115.1. NCBI lineage: Eukaryota > Metazoa > Chordata > Mammalia > Carnivora > Mustelidae > Neogale > Neogale vison. The sequence continues at coordinate 66,940,275 of NC_058101.1, read as the reverse complement.
GCGGGGACAGGGATAGGGTGGGAGGCTTCGGGAGAACAGAGGTGTTTGTAGTAGCGGTGCCCTGCGGTGCGGTGCAAGGGGAGAGAGGCCCTTTCAGGGACCAAGAGCAGGAATTGCATTTTGACTCATACGCTAGTACTTTTAAAGCTCTTTCCTGATTATATTTAATGCCCAAGGAGGTCTTAAGCACATGGTCTGATCTTGATGTTTCAGGACACTAGGACACCGAGATTTGAATTCATTCATTCATTCAAGAAATAATCCTGAGGTCCCATTATGTGTTAAGTACTGTCCTAAAAGCTTGGGATAATGGGGAAACACTACAGACAATTCCTGTCTTCATGCAGTTCACTTGTGGCAGGGAATGGCTCACCTGGCCTGTGCACCGGGAGTGTCTGGAGCTAGCTGTAGCATGGGCAAGATGCTCATTCCCTTAGTGAGAATGTCAAATGACCAGCTCCATACGCCCTAGATAAACGGTTTTAACCTGTCTTTCTACCGGGCAGTTGTGCGGTATTGGACTAGAGCCCTCCTCTCTGGCAGCAGCCTCCTTCTCTGAAAATGGATAAGATGGGCTGTTCTCTGAGGCTGGTAATCTCTAGTCAACTTTTACTGATTCTTGTTGGGTATTCCCATGAGTGGAATATTAGGGTTTGTGCCGTCGGCCTTCTTTGCGAGAAGGCGTTGTTGTTTGACCGCTTCTCTGGTAGAGCAGACAGGCATGGCCTCGGGTCTCTGATGACTGTAGTGCTCGTGTTTCGTAGTGAGAAGTAAATATATTAACTATACTGGACTTATAGTTAAAAAAATGATGATAAAAAATAAAAGAATCAAAATTCTCCTTGGCTTCACGTGAACCATTTGTGAAACTGGAAGGGGCCAATCTTTGAGCGCATGCCTTTGCTCTTCCAAGTTTTCTCCCCAGTGTGCACACATCCTGAGCTCCTTCCTGTACCTGTGCGGTGAGAGACCTGCCATGGTAACAACAGACAGGGAGGCTTAGGAACGGAGTTACTCCACCTAGTGACCAGGAAGTGGCCATGACCGTTATCCTTATTCGGCAGCTTCGGGGATGGAGGCCAGAGAGGTTTGGTAACCTACCCCAGGCCTTTCAGCCGGTGGGAGGCAGGCTGCTTGAGGACAGAGCAGCCAACATCCGCCCACGGATCCATTCGCCGAGAAGGGCCGTCACCAACCTGGTTTGCATGCCGCTTTTGCGAAGAGCCCACTCTTTGGTTCCATTTTCATTTTGTAGAAACTGCTAGAAAAAATCTAAGAATTCCTAAGTAGTCACTTCATTTACTGTGTTTTTGCCCTCTCGGATGTTGATGTTAGTTTGTAGACACGGGGAAGAGCACCAGATCCCGTAGGCCCTTGTGATGGCGTCTCCTAGGGGTGGCACCTGTGTGGGGCACATCCACACCGTGGGCGTAGGCCTGTCTGGCTCCAACACCTCAGCTTCTCCCCTCCTGTGCACAACAGTGGGCGTCAGCAACTGGAAGAACATGGTTGTGATCAGTCACTCTGTGCTGCCCAGAGTATACCTTTGTGATTTAGAATTACCAAAGAACTGCATCTTGTTTCAGAGGTGTGTGTTTCCCTGGTGTACAGATCAGCAGCTGTGGAGTGGAGCGTATGTCCCCTGTGCTCTGAGACAGAGTGCCAGCAGCCAGGCCACCCCTGTGCCACATCTCAGGTCATTGTCAATCATTTCCGTGTGGCTGTGCCTCTTCGTAGGCAGTGTGCGGCAACACTGCCCCGTCCATGTTTCCTGAGGATGACGGGAGTAGGGCAGAGCCTCAGTAAAGCCATCCTGGGCTGAGGGTCTGGCCCAACCCCTAGAAGACACCCTAGAGACAGGAGCAGGATAGAAAGGGATAGCCACAGGCTGGAGACAGTCCCCTGTGCTGACATACTTAAAGGCAGCAGAGCAGGACCTCCTCCAGGAGCAGCTTCACTGGGGCAAGGCAGGCCATCTATCATTGGCCTTTTCAAGGTCACTGCCAGAAGCACATTGTTTCAGTCTGTCTGGCTGCTGTAGCAGATACCACGGACAGGGAGGCATCTGTCTCCCATAGCCCTGCAGGCTGGAAGCCCGTGGCCAGGGCGCCAGCGTGGTCCAGCTCTGGGGAGGCCCCTCTTCAGCATTCTGTGGCCTCATGTGACAGGAGGGGCCGGGGAGCTCTCTGGGGTCTCTTTCATAAGAGCCCAAATCCAAATCCATTCAGAGAGGCTCCACCTTCCAAATACCATCACCCTGGGATTTAGGTTTCAACCTAGGACTTCTGGGGGGACAAACACTCAGTCCGCAGCACACATCATCATGACTCACCATTCCGAAAGACAGGCACCCATGTGCCAGGGAATACACACATCTCATTTTCAGCTGTGGAAAGTACACACCATGAGTAACAAAGACCGATGTCCGCAAGCCCCTGAGGTCATGCGGGGGAAGTCACGCTACTTAGAGGGCTGGCCAGGCCGCAGGGCAGAAGGGTCCCTTCCCGCCCCTAGGTCTGGGCTGTGTGTCCGCACACGGCTACCTGTGCTGTCGCTGGGATCCAGCTCTCTAGTGTGGACGACATTTCACTTCCTAGCACTTGCAAGCTGGTTTCCTGATTTCTCTTTTTACCTCTAGCCTTAGATTCTTCACTGATACGTCTGTTCACCAAATCTGTTCGTATTTTTAACCCTCTGATTAGGCACTTTTCCAATTCCGTCCTGTTGTTCAAGAACAGGGTGGTATACATGACCGTGTCAGACTGCCCACAGGTCTGGCTCCTGCTCTGTGTATCCACTTCAAGATAGGGACTTAAAAGTCACTCATATTTAAATAAGTTTTAGTTCTTAGTCCTCAGTCTGTTTTGATTAGCTCACCTGACTGATGGCGGTTTATTCCTTATATTCTAACTCGGTGCCTGTCACTGGCCAGCTGCTGTGCCAGGCTCTGGCTAACAGGGACCTTAGCACGATCCACTGCAGGAACAAGGACTTACAGAGTTCCCTGCTGCTCTGGCTTATTTCCATATTGTAAACCTTCCTTGCCCCAAAAGCCTTCTTCCTCACTTTGGATTCCAGAGTACTGATGCCGCCTAATGAACATAAATGTTTCCTTTAGACTCCCTGCTGTTTTCCGAAAGAAGCTGTAGTGAGAGGCAGCACAGCTGCCTTAGTGGGGAGCCTCAGGATGGGGCTCAGCACTGTCTGCTTGTCCCTCTCTCTCTCTCAAACAAATAAATAAATAAATAAAACCTTTTTTAAAAGGTGTGTGCAGGGGCGCCTGGGTGGCTCAGTGGGTTAAGGCCTCTGCCCTCAGCTCAGGTTGTGGTCCCGGGGTCCTGGGATCAAGCCCCTCTTCGGGCTCTCTGCTCAGTGGGGAGCCTGCTTCCCTTCCTCTCTCTGCCTGCCTCTCTGCCTACTTGTGATCTCTGTCTGTCAAATAAATAAATAATTAATTAATCTTTAAAAAAAAAATGTTGTGTTCAGTAGGTTTATTTCTGGGACTAGACCAGTGGGGCAGAGTCTGTTGTTTTTGAGATGAGGAGTATTAGGAAGTGAAACTGAGAAGCACTGGTAAGTAGTCATCAGCTTATTCATTTATACAGACTGAAATAGACAATTATATTAGAATAAGTTGATATTGTGTGCTCCTTCTCATGGAAATGCGCAAACACCTCTGCAAGGATGATTTAACCAAGTCAACAGTATCAGAATCCTTGCCCTGGTCCATAAAGACTTGGAGTTGGGCTGCTCACGTGCTCAGAAGGCAAAGGTGTTCCTAAAGGCAGGGAGCAGGCCCTCCCTCTCGCTCTACTGCGATAGGAGGAGGTGGTCGAGGGAACATGCAGAACACTGCTCAGGTCTCCAAGTATATGTAGCAGCAGTGTCAGACCTTCTGATGTTTGGACACCTTCCGATGTCTATTACACTTTAAAAATGATTGAGGACCCAAAGAACTTCTGTGTATGTGGCTTACATTTTTTTTTTAAAGATTTTATTTTGGGGGGTACCTGGGTGGCTCAGTGGGTTAAAGCCTCTGCCTTCAGCTCAGGTCATGATCCCAGGGTCCTGGGATCAAGCCCCACATCGGGCTGTCTGCTCGGCAGGGAGCCTGCTTCCCTTCCCCTCTCTCTCTGCCTGCCTCTCTGCCTACTTGTGATCTCTGTCTGTCAAATAAATAAATAAAATCTTTAAAAAAATTTTTTTATTTTTTACCTGACAGATCACAAGCAGGCAGAGAGGCAGGCAGCCTCAGGCAGTCCTGAGACCAGGACCTGAGCCAAAGACAGAGACTTACACAGAGCCACCTAGGCATGCCTTTGGCTTACATTTTTAAAAAAGACACAAACCTTCCACTAGCCATCAGAGCAATGATGTCACATGTCTTGTGCTTCTGGAAAACCCCTCTGTGAAAACAAGGTTTTTGGTTTTTAAAGGCACATGATGTCTTAGCATGATCACAAATATAGTTACATTGTTAACCCCACCCCCCAAGTCCATAGGGATCCTTAGAACACATTCTGAGAATCACTGTGCTATAATATTAGTTAGGCCAAGAATTTTTTAATAACCTCCTTTAACAAAATAAAGTAAAATCAAGTGGCTTGCTAAGAATTCTAACAGTCAGTAAAAATGCTGGAATTATTCCCAAGCCTCTTGAGTCTAGTAGCAGGTCTAGTAGTAGCTCCCAATGAAAACCATGATCTTTTCCCATTTGGGTTTTTGTCCATGCTTGGGAGCTCCTTTCCTTCTTCCTTCATCTGGCTGACTTTTACTTCAACTCAGACACCACCTTCACCAAAATGTCCTGAGTATATCCTCTCCCAGGGGAGGTGTTCTGGGCACGCCAGGCACTGAGCCACCCAGGTACCCCTAATGAACTGTTTTAAATAATAGACTACATTCTGTCCCTTACCTACTCTACAAATAAGAATTTTATTACTTCTGTAATAGATATAAAATAATATTTATATATAATAATAATAATATAAAATTGTCGGGACGCCTGGGTGGCGCAGTTGGTTGGACGACTGCCTCCGGCTCAGGGCGTGATCCTGGAGTCCCGGGATCGAGTCCCACATCAGGCTCCCAGCTCCATGGGGAGTCTGCTTCTCTCTCTGACCTTCTCCTCGCTCATGCTCTCTCTCACTGTCTCTCTCTCTCAAATAAATAAATAAATAAAAAAATCTAAAAAAAAAAAATAATAATAATAATATAAAATTGTATACATTTTGTAATAATATAAGATAAAATAATATAAAATAATATACATTTTATAAAATTCTAAATAAAACTGTAGGAGCATGGCTAATTGTTAAAATTTCTTCTGGAAATATATAGCATAAAATAGTTCATTAGAGGGTGCCTGGGTGGCTCAGTGGGTTAAAGCCTCTGCCTTTGGGTCAGGTCATGATCTCAGGGTCCTGGGATCGAGCCCCACATTAGGCTCTCTGCTTGGTGGGGAGCCTGCTTCCCTTCTTTGCCTGCCTCTCCGTCTACTTGTGATCGCTCTCTGTCAAATAAATAAAATCTCAAAAAATAAAAATAAAAACATAGTTCATTGGATGCTTTAGTCTCAATGTTAAAAAAAGGTTCTGTCACATATTAACATTTTCTACAATATGACTATTATAATCATTTAGATACTCATTCTAATCTTACATACCAAATGTTTACCACCCCTACTGAAACACAGGTGCTTGGATGCATGTGCACACACACACACACACACACACACCCCTTGAATACATATATATAAAAAGAAACTTTGGATTTAGGAGGGTAAACAATTTCATTTCTTTTGAATTCTTGCCTTCATATTTTTACTGATAACAGCAGAAATGAATGTGGAATTCTATAATTGCAAATTTTGATGTATTTAATTATGTAAAATGATTGACTTCCCATACCCAGTGTTGATGAATATGCTGAAACACAGTTATTTTCATATTGTAATGCAATAAATGTATATAATTACATAAAATCTTTTTCTAGAATTGTCCATAACTACTTAAGTGGAGAACCATTTGAAGCATACAAAGAAAGCTCATATTTTTCTCGCTTTCTACAGTGGAAATGGTTGGAAAGGTATGTTCTGATTTAAAATTCAACAAAAACAAGTAGTAACTTCTCACAATATATACTGATTAATGTATACTTTAACATCTCTCAAGATAATATTGGAAATCTTGGGCTGGATATAGTATTGCCAGAAATTATTAATATGTGTTATGTAATTTCTTCTGATTTAGTTAACTCTTTTCTCTCCTTTTAAAATGACAGTCAGCCCTATGGACACAGTAGTTAGAAAATAAAACATATTCTAGATTCACAGAAATAGAACCTGAAGTGCACTGGTTCGGTCTTGCAGGACTAGCCGCATAGATTCAGTCAGGGGACTTGACCTTCATGAGCGTCAGGTCCCTGAAAAAAGAGGTAATTCTAGAGCCACCTACGAAGGGCATGCTCAGTCAGTGTGGTTTTGACAATGGTTATTGATTGGCTAGATTTCCAGTTTTGCTTCATTCATGTTTCTTTTGAGACGTTGAGTATCAACACCTGGGTTGAGGTTCTTTTCCCATAGGGCACTGCGCTGTAGATTTGTTGCTTTCCTCCGAGGCTCTCCAATAGGCCCGATACCTACCATGTCGTGATGGGGACTAGCTGCCGACCTTCCTTCAACTAGTCAGGGTAATTGGACCGTTCTAGATCTATCTTCAGTGTTTTCAGTCAATTTTCAACGTTAGCATTTGCTTATTTCTGTCTCTCTTTTTTTTTTTTTAAGATTTTATTTATTTATTTGACAGAGATCGCAAGGAGACAGAGAGGCAGGCAGAGAGAGGGGAAGGGAAGCAGTCTCCCTGCTGAGCAGAGAGCCCGATGCAGGCCTTGATCCCAGGACCCTGAGATGATGACCTGAGCGGAAGTCAGAGGCTTTAACCCACTGAGCCACCCAGGCGCCCCTGCTTAGTTCTCTTAATGTCATGGAAGGAGTCCCACCGGAGGAAACTCTTGCCTCAGGCACTCCCTTTGAACAGCGCAGTGTCATAAGGAAGGCCAGGACAGGAGCTAGGTAGGCTTTTGGCTTTTAAAATAACAATGTGGGGGCGCCTGGGTGGCTCAGTGGATTAAGCCGCTGCCTTCGGCTCAGGTCATGATCTCAGTGTCCTGGGATCGAGCCCCGCATCGGGCTCTTTGCTTGGCGGGAGCCTGCTTCTCTCTCTCTCTCTCTCTGCCTGCCTCTCTGCGTGCTTGTGATCTCTCTCTCTGTCAAATAAATAAATAAAATCTTTAAAAAAAAAATTAAAAAAATAAAATAAAATAACAATGTGATGTGACACCTGAAACTGAAGCTTTTTTTTTTTTTTAATTAATTAGGCAACCAGTAACAAAGGACACATTTAGACATTACAGAGTTCTAGGAAAAGGCGGATTTGGTGAGGTAAGTAATACGGGAATAGCTATAAGGAATACTTCTAGAAAAGTAAAACAGCAAGGTACTTGAGAGACATGAATGTATCAGCTTTACCAATACCTTTATTTCCTTACTGGGTATTTTGGGAATGATTTAGCCAATCACGAGAATTAAGATTGAAACTTCAAACAAAAGTACTTTGCTACCTGCTTTTAGAAAATTCAGATCTTCATGATTTTTTTCTTTCACTATATGTTTTTTAAAAAGTTATTTCCCCACATCCCATTATTTGACATTCAAGCTCAGTTTGTCCTGATGGAAAAGATGTTTGTTTCCATATTGCCGAATTTCTTTTTTTTTTTTTAATTTTTAAAATTAACATATAATGTATTATATGCCCCAAGGGTACAGGTTTGTGAATCATCAGGCTTACACGCTTCACAGAACTCACCATATCACATATGCTCTGCAATGTCCATAACCCAGCCACACTCTTTACCTCCTCCCCTGGCTACCCTTAGTTTGTTTTGTGAGATTAAGAGTGTCTTATGCGTTTGTCTCCCTCCTGATCCCATCTTGTTTCATTTTTTTCCTTCCTTACCCCCCAAATCTCCCACTTAGCCTCTCAAATTCCTCGTTTTGGGGAGATCGTATGATAATTGTCTTTCTCTGATGACTTATTTTGCTCAGCATAACACCGTCTAGTTCCATCCACGTTATTGCAAACGGCAAGATTTCATTTCTTTTGATTGCCGAATTTCTGTTGCTCTATTACCATAATTTAAAACTAGCCTAAAAGCTGATGTAGTACAGAGTATATTATTGAATGTGCTTATTAATCTCAACTCTATGTGGACATGTATGTGCTTCCACACCTACATCAAAAGATACTAGAAAATGTGTAAATTTAGGAAAATCCTAAGAAAACTACTTAGGTAGTTGGTGGTAGATCGTTGGTTGGTAGATGATCCAGTATGATGGCTCTCCTATATAGAGACTGTTGTGCAGGTCGGACAAAGAATCACAGGCAGTTCTGGTTAGGTCATTAAAAGAGGTGTTAATTGCCTCATTTATTGTCTGGAGTGCTCATATTCAGTTCCAGCATTTGTAACTCCCCAGAGCGGGGACAGCCGCCGGGAACCAAAGCTGCATGTGTGGTCAGAAGCAAGTTAAACTGCCAGCTTGTGATTGAAATCACCCATGCTCCCAAATTCCCAGGGAAGGCCTAAACCAAAGCCTCAGAGATCCCCCAACGTGCATTAGGAAGCAGACCTAAGAGGCCTTCATCCCATAAGGGAGGCCTGTCCTCCATCTGGGCTCGGGTATAGAGAGACATCGGCTCACATCACCATTACCTCAGGGGAAGAAGAGCAGTGTTGTGCCTGACACAGTTCTGGAGACCCGTTGGAGCATTTCCAGTGAGCCATCCACACGCTTGCTGTAACCATTTCAGGCCAGAGATTCTGTAAGAAATGCATCCTCTGCTTGAATACCTCCTCGAGCAGACAATTTACTCGTGCTTTTTAATTTGTGCTAGTCTGCCTTTCGTGATGTCCAAATGTGGAACTCAAGATTCTGTCCAAGAACAGAGGATGGTCCAAGCTCTTGTGTTTACAAAAGAATGTAGTTCTAGTTAGAGCCACATGGAGGTTTTATCCACGGACGCAGTAGTAACGTGTTAGCAAATTTTAACTGTTGTGAAAGACTTGGTGTATTTATATTTATAGATTATTTTTTTGACACATTTACTTGTGTTTCCACACAAAAGATAGTACGGATGGATACACAGTTCTGGTTTTTCACAAACCTGTTCTTGACGTGCCATTTGTTATACTGAGTCTGTGGGGGAGCAAATAGTCCGTTTCCATTGTGTGTCCCTATCAGAGGAAGCCCCGTGACCCTAATGCAGACAGCCTCAATGCCTTTGAAGTCCAAATTCCAGTGGTGGATTTACTTTTTCCAAATGCTAACACCTCTTTCAGTGAGTTTGCAAGGACAGACATTTTGGTCTTACTTTGTTGACCACAGTGCTTTCCCATAGGCTTCAAGTCCCCCAGAATAGATTTGTAGGGTCCTGTGGCGGCACCAAGGTTAAAGAGTTGGTGGTGTCTCTGCGCGCATGGCCGCAGAGGCAGCACAGATCCGTGGAGAGGACTCGTGGGCAGCAACTGGGCTTGCTTCCTGCTGTGTGACTGCAGCCTCCCCATTTCCTCCTCCTCACGACAGGGAGACAATCCCTGCTGTGAATGGGTCTTCATGTCCAGATGAGAGTACAGTGTCCGGTCCTCTTACTTCTTCTCCCTTCTCTTTCTTTAACTTGGCAGTTCCACTTAAAAGAATCTGTGATAGGGGGCTCTCTGCTCAGCAGGGAGCCTGCTTCCCTCTCTCTCTCTCTCTGCCTGCCTCTCTGCCTACTTGTGATTTCTCTCTGTCAAATAAATAAATAAAATCTTTAAAAAAAAAAAAGAATCTGTGATAGGGGCGCCTGGGTGGCTCAGTGGGTTAAAGCCTCTGCCTTCAGCTCAGGTCATGATCCCAGGGTCCTGGGATCAAGCCCCAAGTCAGACTCTCTGCTCAGCAGGGGGCCTGCTTCCTCCTCTCTCTCTGCCTGCCTCTCTGCCTACTTGTGATTTCTGTTGTCAAATAAATAAATAAAATCTTAAAAAAAAAAAGAATCTGTGATAAAGAGATATACCAAGATTAATGTGCCAAGACTTAATGGTGAGAAAATGAGTAAGTAAATTTTGGAGAAGTCAGATATTGGGAGAACTTTAATGGTGAGAAAACAGTCATACTGTAAGATGAAAACAGGAGATTATAAAATATTTTCTATTCTATAATATATGGTCAGGTTCTCCACCCAAAATTCAGGAGGACTCACATGGCTACACAGTTATCTTGGAATTCCAGTGAGTTCATTTCTCCATAATGAACTTTATTTTCCAATGAACTTTACATTTTATCATCAAGATCATGTTACTGATGGATTAAAATGATACATGTTTCATGTTTGCTTATAAGGAGACTGTATCTGTGTATGTGTGGTATGTACATGTGTTATGCGTGTGAGGTGCGTACCTGCCTGTGGTATGCGGTAGGTGTGTGTGTGCGGTGGGTATGTCTGAGGTGCGTGTGGTGAGTGTTTGTGTGGTATGTGTGTGGCAGGTGTGTGTAGGTGTGTGGTGTGTGTGTCTGTGTGTATGGGTGCTCGGGCAGTGGATGGGAGTCAAAGGAAACAAGGTAGCCCCATGTTGATAGCCCAGAAGCTGTGGGATTGCTACTTGGGAGCTCATTATAGCCCCATCTCCACTTCTGTGATTTTGGACATTCTTTCCTAGTGGGAAGGTAAGTGATGTGTAAATAATATTTTAATAACTAAGCATGAAAGTGTATGAATTCTATGCAATATCTTTTCTTATATTCTTAAACTTTTAAAAGAAAGAGGAATCAGTTTAGTTTTGAACATTGTGGCCTTGTGCAAGGACTGAAGGACCCAGGGAGACCCTGGCTGACCCAACATGCTATGATCACCTGTGGGCAGCAGGCAGAGCGTGACCCCCTCCTCCCCTGTCCAGTCCACTAGCCCCTTGAGACTCTTCACCGGTGGGGCTGATCCTGGAGAAACGGGGTTTGTTTGCTGGTGGTAGTGGTGATGGTGGCGGCCTAAGAGGTGGCAGGTGTGTAGAAACCTTTTTCCACTTTTTTAAAAACTAGGTTTGTGCCTGTCAAGTGCGAGCTACAGGAAAGATGTATGCATGTAAGAAGCTAGAGAAAAAAAGAATAAAGAGGAGGAAAGGTGAAGCCATGGCTCTCAATGAAAAGAGAATCCTAGAAAAAGTGCATAGCAGATTTGTAGTGAGTATCTGGGTTTAGTCCTTGCTGGGGATGGTGCGGTGAGGACCACTTTCCTGGGCACCCCTGCTACTGGGCCCACCGACACTGCCTCCACGCCAGCAGGGGTGTGGGCTGGGCTGCCTGGGCTGGTGGTGGGGATGGAGACCGGGGACAGTCTGGTTGTGCTGGTGGCCTCTTCCCTATCCATTTCTTACTGAACACAAACACAAAACAGTGGGGCCTGGTCTGTGGGCTTTTCCTTACACCCCGCATCAGGCTGTTACCAGTCAGGGCCTCCCCTCTCCCAGGAGGCAGTGCTCAGCCTGGGCTGTGGGATCACTGCTTCTGGAGCCTGAAGGCACTGTCCTGAGTCCTTGTCTCGGCAAGGCCACAGTCTGACACCAGCCCAATGTACTGCTCACTTTCGGCTAGGGTTCCCCAAACGTATGGAGTGTCAAGTCCCACCTTCTCCGTGTCAGGCAGGGGTCAGACAAGCGGGGCTGGGGTGAAACCGGGACTCTCCCATGCCCTGTGCTGTGCATGAGGTGCTATGATGTTCATCCCCAAACTTAGCTACTGTCCCCCACTTCGTGTCTCCTGGAGCATCTGTGGCAACAGGCAGGTCTGTGTGAAGGGGGAGAGGGAAAGAAAACTTAGGAAAGGACTTGTGGTGTCATGCTTACTTCCTCCAAATCACTTCTGTCTTAGAACTGAGGTTTGCTGCTTTGTACTGGGAGACAGACTTTGCACAGAGTGGCCCGCACTGCCGTCCTCTACATTTCCCTGTGGGGGTGACAGGTCTCTCCTCGTGCATTCCACGAAAATCTTTAATACAACTGGCTCGTCATGGAGTTCTTTCCAATATGTTTGTGTAACTACCTTGAAAAACAGAAATCCATAATCTACCTTTGTTAAAGGGACATAATACCAGTGGCTTATTCTGTTTAAAGGAAATATTTTTGTTTCTGTATTCTTGGCCTGTCCCAAGAAACCTGGAAATATTTTCCTTCATCCTTTTTTCCCCTAAATGGGGAAAAATTAACAATATCTTGTTAATTTCAAGTGTACATTGTAGTGATTCCATATTTTTATGCATTTTGAAATGATCCCTGTGATAAGTCTAGTTACCATCTATCACCACTCTGTTATTCCAGTATTATCAACTATATTTCCTATGTTGTACATTACATCTCCCTGACTTATTTGTTTTATAACTAGAAGTCTGTACCTCTGTTTTTTAAAGTTTGCTTACTTATTTAAGTAATCTCTACACGCAACATGGGGCTTGAACTCATGAGCCTGAGATCGAGTTGCATGCTCTTGTGAATGAGCCAGCCAGGCGCCCTGAGGTTTGTACCTCTTAATCGCTTCCGCTTCCTTTCTGTCCCCCAGCCCCTCCTGCTCTGTTAATCAACAGTTCGTTCTCTGTGCCAGAGTCTGTTTCTGTTTTGTTTATTAGTTTGTTTTGTTTTTAAGATTCCGCATATGAGTGAAAGTATATGGCATTTGTCTTTCTCTGGCTGACTTATTGCACTTAGTGGGCATCATAGCCACTGCGTTTGTCCACGTTTTGGAAGTGGCAAGATTTCAGCCTTCTTTATGGCTGAGTCATATCACATTGTATGTATGGACCACATCTTCTGTATCTTTTCATTTGTGGGTGGGCATTGAAGTTGCTCCCGTGTCTTGGCTGTTGTAAATAAGGCTGCGATGAACCTAGGAGTGCAGATACCTCTCTGGATCGGTGTTTTCATTTTCTTTGGATAAACACCTAGAGGTATAATTCCTGGATCATATGGTATTTCTGTTTTTTCTTTTTTTAAAGATTTTATTGATTTGTGAGAGAGAGGCAGATAGTGACAGAGATAGCGAGAGACAGCACAAACAGGGAGGAGAGGGAGAAGCACACTTCCCACTGAGCAGGGAGCCTGATGTGGGGCTCAGTCCCAGGAGCGTGGGATCATGACCTGAGCTGAAAGCAGATGCTTAACCAACTGAGCACCTGAGGCGCCCCTTGTTTTTCTTTTCTGAGCAACTTCCACACTGGTTTCCATGGTGGCTACACCAACTTACATTTCCTCAACAGTGTACAAGGGTTCCTTTTCCTGCACATCCTTACCCACACTTGTTATTTCTTGTTTTTTTTTTTTTTAAAGATTTTATTTATTTATTTGACAGAGAGAAATCACAAGTAGATGGAGAGGCAGGCAGAGAGAGAGAGAGGAAAGCAGGCTCCCTGCTGAGCAGAGAGCCCGATGCGGGACTTGATCCCAGGACCCTGAGATCATGACCTGAGCCGAAGGCAGCGGCTTAACCCACTGAGCCACCCAGGCGCCCCTATTTCTTGTTTTTTTGATGCTAGCCATTCTGACATGCATGAAGTGAAATCTCATGGTGGTTTTGATTTGCCTTTCCCTAATGGTTAGTGATGTTGAGAGTCTTTTCATGTGCCTGTTGACCATCGGTGTGTCTTCTTTAGAAAAACATCTGTTTGAATACTCTGCCCATTTTCCCATCAGGTTATTTTTCATGTTAATTTATGTAAGTTTTTAAAAATGTATTTTTAATATTATCCCCTTATCTGATATGTGATTTGCAAATTCTTCCATTCGGTGGGTAGCCTTTTCGTTTTATGGGTGGTTTCCCTCACTGTGCGGAAGCTTCTTAGTTTGTTGTAATCCCATTTATTTCAGCTTTTGTTGTTCTTGCCTCAGTAGACTGTGTCCCCCACCCCAAATATTGCTAAGACTGATGCCAAAGCACTTACTTCCTATGGTTTCTTCTAGGAGTTTTATGGTTTTACTTGTTATGTTCAAGTCTTTAATACATTTTGAATTAATTCTTGTGTGTAGTAAAAGGTAGTGGTCCCGTTTCCTTCTTCTGCATGTGGCTGTCCAGTTTTCCCAACACAATTTATTGAATATACTCTCTTTCCCCCGTTGTATGTTCTTGCCTCCTTTGTCATATATTAATGGACTATATATATGCATTTATTATTGGGCTCTCTATTCTATTCCACTGATCTGTGTGGTTGTTTTTATACCAATACCATACTATTTTCATTACAGCTTGGTAATACAGTTTGAGATGGGGGGCACGATGCCTCCAGCTTTGGTCTTTTTTCTGCAGATTGCTTTGGCTCTTCAGAGTCGTGTTATTTTATACAAATTTTAGGATTATTTGTTCTAGTTCTGTGAAAAATGCTATTGGTATTTTGATAGGAATTATACTGAATCTGTAGATTACTTTGGGTAATATGGGCATTTTAACAATATTAATTCTTCCAATCTGTGATGATGGTGTATCTTACCGTTTTTTTATGTTGTCTTCAATTTCTTTTATCAGTCTCTTACAGTTTTCAAAGTATAGGTCTTTAACCTCCTTGGTTAAATTTATTCCTATGTATTTTATTACTTTGATACAATTGTAAATTGGATTCTTTTCTTTTTTTTAAAGATAAGTTTATTTATTTGAGAGAGGGAGTGTGCACATGTGAGTGGGGAGAGGGACAGAGGGAGAGAATCTCAAGCAGACTCCCCACTGAGTGTAGAGCCTGATGTGGGGCTTGATCCCACAACCCATGAGATCATGACTTGAACCAAAATCAAGAGTCGGATGCTTAACTGACTGAGCCACCCTGGTGCCCCTGGGATTGTTTTCTTAATTTCTATTTCTGACTGCTTGTTATTAGTGTATAGAAACACAACCTGCTTCTGTATGTTAATTTTGTATCCTGTGACTTTACTGAAATTATTAATTAGTTCTCAGATCTCTTTGGTGGAGTCTTTTGGGTTTTCTATATATAACATCATGTCATCTGCAAATAATTTTACTTCTTCCTTTCAATTTAGATGCCTTTTATTTCTTTTTCTTGCCTAAATGTTATGGCTAGGACTTTCAATACTATGTTGAGTAAAAGTGTCAAGAGTGGGCATCCCTGTCTTATTCCTTATCTTAGAGGAAAAGCTTATAGCTTTTCACCATTCAGGATAATGTTAGCTGTGGGTTTGTCATATATGACCTTTATTATGTTAAAGTATGTTCTTTCTATACCCACTTTATTGAGAGTTTTTATCATAAATAGGTACTGAATTTTGTCATAAATTTTTTCTGGATCTATTAAGATGACCATATGATTTTCATCTTTCATTTTGTTAATATGGTGTACCACCTTGATCTGTTTGTGGATGTTAAACCATCCTTGCATCCCTGGAATAAATCCCACTTGATCCTTTTAATATATTTTTGAATTGGATTTAGTAATATTTTGTTGAGGATTTTTACATCTATGTTCACCAGGGATACTGGCCTGTAATTTTCTTTTTTTTGTAGTGTCTTCATCTGGTTTCAGTATCAGGGTGATTCTGGCTTTGTAAAATGAATTTGGAAGCCTTCCTTCCTCTTTCAATTTTTTTTAGTATAGTTTGAAAGGATAGGTACTAACTCTTCTTTAAATGTTTGGTAGGGGGGCGCCTGGGTGGCTCAGTGGGTTAAGCCTCTGCCTTCCGCTCAGGTCATGATCTCAGGGTCCTGGGATAGAGCCTGCCTGCATCAGGCTCTCTGCTCAACAGGGAGCCTGCTTCCCCACCTCTCTCTGCCTACTTGTAATCTCTCTCTCTCTCTGTCAAATACATAAATAAAATCATAAAAAAAAATAAATGTTTAGTATGTGGTCCTGGGGTTTTGTTTCTTAGGAGTTTTTAAATTACTGCTTTAGTTTCATTACTGGTAATTGGTATGCTCATATTTTCTGTTTTTATGTGATTTGGTCATAGAAGATTGGGTTTCTAGGAACTTACCCATTTCTTCTAGGTTGTCCAGTATGTTGGTGTGTAATTGTTCATACTGATCTTTTATGATTCTTTGTATTTCTGTGGTGTCACTTGTAAATTCTCTTTCATTTCTAATTTTTAAAAGAATTATATATTTATTATTGATGAATCTAATTAGAAGTTTATTGATTTTATTTATTTTTTCAAAGAACCAGGCTTTAGTTTAATTGATCTTTTCTATTGTTTTTAATCTCTATTTCATTTATATCCACTCTGATCTTTATTATTTCCTCCTTCTACTAACTTTGGGCTTTGTTCTTATTCTAGTTCCTTTAGATATAAACTGAGATTGTTTATTTGGCATTTTTCTTACTTCTTGGGGAAGGCCTGTGTTGTTATGATCTTCTCTCTTAGAGCTGCTTTTGCTGTGTCCCATAGGTTTTGAAAAGTTGATTTCCATTTTAATTGTCTGAATGTAGTTTTTGATTACCTCTGTGAGTTTTCCTTCATCCTTGATTATATTTTTTTTCCTCTCTGTTTACAGTTGATCAATGGGTCATGACCTGAACCTCTGTCAACCTCCTTCCCACAGCCCACCCTGGCTTGCCCACAACATGGTTATGCACAGGGACAGGTCAACACTTTTTATATAATTTATTGTGTATCTAGCCAAGTTATTAGATACTATACTAGCCACAAATACTTAGAAAATTAAAACTTGTAATTGATACCATTTACAATAGCATCAAGAAACATCATAATCTAGGCAAAAATATATTAAAAATGTGCAAAACTTCTACACTGTGATCTAAAATGCCATTACGAGAAATTAAAGAAGATGAAATAAATGGAAGGATACCAGGTTTATGGATTAGGAGATAAAATGTATGAAGATATTTGTTTTCGGGGCACCTGGGTGGCTCAGTGGGTTAAAGCCTTTGCCTTTGGCTCAGGTCATGATCCCAGGGTTCTGGGATCGAGCCCCGCATCGGGCTCTCTGCTCGGCAGGGAGCCTGCTTCCTCCTCCCTCTCTCTCTGCCAGCCTCTCTGCCTACTTGTGATCTCTATCTGTCAAATAAAATAAATAAAATCTTAAAAAAAAGATATTTGTTTTCCCAAATTGATAAATAGATTAAATGGATTAAATGCAGCCCCAATCAAAATCCCAGCAGGATGTGTGTGTGTGTGTATGTGTGTGTGTGTGTGTGTATGTGTAAATTGACCTACAAACCAACAGAACAGTGGGCAAAAAACTTGGACAGGTATTTCACACAAGTAGTTCCAAATGAATAAATATATGAAAAAGTATGACAAGTGTTTCCTGTATTTGTATATACAGAGAAATGCACATTGAAACCACAATAAGAGACAACTATTCCTTCAGCAGCATTGACTGACAACATGAAATGCTGGAAGGATGTGCAGGGGCAAGACCTCTCTTGCACTGTGGGGGAGGGGGTATTAATTTTAATTTAACTTGTATGCTGAACGTGGGTGTTCTAGAAGTGTGGAACATAAGTGCTCAACAACTAGAGCATACCTTTGATGAATCATGATCCCAAGTGTCTTTGTGAAGTTTTGCCATCTACCCACTTAGCTATAGAAAGTTCTCTCCTCTCAATATAGAACTCTGTAAGATCTTGGACAGCTAAAATGTCCAAGAAGCCCCAGATGCATGGAATGCATTTCGGTGAAGCATATGGGATTCGGGTGTTGTCGTGATAAACCTAACATGGAGTGTGTGAATAATGTTCGCAAATAGAGGAAATCACCAAGGAATGAGCAGGTGTCTGTGCTTTGTTTTTTATTATGCTGTTGTCTTTAGGTTAGTTTGTGCTACACTTACGAAACCAGAGATTTCTTGTGCTTGGTGCTAACCATTATGAATGGAGGGGACTTGAAGTTTCACATCCACAACTTGGGCAAGCCTGGCTTTGAGGAGGAGAGAGCTATTTTCTATGCCGCCGAGCTGTGCTGTGGTTTGGAGGATTTGCAGAGGGAAAGAATTGTGTACAGGTAAGAACAGCATGAACTCCTGGGGCCTGGGAGACTGTTCATCCTGAGCCTTAGGCTCCCACCGGGCTCCCTCCAGCCACCCAGGTGCCTGGGCAGGAGGGCTGTGGTGGAGCCCTTGGTGGCCATACATAGGGTCTGGTCACTCCCACCATTGGGAATATGGTCAATCAGCAGTGGACCTTGGTTTTCATTTTAGTTCTCTTTGATCTCTAGTAGGTCGGTTTTATTTGTTAAGTTGATCAAATATAGGCAGTGTTAACTCATGTAAGCATGAGAAGAGCCCATTTCTAAATTAGTTCTATTTAGGACTCCGGGCTCTGTTCCAGCAAAATAGTGTAACAATTAAATGTCTCAAAATAATACTTTATTTTAATATTTTGCATCTTAGAATTCACTAAAGAAAACTTAATAGGTAGAATTAAATTAGTATGATCAAATATTTAATTATAGGGAAAGCAGTCCCTCCAGTTACCCTTTGGGTTTGGAGCTCCTGAGCTCTGACACCCTTCTCGACCCTTCCCTGTGTAGCTCTGTCCCTTCACCTCTGTAAGGACATCTACTTTCGGGTGTGGACCATTGCCTATGACCATTTCTGACCCTGCCATTTCCCCTACATTCCAAGGGGTCTGTGTATCCCCTGCCATCCAGTTGCGGATGTGTATCCCCATCCAGTTGTTCACCAAATCAGACCTGGATGTTTCCCTACATCCAGGCTTTGGGGTCACTGGCTTAGTTCATCTCTTCCTCAGGTTACCTGGCAGGCAGACAGTTGAATGGTCTCGCTGATGCCAGTCTTGCCCCGGTTCCTGCTCTGTGCAACCGATGACAGGCCTTCCTGTGGTGTGGATCCCATCCTGTCATAGCATCCCTAGCTTGGAGCCCTGTGGGCCTGGCTCTCCTGACCCCGTATGGTGCCACCCCCTCTGGTTTCTCCAGCTGGGTGTCCTGCACCCCAAATGGGGGCTGTCTGCTTTTGTGATGTACTCGTACTTCTTGAGTGTCCTCACATCTTCATACCCTTGCACGTGTGGCTTGTTGGTTGAAGGCCTTTCTTCTCTGCAGCCCCTCCGCCTGCATTCAGAGAAAGTGTAGCTCATCCCTAAGTTCCCCACCCTTGAGAACGGGGGTGTGTGCTCCCCGGGGGCATCCTCAGAGCACCTGTGTTGGGAAAAGCATCTCAGCTGCAAGCATCTCAGGAGCCCTTTCTTGGATCCCTATTCTCACGAACTCTTGGCTCTGTCTCACGTTGCCTGGAGGCACCTTAGGATCTCTTCAAGGCCTAATCACAGGCCTGGCCATGAGGCTGGGCAGTGCCTCTGAGGTGGTGCACCAGGGGCAGACTGCTGCCTTGGGAGCCATTCCCGTGGACACAGGCCATGTCACCACACTCACAGGGAGAGACGGGTGGCCCACAAAGCAGGGAGCAGGCCTGGAGGAGCTTGATTCCTCTTTCACTCCGGGAGCTCCTGAGAGTTCAGTGCAGTTCAGTGCAGGTAAGCCCTTCTGCTTGCTTCCGGTGAAGACGTGCATCAGACCTCGTTTCATTGCTCGTGGCCTTACTCTGCTTCACACGCACTGCCTCTTTTACAGATGGAAGGTTTGTCACAACCCTGTGCTGAGCAGGTCCTGTCTGTGCTGCTTTTCCAGCCGCGTGGGCTCCCCTATTGTCTGCATCACGTGTCGGTCTTTCCTGCAGTGTTTCAAGCCGTTTCATTATTATACTTTTGACCGTGATCTCTGATCTCCGATGTTACTGTCCTTTTTGTCTGGGGGCGCGACACGCAGCGTCCTTGTCTGGGGGCACCACACGCAGCGCTCACTGCCACACACAGTGGACGTAATCAGTGCGTGTTGTGCGTGTTCTCACTGCTTCACCCACCAGCTGTTTCCCTCTTTCTCCTCCTCGGACCTCCCTGTTCCCTGAGACGCAGCAATATGGCAGTTAGGCCAAACAATGACCTGTAATGGCCTCTAAGTGCTCAAGTGAAAAGAGTCACACATAGCTCACTTGAAATGAAAAGCTAGAAATGATTAAGCTTAGTGAGGAAGGGATGTCTGAAGCCGAGATAGGCCGAAAGGTAGGCCTCTTGTGCCAAACAGCCACATTACAAATATTAAGGAAAAGTTCTTGAAGGAAGTTAAGAGCGCTACTCCAGGGACCACATGAATGGTAAGAAAGCCAAACAGCCTCATTGCTGATAGGGAGAAAATTTGGGTAGTCTGGATAGGAGATCAGACCTGCCCCAGTATTCCCTTAAGCCAAAGCCTAATCCAGAGCAAGGCCCTGACTCTCAAGTCCAGGAAGGCTGAGGGAGGTGAGGAAGCCACAGAAGAAAATTCTGCAGCTAGCAGAGTGGGTTCATGAGTTTTAAGGAGACACAGAGGGGCTGGGGGGAGCAGCACAAGCTGATGGAGAAGCTGCAGCAAGTTCTGCCGGAGATCCAGCTTGGATCGCCCATGGAGGTGGCTCCTAAACAGTGGATTCTCCATGTAGACACAACAGCCTTATCTGGGGAGAAGATTCCATTCTTGGATTGTCCTTGCCCGAGGACAAGTCCATCTGGCTTCAGAGGTTCAAGGGACAGGCTGGCTTCCCATTAGGGGCTAATGCAGCTGGTGACTTTCAGCTGAAGCTGGTGCTCCTTTACTATTCTGGAAATTCTTAGGACCCATAAGAATTGTGTTACCTCTCCTCTGCCCGTGCTCTATCCATGGAACATCACAGCCTGGACGGCAGCGTATCTGTTCACAGTGAGGTTTACCAAACGTCTCAAGCCCACTGTTGAGACCTACTGCTCAGAAGAAAAGGTTCCTTTTGAAATATGACTGCTCGTTGAAGTTGTACCCAGTCACCCAAGAGCTCTGGTGACATACGGCGAGATGAGTGCCGTTTCCCTGCCTGCGAACACTGTGTCCGTTCTGCAGCCCACGGAGCAAGGAATAATTTTGACTTTGAAGTCTTATCATCTAAGAGACACATTTTGCAAGACAGTTAATGCCATGGATGGTGATTCCTCCACTCGATCTGGGTGGGGTACATTGAGAATCTTCTGGGAAGGATTCACCATGCCAGATGCCAATAAGAAAATGTTCCCATGGCTCAATGTCAATACTAACAGGAGTTTGGAATAAGTGAACTCCGGCCCTGGTGAGGACATTGAGGAGTTCAAGACCAAGTGGAGGAAGTCACTGCAGATGTGGTAGAAACAGCCAGAGAGCCAGAAGTGGAGCCTGGAGAGGTGAGCGACCTGCTGCCCTCGCAGGATAACACTTGCACGGGTGAGGATGTGCTTCCATGGAGGAGCAAGGAAGGTGATTTCTTGAGCTGGAGTCTGCTCCTGGTGACGATGCTGTGGAGATGGTTGAAATCTGACAAGGACTTAGAACATTGCATGACCTTAGTTGATAAGGTGGCAGGGCTTGAGAGGACTGGCTCCAGTTTGGAGAGGAGTTCTTCTGTGGGTGAAATGCTACCAGATACCGCTTGCTGCAGAGAAATCATTTGGGAAAGGAAGAGTCCATCAGTGCAACAAATTTATTCTCTTGTTTTAAGAAACTGCCGTAGACACCCCAACCTTCAGCAACCCCCACTGTGATCACTCAGCCGCTGTCAGCATCGAGGTAAGACCCTCCAGCAGCAAAAGATTACAGCTTGCTGAAAGCTCAGATGATGGTTGGCAGTAAAGCATTTTTTAATTAAGGCATTCATTGTTTTGGGGTCACCTGATGGCTCAGTCGGTTTAGCGTCTGTCTTTGGCTTGGGTCATGATCTCAGGGTCCTGGGATCTAGCTCCACATCTGGCTCCCTGCTCAGCGGGGAATCTGCTTCTCCCTCTTCTTCTTCCCTTCCCCATGCTCCTGCTCTTTCTCGCTCTCTCTCACACTCTTTCTCTCTCAAATAAATAAATAAATTTTTAAAAAGGTATTCATTGTTTTGTTAGACATAATGCTACTGTACACTTAATGGGTCTCAGTGTAGGGCAATCATAACTTTAATATGCACTGGGAAACCAAAAAATTCGTTTTACTTATTTTTTTTTTGTGATAGTCACTGAATTTTGACTGTCTAGACCAAATCCCTGTATCTCTAAGGTGTGCCTCATTACCGGATTGGTTAGAAGATTTTCTTTTCCCCTAGCCTTTCACCTTGGGCTCCCGCTTGCCCTCAGACAGAGCAGGGGAAAGGCATGGGCTGGCCAGCACTTAGTGGGAACTTAGTGCATGTCCACAGCACCCACCAGTAGGAGGCGCCTGCCATTTGTTAAATGGATGACCCGTGGCTTTCAGCCTCTAATGATGCGTCCCCTCACTTAGGGGCCTGTGAAGCACCACTTTCATTCTTTGAAATTATTTCTTGTAGTCAGAAGTTGCCTCTTGACAACCTTTATCAGACCAGGTACCAGAAAGATGACCTTTCTTTTTGCAGACGGATGGTACAAATAAGAATGCTCTATCATCTCAGCACTCTGAGGTCAGAGAGGAGGCACTCAGGCCTGGCTTTGAGCCACCTGTAGGGTACAGCATGTTCCTAGTCAGAAGAAGAGCCCAGGGGCCTCGTACCCTCATCTGTGGGAGCTGCTCCAGGTGTGCCAGGCCTCACAGGCTTGCAGAATTCTTTCTAGTATAAATGATTTAAACTGGACCCAGGCCTGATCAGGGAAGGCTTTCGGGAGGACCTGGGACTCACCTGGCAGCTTGGCTAGATGGCTAAGATCAGAGCAGAGGGTAAAGGGATCATTCTTTTGGGGGAGATGTGCGCCACGAGTGCCTACTGGAGAAAGTGAGTAGAGGAGTCTACCTAAACCAGAGTGGTCATAAAGACAGGAGGATGGGGTGCCTGGGTGGCTCAGTGGGTTAAAGCCTTTGCCTTCGGCTCAGGTCATGATTCTGGTGTCCTGGGATCAAGCCCTGCATCGGGCTCTCTGCTTGGCGGGGAGCCTGCTTCCCTTCCTTTCTCTCTGCCTACATGTGATCTCTGTCTGTCAAATAAATAAATTTAAAGATTTTTTTAAAAAAGGAGGAAGGAAGAAGCAAACTTGTTGGCTTTCTGTTGCCCACCAGGCCCTAGGCTGTGCCCTTCACATCTGTTATTTATTTGGAGAACATGTTAAAATAGTTGCTAAAATGCCGTAGCATCCTAGAGGCCCTCCCCTTTTTTTCCAGATACGATTTTCCTGGAGCATTTCATCTTTTTTTGGTCTGTCATCCTCTACTGTTTGTTCAGATAAAATGCCTGAAACAACATCACGACGAACCACAGAAGAAGTGTGCTAGGCTCAGGGCAGTGTGGGTACAGCCCTTCCAGGAGGGCAGGTGAACAGCAGGGAGGTGGCATCCAACGGTGTTGAGTGGCCCAGGTGTGTGGTTTTGGGGTATAGTAGTTTGTGTCATACCTTTAGATACATCTTCTTGTAACATGGCTTTGTGTAAATTGTTTGGTGAGAAAAAGTGAGGGAAAGAAATCAAGTGTGCATATAGAGAGAGCCTTGAGAGATCATAGTTTTCGTGCAACCATATATCTAAGAAGTGAGCTGTTTGATTCAAACAAACAATACATAAAGACACGGGTGTGGGCATGCATTTCCAATCCAGCTGGGTATTTTCCCTTCCAGCATCTTTTCATGACATTTTGCCCGTTCATTATGCGAAAGTTGGAAGGGGACTCTTGCCTTTGGGGTTTTACATGTCCTTTAAAAATTAACCGAGGAAGGAGGCCCCTGGGAGGCTCAGTCGTTAGGCGTCTGCCTTCGGCTCAGGTCATGATCCCAGGGTCCTGGGTTTGAGCCCCACAGTGGGCTCCCTGCTCATCAGAAAGCCTGCTTCTCCTTCTCCTACTCCCCCTGCTTCACCGCCCCCCCATGTGTAAAATGAATAAACAAATAAAAATCTTTTAAAAAATTAACAGGAACATAGTTTCTGTAAAATCAGATCAACTGAAATGCTTTTCGTTAGGGACAGACCCTGTGAGTGCCCTAACACCATTTGAATATTAACATGCGGGAATGACTAATTCCTTATTAAATAGCACTTGAGTCTATGGACAGTGTGGTTGATCCTTGAACAGATGGAGATTAGAGCATCAACCCAGTCGAAAATCCACATGTAACTTTTGACTCCTCCAAAATTTTGCTACTCATAGTCTGCTGTTGCCTGGAAAGCTCACTGATGACATGCAGCTGATCACATTATTCTGTGTGTTCTGTGGACTCTGCCCTATGCTCTTACCATAAAGCAAGCTAGTGAGAAGGAAATGTTAGTTAGAAAATTGTAAGGAAAAGAGCATGCATCACAGCACTGGGACTGTAAGAAAACCCACACGTAGGGGGACCTAAGCCGTCCAAACCCATGTAGTTCAAAGGCCAGCTACAGTTTCTTTTCACGTAAAAGCTTTTCCCAAGACTGGCCTGCAGCATCAGGAAAGTCTGGCCCAGCAGCGGCTGGCTTTGGAGACCAACCTTCTCTCTGTTCTTCAGTCGCTCTGGGGATGGCATATTTTGCTTGCCATTGTTTGGATAGTGAAGTGTCTTTTAAATTATAAGAATTATATATTTTTTAAGATTATTTATTTATTTATTTGACAGACAGAGATCACAAGTAGGCAGAGAGGCAGGCAGAGAGAGAGGAGGAAGCAGGCTCCCTGCTGAGCAGAGAGCCCGATGTGGGGCTCGATCCCAGGACTCTGGGATCATGACCTGAGCCGAAGGCAGAGACTTAACCCACTGAGCCACCCAGGCACCCCAACTGGTATGTAGAATCTTTAAAAAAAAAAAATAAAATAAAGTCAAACTCGTGGAAACAGAAAAATCACTAAGCGCTGGGGGGTGGGGGATAGGAAGAGGTTGGCAAAATGGCACAAACTTTCAGCTATAAGATGAGTAGCTATAGATATAATGTAAAATATGAAAGCAGAGTTGGTAACACTATACTGAAGAATTGAAATTTGCTAAGGGACTGAGACTTAAAGGTTCTCACACCAAAAAATGTGAGGTGGTGGGTGTGTTCATTAACTGGTGTGGGAGAATCCTTTCACAATTTTAAGGGGAAATAAAATTCTCAATTTCATTGCATTTTCTAGCAATTACAGAAAGAGTACAAAACCACCTAAAACCGACAATAAATGAGTGAGGGGCCAGAGATGCCTGTGTTAGCTGTTTCTCAGTGCCCTCGCCTGTCATGTTCCAGAAGGGTCAGCCTCCAGGCTCCCTCCTAACCATGGCCATGTTGTCTTGGGCACGTTCATCTTTGAAGGGCTCACACTGGGGAAGAGGGGCATCATTTCTCTGTCTCTGTACATCGACCTTTCTGCACATCCCATACAAGTAGAATCAGCATGTGGCCTTTTGGTTCTGGCTTTTGTCCACTAACATAATGTTTCTCTGGTTCATGCATGTGTTAGCATTTATCAGTACCTGATTCTTTTTTATATTGGAATAATCCCATTGCCCTTTTGCCAATCAATGGGTATTTCAGAGTGGTTCCACTTTTTGGCTGTTATAGAGAATGCTGCTGTGAACATTGGCGTATGAAGTTTCGTTTGGACGTATGTTTTCCGTGCTCTTGGGTAGATACCGACAAGTGGAATTTCTCAAGAGCATGGAAAATTCATGTTTACCTTTTTAAGACCGTTTCAAGCTCTCTGCCAAAGAGGCTGCACCATTTTACATTCCTTCCAGGGCTCCAACCCCTCACATCGTCTCCAACACTTGTTAGTATCTCCCCGTTTAATGCTAGCCCACCCCAGTGACCGTGAAGTGACCGCTCATGGTGGGTTTTGTGTTGTTTTGTTTTGCTTCTTGGTAGTTTTGATTTGCATTTCCCTGATGACTGATGATATAGAACATCTTTTCATATGCTTATTGGCCATCTTTACATATTCGTGGTTAAATGTCTATTCCAATACTGTATCCACTTTCAGTTTGGATTATTTTGTCTCATCAGGATTAAATGGCAAACGTTTTTGTATATTCTGGACACATGTCCTTTACCAGATGTAAAATTTGCAAGTGCTTTCTTCCAGTCTGTGGCTTGTCTTTCCATGTTCTTAATGTGTAATTGCAGAAGTTTTTAATTTTAGTGAGGTTCAATTGATCAGGGTTTTGTTGTTGATTATGCTTTTGGTAGTTTCTCTAAGAAATCATTGTATAACCAGCAACATGAGGATTTTGTCCTGTGTTTTCTTCTAAGGATTTTATGGTTTTAAGTCTTATCTTTAAGTTTAGGACCCACGTTCAGTTTTTAGTACAGTGTAGGTGGCTGAAGAGTCTCCATCCCAGCACCATTTATTGAAAATACTGTCATTTCCCCATTGAAATTCCTTGGCACGTTTGTCTAAAACTGATTGACTGTTAAGAGGGCAGATTTATTTCTGGACTCCCAATTCTATTCCACTGGTCTGTATGTCTGTCCTGCTGACAGTACCATACTGTCTTGATTACTGTAGATTTGTGGTGAGTTTCGAAATTGGGAAGCATGAGGCTTCTTCTTCTTTTTTTTTTTTTTTTTTTGGGAGAGGTTTCTAACTTTGTTCTTTTTTGAGATTGATTTGCCTATTCTGGGTCCTTTGCATTTATTTCCATATGAATGTTCAGATGAGATCCTCTGACCTTTGAACACAGGATGTCTTTCCAGTTACTTAGATATGCTTAAATTTCTCTCAGTAATATTTTTTACTTTTCAGTATATATATCTTATCCTTACTTTTTTTTTGCTGTTAAGCTTCATTTTGAATTTATTGTTTTTGATGCCATTTCAAATACTGTTGTTTCCTTTTTATTTATTTTGTTTATTTTTATTTTTTTAGAAATAGAGCATGAGCAGGTGGGGACAGAGGGAGGAGGAGAAAGAGAATCTTAATCAGGCTTTACACTTAGTGTGTGGAGCCTGATGTGGGGCTCAGTCCCACGACCCTAAGATCATGACCTGAGCCAGAATCAAGAGTCAGATGCTTAACCAGCTGAGCCACCCAGATGCCCCTATAGTTGTTTTCTTAATTTTATCTTTGGACTATTTCGTGCTAGTGTGTAGAAATATGTCTCATTTCTGCATATTGGTCTTGCGTCCTCTCTCAACACTTTTATTAGCTTTATAAGTTTTGTTGTGAATTCCTTAAAATTTTTTACATGTAGAATCATGTTACCTGTGAATAAAGACAATAGACTCATGTTTGTTTATTTTTCTTTCCCAGCTAGAATCCTGCTGCTTCACTTGGTACTTCATGAGAGGGAAATTTTGGGTAGACATACAAAATCTTGAATCAGTACACCCTCCTGAGTCTTCTGAAGCAGACTAGAAAAAGCAGTAATTAAAAACCAGCCTGATGAATGCTGAGTACATTTATATACAATGAATACAGAGAAAAGACTATTTGAGAATGATGTCACTGAGGTCAGATCTGTCCCTTCCCTCCCATCAAGTGTCCTCTGTGTCACTGTCAGAGTCAAAATCTCAAGTTTTCAGACTAGAGGGTCAGGCTTAATATTGTAATTCTTTTATATTTTAGAACGTGGAGGTTGTAATTTTTAGCTGATACCAAGTTCAGATATTTAGTGGATAATAAGGTCTTCAGTTATTTTTCTCTCACTTGGGTTTGATTTTATTTTATGCTTTTTTAAATGTAGCTTCTTTGGGTTACAAAGCTGATTCTCAGATTGAGAGTTGAATTTTGATACCTACCTTAATCATTGGATCAGTTTTGCTTTGTCTTGATTTGTGATCCAGAATCTTCTCAAGACATTTCTCTGCAGTGAAAGCTTTACTGTGTACTCTTAGCAATAAATCCAGTTTTCTATGCTGGTTTCAGCCCATCAACAACCAGTCTTATGGCTGGACCAGCCCTTGTGATCCTTTTTATATATCTACAAGATGTAGCAGTAGCCATCAAGAAACTTTGAAAGAGAAAAAGGCTATTTCTTCTAAGTTCTGGAAATTCCGTGCAGTACCTGGGACCACACAGAGATGTCTGGACGTGCAGGGGTTGGGGAGAGGGAACACATGAGCATGTGGGCCTAGGGTTTTGCAGTTATTGGGGGTGAACGTGGGGGTCTAGAGTCTCATAGTCTCACTCTTTATCGGTGATTTTAAAACATAAGAATGGGAACTTAAAACATTAGAAGAGAAAAAAAAAAAAAAAAAAACCAAGCCACCCAAATGGTCAGTTATTTAAATAAACCAAGATCTCTAAAACAGAGGAGCCTGGGATGGGGGTGGTCTGGTTTTTCCAGCCAGGCAGCCGGCAATGTGTTTATTGAGAGAGACATCTTTGAAGTGGATACCTCAGGCACGAGAGCTGGAGTCAAACACTGGCATTACAAAAAAAGGAAAACCGCCAGGGCTAACACTACAGTGATTGTGGAATCCAGGCTACTGTGGTTTTTTAAAAAATGCTGAAAGATAATGCACTTGTCCGGAAAGTGGCCCTCCATGCACCCTCACTGATCAGGCTGGGAGTTAGCTGACATTGTCCTTGACAATCATGGCATCTTTCAGCAGTTCCTAGTGGATCTGGACACTCTACACTCTACTCATGTGGGTCAGGAGTGAGCCAACAGGATCAAGAAACAACTCTTTGTTATGAAGGAGGGGCATTATGCAGGGAGCTGGTATGGATGCTTCCAAAGGGTTAGACCATCTTCTGGGAAGAGATTTCTTCTCTTAAGATAGAAAATTATTTACAACAGAAGTTCCTTGCCTCTTGCTTACTTAGGGGAGGAAGGATGCAATCTGTTGCTTCAGGAGAGGATGTGTTTGGAGTAATGTATTATGGCCCCGGTTTTCTGCAGTGTGTTCCTGGAGACAATAGAGGTCCTGAATCTACCCTGTACTGATGCCCACACGAGCTGAGAGAGCAGTTGTCAAATGCTCACAACTGTTAACTTTAAAGTAAAACTGCCCTTATTTCCCCAGCAAACATAGGTTTATTCAGGAATAGCAGAGAAGTGCATTGTGGAAAAATCAAATTTAGCAAAACCACAAGAGAGTCTGCAAAACAAAGGAGGGGGGGCTCTTTTATAGAGGAAGGGGGGGTGGGGTGGGCTGTTATAAACAGAAAGTCCATTGGGGTAAATTGAGAGCTGGAAGTGTGGTGGCCTCTCATTGGCTGGTCTATGGCAGTCTCACTGACTGAGCTGTGATGATCTCTCATTGGCTGGGCTATGGCAGTGTCTCATTGGCTGGCTGTGTGGCAGTCATTCATTGGCTAGCTGTGGCGGTCTCCCATTGGCTGGGCTGTTGCTGGGGGAAAAGGAAACCTTCCTTCATACTGCTGGAATAGTAAAGTGGTAGGTAGCTAAGGTAATAACAGGTGTAAGGTGCATGTCTTCCGGTTGGGTCCCCGGTTGACCAGCAGCGTAGGGCGGGAGTTCCCCTGCCCGCCTCCAGACTCCGTTCTAAACGAAGTTCCCTTTTATTAATTTTTACAACACTAAAAGTACTTGTTCAATCAGGATGATATCTAGAGTTTTATTTTATTTTTAAAAAACATTTTATTTATTTGACAGAGACAGCGAGGGAGGGAACACAAGCAGGGGGAGTGGGAGAGGGAGAAGTAGGCTTCCCACTGAGCAGGGAGCCTGATGTGGGGCTTGATCCCAGGACCCCAGGATCATGACCTGAGCAGAAGGCAGCCACTTAAGGGCTGAGCCACTCAGCTGGCCCCTAGAGATTTATTTTATGAGGGTGAACAAATTAAACTTGTGGTATGTGCCCTTTTACTTTGTTTCCATGTAGCTCCGTATTTGAATAAAACCTCCCACTATCATATAAATAACAAAAATGCCACTGCTTATGGTCACAAGATATAGAGCACTCTGGCACACATTTTCATCACAGCGACCTCACAGTCTTTTGAGGAATCCTATCTATTTACAGATAGATCATCTCTGGTCACCTTCCTCGTGAGTGATGGATAGTGATCCAGGTCTTGTGTTCTGTGCTTGGGCTCCTCACTCTTTTCCATAACAGGAGAGAGAACCTGAATCTTGACTTGGCAGTTTTATTATGTTGTTACATTTCTCAAGAGCTCTTCCTTAATTCAACAGGATGACATTTCTACCTGTCTGGAAGGCTGTAGTTGGAAATTATTAAAGGAAATGGGTGTTTAGCTGTGCATTGGATCTCTTTTTCTAGTGAACGAATTGTGGAATGAAAAGTAGATGATATCATCCACTGTAAGGAGAAGGCAGCGCAGAATAGCGGTGGGAAAGAAACATTTTGTACCTATACTTTTTCAGTAGTGAATTGGCCCATAGCAGCCATTAGACTGTACACATTATTGCTATCACACTAGATTTTTCAGTAGCAGGAAGGATCGTTTGGTCATTCCAGAAATAAATATTGGATCCCAGATGTATACACACTTCTTAGTTGCGTACAACACGCACATGGTGGGGAACAAATTGGATCTTGAAATCCTTGTTCTCAGGAAACTTATAACCTAGAGACTAGAAGGGGTATGCAAACGAACACAGAAATGGAGGTATGCTTACCATTTACAGTAAGTGCTCAAAGGATAATCTCTTGTTTCCATCATTTTTGGAAACATGGAAGTTAATTTAAAGTAAGAATGGCAGGTCTTAGTGTTTAAAAGAAATGTTCATCTCTCTATGACCCACATTCTTCCAGATTGGAAATTTCTGCCTCATAGTACCTGTCTCTAAAAACAATAGTAACTAGGAGACCCATTCCCTGGAGACTCATAGGCAGGTCGGCTTTTCTGCAGTGGGGAGCATGGTGGGATGACAAGTGATGAGAACAGACCTTAGATTCTTGCCCCAAGGTTAGTGAGTCATACTATCTTGAGGAATGTTTAAGGGAACACTAGGGAGTGAGCCAAAGTTCTTTTTGCTTTGGTTCCCTTACTCTGCCCCTTTCTGATCAAGAACATTGCTCCCGAAGGCTTCTGATCGGATTGGAGCTGTTTCCCAAGACCATGGTCTATTGAGGCTGCACTGTAGTTCTGGCTATGCCAGGGTTTAGGAAACCCTCACGTGTGGCTGGGCTGGCCCTGGCCATTCTCTTCACCTGACTCCCATACTGTGCCCAGCAGGCTGTGCATGCACAGCCTCACTCCCCAGGAGAGGCTGGTTAACTGACAGGCTCCAGAAGGGAGGGAGGGGATAGTGGGAGACAGAGGGTCACCAGGAGAAGGCAAGGTACTGGGATGCAGGTGTGTGCTGGGACAAGGGAGGAAAGCCATGCAGATAAACCGTAGACCAGACAGAGGTTCAAGCCTCGGACTCCAGAAATCAGCTTCTCATGGTCATTCATGCCTCAGTAAGAGGCTGGGAAATGGTATCCAAAGGCAAGTGCTTTTTTTTTTTCTTTAAACAAGAAGAGGATGGGCATGCAACCAGCAAAATGAGTTTCTGGTGCCCCAGAGCACGAAGGTATAAGATCAGCTATAAATGGCTCGAGAGTACAACTAATGATACACAAGTTGTACCCAAGTCAGCAGGCTGTGGGGCGGAAGGTTGTACGATGTAAGAAGACAATCTCACTTCCTTTCATCTTAGCATTAGTCGGACCCTTCTGAGTATGCTGGCCTTCGTTTGTGTTCCTGGCACAAGACCATGATTAGATCATCACTTAGCAATCCAAAAGGAACTGACAAGATCACTAGGAAAGCCCTTCCCTGGACAGTTGAAGAAACCACGTCCTGGAGGCTGAGTGGCTGACAAGCAACGAGGCATTGTCCAGTGTCCTCCACACAAGGTGCACGCCCAAGCTTGGAGATGTGCGAAGAGAGCTGTTAAGTTAATTGAAAGCCCGGAGAAACCATGAAGGAAGGTGCAAGAAATGACAATACATTGGCCTAATGCGGTGGCCACATTATACACGCCAACATACCCAACGTCCAGCGTTTGCAGTGGGGCAAGCACTGTGTTCCAGCTTGTGGTTTAGCTTCCATGTGACCCACTGAACTTGGCTGGTCCTCAAGACCAGCACTCTGTCTTAACTGCTTCCCAGAGATTCTGTGGCCCTGACAGGAGACGGTGCCTGTGACATGCATGGGCACAGTGGTGGCGGGCAGGGCGGGTGTTGGATGCATCTCTGACATCATTCCTGCTGCGGCTGTTACAACACACTTCCTTTCAGAGCCTGCTGACGCACAGTGCGTGGGGACAGCTCAGTGGACGGCTGACCCACGCTTGGAGCAGGGAGGTGCAGGACATCCCCGGAGACATTTACGTAATTTGGGGGGCAGCTGCTGTGTTAATGTTGAGCATCAGCCTACATAAGCGAGGAGGCTGTGGCGGTTCCAGGTTAAGGAAGGCTACTTCGTTCTAAATAACATTTATAAGGATTTTTCTTAATACAGAAAAGAATAAAGGGAAAAGCAAAAATGCTTTCCATCCTATCCAGATGGTGCAGGAGCACATGTGCGTGGCTCAAAGGTGCAAACACAGAAGCCACCTGCCCCTTGGCCGTGGCTCCTCTCCGCTTAGGGGACTGTGACAGCGGTGGCATGGCTATCCCTATAGGAGGGTTTCTCTGATGCCACTCAGACTGTGTTCACATGTCCCTCAGCTGCCAGGCTTGCTTCTCATCTTTTCCTGGGGATGTGGGTTTGGGCCTGAGCAGGTTTTACACTAGCTGTGGCCTCTGGAAAGGCTCACTTCAGGTGGCTCCTGCCTCTGACTCTTTACACAGCTTTCCCGAGTCCAGCCGCTTTCCATCTTCTCTTGCTCTTGTGAGGAGGTTCTAGTAATCTGGCCACAGAGGGAGGGGCAATGCTCAGGGGAGATGGGGTGTTGTGATAGGGCTGCATTTGAAACCACAATTAAATATAAATCCTCTGAAAAGTAAATTTTTTCTTTCAAAGGGAAGAAACAAATAAACAGTTTGAAATATTACATTTAAGATATTACAGTTTTTAGTGACTTGTATTTTTTATTTTATTTTATTTTATTTTATTTTATTTTATTTTATTTTATTTTATTTGACAGCGAGAGCACAAGCAGGGGAAGCAGCAGAGGGGGAGAGAGAAATAGACTCGCTGCTGGGCAGGGAGCCCAATGCAGGGCTTGATCCCAGACCCTGAGATCATGACCTAAAGCCAAAGGCAGCTGCTTAACCATCTGAGCCACCCAGACACCCCTAGTGACCTGTATTTATTTGAAGTCTGTGGTATCCCTCCTTCATAATAAACTTCGAACTGTCGTGGCTATTGATCACAGGCTTCCTGCTGCAAGGCTGAGCTCCCCCAGCCCTGCCTCGCTGAGGAAGTGGGTGGGTGTGGATCACGCCCCAGTACAGGGGAGGACACTGAAGCCTAGAGTGGTTCAGGTCACATGGCGGAAGAGCAGCAGAGCTAGGATTTGAATCTGTGCCCATCTGACCCCCCAAAGCTGAGTTCTTCCTGGTATGGGAAATTTTCAGTTGTTGACATTTTAAAAAGTGTATGAATGATAAAATAAATTGAATCAAATTCATTAAGAACTAATTCCTTACTACGGGGCCGTACCTTTTATCACTGAACTGTCTCAGATCCGTGGACCTGGGCGGAGCACACAGTTGTCATGCGCACGCTGTTGGCTGGGATGAAACCTCTGTGGCATCCTCGTCCTTCCCAGGGATGGCATGACGATTTTGTTATCCCCTGTTCTTGGCGCTGCTCCTAGTAGAGACATCTGTGGTTATTTCTGCTGGGTGAATGAATCAGTGTTGCCTTCTGAATAATTGAGCTTTTTGTTGTTGTCTCTTCCTTTGTAGAGACTTAAAGCCTGAGAATATCCTCCTCGATGACCGCGGTAAGTAAGTGAGCTTTTCATCTCTAAAGCATAAGACTTTGTTAAGAGGGGTTTGGTTGGGTGCCTGGGTGGCTCAGTGGGTTAAGCCTCTGCTTTCAGCTCAGGTCATGATCTTGGTCCTGGGATTGAGTCCCGATGGGGGGGGGGCTCTCTGCTCAGCAGTGAGCTTGCTTCCCCCTCTCTTTCTGCCTCTCTGCCTACTTGTGATCTCTCTCTGTGTGTCAAATAAATAAATAAATAATCTTTTTTAAAAAAAGAGGGACTTGGTTACAGAAAGTTAATGTGGGCTTAGCCTATTGTTGCAGAATAGAAACAACAACGAAAAGGGAATCTCTTTGGTATGTGTTCTTTTGAAAATACAACAGAGATAACATTGCCATTCCCCTGTATTTAGGCAAAAAGCAAAGTTGGTCATAATTTTCAGTTAATAATTGAATTTTAAAGCATATTAAAATAAACTCACTATAAGAACATTTTTCTCTCTCATACTGCTTGCTGTTGGTCCACATCTTGATTTTTCCCTTAGAAGTGTATTTCCACCCAGGAGCTCCTAAGAATTTTCCTTTTTTTAAAAAATAACAAATGAGAGGCACCTGGGTGGCTCAGTGGGTTAAAGTTCTGCCTTCGGCTCAGGTCATGCTCTCAGGGTCCTGGGATCAAGTCCCGTATCGGGCTCTCTGCTCAGCAGGGAGCCTGCTTCCCCCACCCCCCCCCTGCCTCTCTGCCTACTTGTGATCTCTGTCTGTCAAGTAAATAAATAAAATCTTTTTTAAAAGAAAAAAAATAATAAATGGTTGTTGAATTTTGTCAGTGCTTTTTTCTATCAAAGTGATTATATGTTCTTTTTTTCTGTTAGTATAGTTAATTTTCAAATAGTAAACTAACCTGTAATTTCTGAAATAAATCCAAAGTGGGCATAATGAGTTATTCTTTACATAGATTGCTAGTTTTTCTCTTCTGATATTTTGAAGATGAGGCTGGCTCTGTTTTTGAGGGCCCTGGATCACCATGTCTCTGTAGTGCTGGAAGCACCAGAGCCCTGCTGTGTCTGTGTCCCTGCACACTCTCTGGGAGCCCAGAAGTCTTGGCTCAGCTCCCAGGTGCTCCCAGCCTCCGCAAGAGTCCCAGGTGGGAGCAGCCAGAGAGTGGCTGTGTGTGTTCCCCATGCCTAGTGAACAGCCTCTGGTTTGACCAGGGTTTATAAATGCTTCTGGGAAAACACTTGTGTCCCTTGCAGCTCCCCTCTGATTGGTTCTCCACACAGGGTCTCAATGAAGCAGATCCAGGAACTGCCGTGGCTCATGGATGCCCTTAAAGTATAACTTATGTGAACCTGTGGTCAGTAGTAGCATGGGCCACCATGACCTTGGCTACCTTGTCCCAAAGCAGGTGCCAAGTGTCATTTCTTTGGTGCTTACTGTTACTTATTCTTTAGATACTGTGGACCTGGTCACATTCTTGTTAAGAATGGAAAGGAATGACAGAACTTTGTTTTGCTTTTTGGATTTGAGGAGACTTTTGATCTTTTCTTTTTGTTTTCCTACTCTTTTAATTTTAAAAGTGTAATCCTAGCTATATTTTGTGACTTATAAATGCAATGGATTGTAGGTTTTTTAGTATCCTGCATTTAAAATTCCCAAGAACTAATTTCTATCAGAAACAATAGAACATAGGAGCAACTCTCTCCTTTCCCATCTTGACAGCTTGTCAGCGTTTCTGTTTTTGTCTGTAAAGCATAACCTGACATTTGTGGTGAAATTAGGTTTAAAAAAGATGATTATCAAGAGAACTACAGGCCAATATCTCTGATGAACATAGATACAAAAATCCTCAACAAAATACTAGCAAACCGAATCCAAGAATACATTTAAAAAATCATTCACAACAATCAAGTGTGATTTATTCCTGGGATGCAAGGGTGGTCCAGTATTCACAAATCAATCAATAAGAAAATGGATAAATCCACATGATCATTTCAATAGATGCAGAAAAAGCATTTGACAAAGCACAACATCCATTCATGATAAAAGCCCTCAACAAAGTAGATTGAGAAGGAACATACCTCAACATAATAAAGGCCATATATGAAAACCCACAGCTAATATCATCCTCAGTGGGGAAAAATTGAGGGCTTTTCCCCTAAGGTCAGGAACAAGACAGGGATTACTCTCACCACTTTTATTCAACATAGTACTGGAAGTCCTAGCCACAGCAGTCAGACAAGAAAAAGGAATAAAAGGCATCTAAATTGGTAAGGAGGAAGTAAAACTTTCTGTATTTGCAGATGACATGATGCTATATATAGAAAACCTTAAGGACTCTGCCAAAAATCTGCTAGAGCTGATAAATGAATTCAGTAAGATTGTAGTATACAAAATCAATGTATAGAAATATGTTGCATAGGAATGCAACATATTTCTATACATCAATAATGAAGCAGCAGAAAGAAAAACTAAGAAAATAATTCCATTTGTAATTATGCCAAAAATAATAAAATACCTAGGAATAAGCTCAACCACAGAGGTAAAAAGCCTATACTCTGAAAATTTTAAAACATTGAGGAAAGAAATTGAAGATGATACGAACAGATGGAAAGATATTACATGCTCATGGATTAGAAGAACATATATTATTAAAATGTCTAAACTACCTCTAAGCAATCTATAGATTTAATGCATTCCCTATCAAAATATCAATGGCATTTTTCACAGAACTAGAACAAGTAATCTTAAAATTTGTTTGAAACCACAAAGACCCAAATAGCCAAGCCATCTTGAAAAAGAAAAACAAAGCTGGAGGTATCACAATTCCAGATTTCAAGATATGTTATAAATCTGTAGTGATCAAAACAGCATGATACTGGCACAGAAAAAAGACACACAAATCAATAGAATAGAATGGGAAACCCAGAAATAAACATATACTTATGGGTTTATTTAATTCATCTTCAACAATTAATCTTCAACAAAGGAGGCAAGAACATGCAATGAAAAAAAGAATATGCAATGGTCTCTTCAATAAATGGTTTGAGAAAATTGGACCACTTTCTTACACCACATACAAAAATAAACTCAAAATGGATTAAGGACCTAAATATGAGACCTAAAACCATAAAAGTCCTAGAGGAGAACACAGGCAGTAACTTCCCTGACATTGGCCATAACAATGTATTTTTTGTTTGTTTTTTTTATTTTTTTATTTTTTTAAAGATTTTATTTATTTTTATTTATTTGAGAGAGAGAGACAGTGAGAGAGAGCATGAGTGAGGAGAAGGTCAGAGAGCGAAGCAGACTCCCCATGGAGCTGGGAGCCTGATGTGGGACTCGATCCGGGGACTCCAGGATCACGCCCTGAGCCGAAGGCAGTCGTCCAACCAACTGAGCCACCCAGGCGTCCCTTGTTTGTTTTTTTTAGATATGCCTCACGAGGCAAGGGAAACAAAAGCAAAAATTAAGTTTTGGAATTACATCAAAATAAAATTTTCTGCATAGCAAAGGAAACAATCAATAAAACAAAAAGACAACAACAACAAAAAAAAGACACTGAATAGGAGGAGATATTTGCAAATGACACATCCAATAAAGGGTTAGTAACAACATATATAAAGAACTTCTAAAACTCAATACCCAAGAGACAGTCCAATTAGAAATAGGCAGAAGCCATGAACAGACATTTCTCCAAAGAAGACATCCAGACAGCCAACAGACACATGAAAAGATGCTCAACATCCTTCATCATCAGGGAAATGCAAATCCAAACCACAGTGAGATACCACCTCATACCAGTCAGATGGCTAAAATAAAGAACACAATAAAGAAAAAGTGTTGGTGAGAATGCAGAGAAAAAGGAACCCTCATGCACTGTTGGTGGAAATGTAAACAGGTGTGGCCACTGTGGAAGACAGAAAGTAGAAATACTATATGATCCAATAATCACACTACTGGGTACTTACCCAAAGAATATGAGAGCATGAGTTCAAAGGAATACATACACCCCTATGTTTATTGCAGCATTATTTACAATAGCCAGACTATGGAGGCAGCCTAAGGGTCCACTGACTGATGAATGGATAAAGAAGAGGTGATAAATATATATTTGATGGAATATTATTCAGCCATAAAAAGAATGAAATCTTGCCATTTGCAACAACGTGGATGGATCTAGAGAGTATAATGCTAAATGAAATAAGTTAGTCAAGGAAAAACAAATAAACCATATGATTTCACTCATACATGGAATTTAGGAAACAAAACAAATGAACCAAGGAAAAAAAAAAAAGAGAAAAACCAAAAGACAGACTCTTAACTCTAGAGAAAACTGAAGGTCACCAGAGGGAGGTGGTTGGGGAATAGGTGAAACAGGTGAGAGGATTGAAGAGGACACTTACCATGATGAGCCCTGAGTAATATATGGAAGTGTTGAATCACCATATTGTACACTCAAAATTAATACAACACTATGTTAACTATACCGGAGTTAAAATAAAATTTAAATTTAAAAAGGCTTTTTGGGGCACCTGGGTGGCTCAGTTGGTTAAGTGTCTGCCTTCAGCTCAGGTCATGACCTCAGTGTCCTGGGATGGAGCCTTGTGTCCAGCTCTCTGCTCAGCAAATAGTCTACGTCTCTTCCCCCTCCCCCTCCCTCTGGACTTGCTTGCTCTCTCGAAAAGAAATAAATAAAATATTTTTTAAAAAAGCTGATTATCATCTGTTTTGGGTTTTTAGGTACATTTACTGTTTGTCCATCCTAAATATGTCAGCCCTTTTTTTTTGAAAACATAAATTAAGTGGAACTTGCTTTGTGAAATTTAACTGGTAGTTGAGATAAAAAAGAAAACTATCATGCCTATATTTTCTATACAGGAGACTTCAGTTTTATGAAATAGGTATATTCCTAAAAAGCAGGCTGAACAGTGAATCCTTGTAAAGACTAGTAGCGTTTTATTATTGACAATGATTTTAAAGGACATCCTATATGTCATATTCTTCTATCTATAAAATATATATCAAAGATAAGGATACTATTTTTAAAACATAAACCCAATACTTTTATCACATCCAAAAGTATTTAGCAACTCTTTGGGGCACCTGTGTGGCTCATTGGTTAAGCATCTGACTCTTGATTTTGGCTTAGGTCATGATCTCAGGGTTCTGAGATTGAGCCCCGCATCGGGCTCTGTGCTGAGTGTGGACCCTGCTTAAGATTCTCTCTCCATCTCCCTCTGCCCCTCCTATCAGCTTTAAATCTTCATTAATTATTTCATAAGTGTTTTTATAGTTGTGTGTTAAATGTAGCATGAAGTTCATATTCCATTTGGTTGATATCTTGTTGAGTTTTAATTTTCATAGGTTCCTCCTCCCTGCTTCTTTGTGTCATTTGTTTATGAAACCAGTGTTATGGGTCAGAGTGTGTGTTTCTAGAATTCATGTCATGAAGCCCTAATCCCCAGTACCTCAGAATGTGACTGTATAGCTGACCTTTGAACCATGTGGGGATTAAGGGGACCAGCTCCCCATGCATTCAAAAATCCGTATAACTGGGGCGCCTGGGTGGCTCAGTGGGTTAAAGCCTCTGCTTTCGGCTCAGGTCATGATCCCAGGGTCCTGGGATCGAGCCCCACATCCGGCTCTCTGCTCAGCAGGGGGCTTGCTTCTCTTCCTCTCTCTCTCTGCCTGCCTCTCTGCCTACTTGTGATCTCTGTCTGTCAAATAAATAAATAAAATCTTTTTAAAAAATCCGCATAACTTTTCCTTTTTATAAGAGACAGAGAGAGAGAGAGAGAGAGAAAGGAAGCTGGAGAGGGGGGAGGTGTAGATGGAGAGAGAGAGAGAATCTTAATTAGACTGAACTGAGGGCAGATCCCGACACCGGGCTCAATCTCACAACCCTGAGATCATAACCTGAACTGAAATCAAGAAGTGGATGCTTAACTGAGTCACCCAGGTGCCCCCACATACAACTTTTCAACTTCCTCAAAACTTAACTACTATAGCCTACAGTTGACCAGAAGCCTTACTGATGACATGAAACAGTCGATTGACACATATTCTGTATGTTATGTATATTATATACGGTATTCTTACAACAATGTAAGCTAGACAAAAGATGTTAGAGAATCACAAGGAAGAACAATGCATTCACAGTGCTGTTCTGTACTGAAAAAAAAATGCGTGTGTAAGTGCACCCATGTAGTGCAAACCCATGGTGTTCAAGGATCTGCCATGTTTGGAATGGAGGTCTTTAAAGATGTGTTTACAGCTGAATGAGGTCACTAGGGAGAGTCCTAATTGCATATGACTAGTGTTCTCCTAAGAGGAGGAGATGGGATGCAGGCGGGCACAGAGGGAAGAGGCTGTGAATACACGGGGCAAGAGCAGTGGTCTACACTCCAGGCAGAGAGGCCCACCCTTCCAGTGTCCGGGGCTTTGGGCAAATAAACATCTGTCCTTTCAGCCCCCAGCTCTGGCACTTTGGTAATGGCAGCCCTGGCAGGCTAGAACATAGACATCTGCCGTAGAGAAGTTCCTGGTGTTAGGGTACGGAGTCAACCACCCCTCAGACAGAGAACACTCTCGATAATGCAAGTCACACAGCGGGGTTTATTTCCAGCTATCTGGGTCCAAGTGTCTGCCTGGCGCAGCGGGTTTCAACAAGGACCCTGAGCACTCAAAGCCAAGGGTTTATATAGCATTTTCAAGGCACTTTTTCATAGCTACATACATCTCTTGCGCCCCACTTTGACAGTTTAACTTTGTTTAACTTTTTGCCACCCCTGTGTCACTCTAGAGGTTAAGTGAGATTTATGTTTAGAAGAATTTTCACCTTAATTACATTTCCTTCTGCCTCAGCCTCCTACAGTTTTACGTGGGGAGGGCGACCTTTGGCCTCAAGGTACTGAGCCATTTGTCTCTGGAAACTGGGCCATTGAAAAGATGGCCTTTTTGTTGTAAATCACCAGGACTTTTGCAAACCAAGGGAGACTCCAGTCTAGCAGGATTGTGATCTCTGCAAGTTAACTATTTGTTTTTCTTCAACATTTGGTCCCTGTGGCGCCACCACCTAACCGCCCTGGTGGTATACACAGTGTTGGCCTGTTAGGGACACTCAGTAAAATGGCTTCCCAGCCTTCAGGATGGCCATTCTTATGCTAACCCACTCTTACAGTGCAAGGTGCCAGCTTCTGCTTTGCCAAGATGGCTGTACTTACGTCAGGGCCAGACCCCGAGGTGGGTACAGCCTTGTTTTTCTAGGCCTCCACCCCTGGAGCTGGTTTCTGGGACTTGTTTTTAAGTCCCCTGTGGGAAGGGGAGCAGGGACAGTTTAAGGGTTAAACAACAAAGTTATTGTTTAACCTCAATGGAAGCCTCTGGCTAAAATAAAAACATGAAATAGGTCCTTACACTGGCTTGTGGATTTGGCTGGATTTAACATGTTCCCTGCCTCCCTTATGCTTTCGGTAAGCAGGTGGTTCAGTCTGGAGGCTGGAATCATCCAGGTTTGATTTCTGGTGAGCATACTTGGTGTGTCCTTCCTGTTGTGTGACATCAGGAGGCATGTGAGGACTGAGCATCTCTCCTTTTACAGTGTTCAGAGTAATGACTGGTTTCACTCCTTGCTCAGCCCGATCTCTCCACTATCCATTTCCCACCAGCTTTTCACTTAATGGATGAAGGATCAGTATCAAGATACAGCATTTCACTGGGGCATTCGAATTCTGCCCTCCC
The DNA here is from genome assembly GCF_020171115.1 of Neogale vison. Lineage (NCBI taxonomy): Eukaryota > Metazoa > Chordata > Mammalia > Carnivora > Mustelidae > Neogale > Neogale vison. The sequence goes on along the minus strand of NC_058101.1, from coordinate 66,898,769 downwards.
TGGTGCACGTAATTGTTGAGACCCATCTGTAAAAAAGAGCTTTCTTTGTTTACCTGTTGGTTCAAGAAAAGCAGGTAAAATATGTGAGTGCTTCCTTTTATTTCTGCTTTCTAGGAGATTGTGTTAGTTCGCTTTCATTCTCCAAGATGATCAAGGAGGTTTTTGTTTTATTCTGTTTTGGTATCATTAATAAATGTATGGATTTAACTATTTGATAGGGTTTAATCCATCGGAGTAATTATTCTTTACTATGTTTTTTGTACCTTCTTTGGCCAATGGATGTCTAGTAGCCTCTCATGATCTCCTTGTTTTCTGCTATTGTTTCTTACTGAAGATATTCCAGGATGACCTTGTACATGCAATGACGGAGACCTGGAGTCGGCCGTGAATCCAAGGGGCCTGGTGTGTGGGGAGCCCCAGTGGGGGAGCCAGGTGCTGTTGCTGCCCTGCTCATCATTCTTCCCCGGCCTTTTCTGGGAGAGAACACATCTGTTCTTGAGTTTTTAAAAGAAAATATTGGGGCGCCTGGGTGGCTCAGTGGGTTAAGCCTCTGCCTTTGGCTCAGGTCAGGATCTTGGGGTCCTGGGGTCAAGCCCCACATCAGGCTCTCTGCTCAGCAGGGAGCCTGCTTCCCGGCCCCCTCCCCGGCCCTGCCTGCCTCTCTGCCTACTTGTGATCTCTATCCATCAAATAAATAAATAAAATCTTTTTTAAAAAATAAAATATTCATCATGGATTCATATTGATATTTTTAATTCTCATTATATTTCTTCATTTCACATTTGTGACTTTTTTCTCCTAATGACATTTGCATCATTACGGTATTTTTCTCTGCTTTTAAAATATGTGACATAGACTAATCTACAACACTGAACAGAGGTCTTTCTTATTTCTTCCAGCTGCCTGTGGATGGACTGGCTTGAACTGCCAGGTCCACACTGCCCTGTAGAGGGCTGTTCCAGCCCTCTGTTCTTCCAGTTTAGTGGAGCCATGCCTGGCCCTCTGGGCATGTCATTTCCTGCTTTTTTTGCAGGTGTCCCTGGAGGGGTATGAGGTTGAAGGATAGGTTCACAGGGGCTTGCAAACATTGCGAAACTCCCTGTGGTGGAGCTATGCTGATCTGTGTGCACACCCCGTGCCCCTGCTTCCCCAGGACCCCAGCCACAGACTGCATTCTCAAACTGAGTCTCTTGTCAGTTTGTTGGTAGTTTTACTTTTCATTTCTCAGTGGAAAAAAATCACTTTTCAAAAGAAAAATAAGAAAGGATACTTGAAATTTCACAACATGCCAGTACTCAAAGGTAACATATGGGAAATCTGACTTATTGAGGAAATCTTCCTGTATGAAAGCAGGAAACGTAGACACACTGACTAATGGCAAGCTGGGACTCAAACCCAAGGCCGTGTGGTTCCAGACTCTGCTCCCAGGGCTCCAGCCTGGTGCCTCCCCTAGTGCAGGCACACGGCTGGGAGTAACGTGACTCAGTACCACTGGGCAAAGGACAAGGTCAATTTTCCTGTCTGAGGCACAATATAGCCTGTGTTAAAGCAAAATCAGTGCCTTGAATGGCATGTTGTGGATTTTTAGTGTTGAGCACATACTTATTTTTTGGTTCATTCATTTCTTCAATATTTATTGAACACCTACTATATGTAGGTAGGGTGTCAGGAGCTGGAGACACATGGCCAATAAGGTGTGCAGGGCATCTTTCTCCAGGGCTGGTTTATCTTTCCAGACTCTCAAAAGAAAGTTTTCTATAATCTGTTATTTTCATACCGAATTTTGTAACCATTTAAATCTTTCTATATAAAGGCATGATTTATTCTTTGGAGAAAAGCTCCTTATTATTCATCTGCAGTTCCTGTATATAAGCCTACTGATATTCTGACAGAAAGTGCTTATTTTCTCTTGTGTAGTTCATGTACTATTCATTATAGTTCTATTTATGGCTCTGGTAGTTATAGGAAATTAAATAATAAATGCAAAGTTTCTATCTTACCAATTGGTTGTCATGGTTAAGGGGCTTCCTGATTAGTAACCACATATAAATGATTTCCTATTGTGTTAGTGGACCTGAACGCTCTGCATAGTATTTTAGTAATTGTGGAGAAGTTAGATGTAATTTTAGATTTTTTTTCTCTACTGTTTATTGTCCTGAATGTGTCAGCATGCCCCCTGTGGTTTGTAATATGCTTGAACACACACAGGGCACATCCGGATCTCAGACCTGGGTTTGGCCATGGAGATCCCGGAAGGGGAGACCATCCGAGGAAGAGTGGGGACTGTCGGCTACATGGGTATGTGAACGGCTGCTTCTGGATACTCGCGCTTTGTCTTGGGGTGCCCATGTCCTCACAGCACAGAGAAGTTCTAAGCCCCTTGGAGGGAGCACGGGTGTTGGAAGTTTGTACCCGGCCAGAGCTGGGACTCCTGAGGAGTCCTCCTGTCTGCCCTCCTGTCTTACAGAGACCGGGGTGAGGCCCAGAGGTCTTGCAGCTGAGTGAGGGCAGAATCAGGATAGGATGGGGCCCTCGCTCTGCAGCTGCCACCGTCCTAGGCTCACTGGTCTCCCCAGGCCCTTCCGTACCCATGGTTCCCTGGTTCTTACAAAGCCTCTGTGACTGGGTGGCCCTGGTGTGGGGTCAGCTCCCCACCTGGCAGTGCCAGCCTGACTAGGCATGGCCTCTGATATGAGGGACACTGAGGGCCTCTGCAGAGTACTGCAGTCACATCCCTGCCCCACCTGTTGCAGGGGTCGGTGCCCTCGGGGCACCCGGGGGTGTGGCTCTGTGCCTGCTCATTTTGTGCCCTGGGGATAGCACAGACTGTTTCCTGTGACCCCCTTTGTTGACTATAAGTGACATGCTTTAAAATCCATCACTCTGAAGTGTACTGGTAAGTGGATATCAGCATGCACACGGAGCTGAAAGAGACCCCGGGCCCATGAGCACCCCTCCAGCCCCGGGCCTGTGGCTGTTCACCCCCTTTCTGTCTCCACGGACTGTCTCTTCTGCCTGCTTCATGTAAATAGGATCTCACACTCTTGGGCCTTCTGTGTCTGTCTTCTGCCCCTTAACATGTTTCCAGGGTTCATGTAACAAACATTAATTTTATAATGTGTTATTTGGAATTAATTAAAAGACAATTTAAAACCAAAATTTAATTTAAATTTCCCTGTATTTGTTATGTAGCTCCTGAAGTTATCAATAATGAACACTATACATTTAGTCCTGATTGGTGGGGACTTGGCTGTCTGATGTATGAAATGATTGAGGGACATTCTCCATTCAGAAAATTCAAAGAGAAAGTCAAGCGAGAGGAGGTGGACCGAAGAGTGAGGAAGGACACCGAGCAGTATTCGGAGAAGTTTTCGGAGGATGCCAAGTCCTTCTGCAAGATGGTGGGTCGGGCTCTAGGGAGGTCGGCGTGGAACCCCTAGCTTATGGGATTGTTTCCACTAACAGTCTCTGCACTGGTCCTCACCAGGAAATGACATGACCGGGCTTCCAACCAATGGAAGCAAAGTGGAGAAGTACCTTATTTGATTTCTCAAGAGATTCTCCTGAGAGAGAATTGCGGTGCCAAGGTCACTCATTTCCTGTGAAACTGAAGATCAAACAGAGGCTTGTTTCTTAGGAAGAGTGAGGTTTTTTCTTCTGCCCATCTTTCTTTGTTTCTTCCTCTTTAACTGGCTGCCAGGGGTCGTGGTCATGATAGACACCCCAACTTGATGGGCCGCCACATGTCTCCCATTTTTCTGGATGCGTTAAGGGCCCCATGAGGCTGTGTGTCACAGTGGGGAGAAGAGGACGGAGGCTCTGGGCCTGGGGGCAGGCAGAGCAGTGGTTGGATGATGGGGGCCAGAATCATGGTGGGTTATGGGAGGATGTGGAAAAGGGGCTCAGGACAGAGTCAGGAGGCTGGAGGCAAAGGTGTGAGCACTTCTTGTTGTAGCCATGGCCCCTCTTGCCAGAGTTGGAGAGTTGGGAGCACACGGAGAGGAAAGCAGGGCTGGCTGGTCATGAAGAGTCAAGGGGGAGAGTGGAGGAGATGGTGGGGACAGAGGCTATGGAGAGGCAGGCTGTAGGTCCCCTAGTGGGTGCCTGCTGGAACCTGCAGTTGCTGTACCCATTACGGAAAATGTCAGTAACTTAGGTGAGTTGTTGGTGGCTGGAGATAAAGATTTTGTTTCCCCTTCCCTGTTGGTGCCAAATGTGGAGTGATGAGTGTTAGTGGCCTGTCACAAGCTGGGGGACCAGGCTGGCCTTCCCTCCCATCTGCTCATTCTGTGTGGAGCTGGCGGTTCTTAGCCAGCTCCTCCATGGCTAACAGCATTTGGGCCATGCTGCTATTCGACCACATGCTGGCCACCTGCCGGATACTCTGATAAGGGCTACAGGAAGATAGAAGTTGGAAGTAAAGCCTGCCCCCAAGAAGCTCACAGTTCAATGGCAGGCCTAGAACAAACACAAAAAATAACTATAGTGAAAAAGCAGAATTTGAGGGGTGCCATTAACAAGAGAGAAACAAGGGCTCAAGGGTTTTCAGGATGGGGAGATGCTGTGTTCTGGTTAGGGTGCTAGGGAAGACAGGCAGTGCCTGGGTGAGAACCAGGGCTGGGCCTCGGAGCTCAGGGGCCACATCTTAGCTCCCTGTGCCCGACTTCCCTGTCCAGCCTCTGGTTTCTTGTCTGACGTGTGCATGGTGATAGCCTCATCCTCACAGGCTCACTGGGAAGGGCTGATGCGGGAGCCGGTGTGACTGGCCGGCTCTTTACATGGATCCAAACGGTGGCCAGAGCAGCTCCTGACGTGTGGACACCTGTCTGTAGTTTGGAAAGCTCTTTGATAGGTTATCTCATCTGACCCTCAGAGTGGACTTCTAAGGGGTTTTCTTAGCCTCACAGTTGGAAAATTAAGAATGTGATTTTTAAAAAATATATTTTATTTATTTATTTGTCAGAGAGAGCGAGCACAGGCAGACAGAGAGGCAGGCAGAGGCAGAGGGATAAGCAGGCTCCCTGCAGAGCAAGGAGCCCGACATGGGACTCGATCCCAGGACACTGGGATCATGACCTGAGCCGAAGGCAGCTTCTTAACCAACTGAGCCACCCAGGCATCCCGAATGTGATTTTTTTTTTTTTAGGGTTTTTTTTTTTTAAGATTATATTTATTTATTTGACAGAGAGAGATCACAGTAGGCAGAGAGGCAGGCAGAGAGAAGGGAAGGGAAGAAGGCCCCCTGCTGAGCAGAGAGCCCGATGCGGGACTCGATCCCAGGACCCTGAGATCACCACCTGAGCTGAAGGCAGCGGCTTAACCCACTGAGCCACCCAGGCGCCCCCGAATGTGATTTAAAAAAAAAAAAAAAAAGGTTTTATTTATTTTAGAGAGAGAAAGAGAGAGTGTGGGTGTGCATGAGTGTGGGGAGGGGCAGAGGAAGAGAGAGAAGCAGACTCCCCGCTCAGCATGGAGCCCCCAGCCCTGAGATCATGACCTGAGCTGAAATCAAGAGTTGGCTGCTTAACTGACTCACCCAGGTGCCCTTAGAGTGTGATTTCTGTGACATCCCATAATGGAGTGTCAATGGGCCAACTTGAACCCAGGCGTTCTGATCACAAGTCCAAGGCCTTCCGAAAGGGGTGTGTTAGCAGCAGGGTTGATGATGGAGTCCTAGAGCTCCTGGGCTCTAGAGATTATGTTTGGCATCACACGGAATTCTCAGGTCTGTTTTTTTTTTTTTTTTAAAGATTTTATTTATTTATTTGACAGAGAGAGATCACAAGTAGGCAGAGAGGCAGGCAGAGAGAGAGAGAGAGGAGGAAGCAGGCTCCCCGCTGAGCAGAGAGCCCGATGCGGGACTCGATCCCAGGACCCCGAGATCATGACCCGAGCCGAAGGCAGCGGCCCAACCCACTGAGCCACCCAGGTGCCCCTCAGGTCTGTTTTTAATGAGCAAAGCATGCTAAGAAGACCCCACTGAGCGAATCTTGTCGAGCCCTTGCCTGGTGAGGTGCGGGGGCTACAGCAGCCAGTGGGAGTCCCACGGCCCTGCCTCTGGAGACTTGGGTCCTGCAGGAGGGACTGGCCCTGAGCACTCACCCAGGTGATGGCATCACAGCCAGGTGAAGGGTATTCTAGACAGAGGGCATGGTATGTGTACCGTCAAGGAGGTGAGAAAGGGAGGGTGTGTGCTGCATCCAGAGTCCACCCAGCAAAGGCTGCAGGAGCGTGCAGGCCGGTGCACACATGTCAGATGCAGAACGTGCTCAGTCCTGTGCCTGCAACTTTGGTTTCTCTACAGAAGAGTGGTGGGTGCGGGCCATGAGGCAAGGCCAAGGTGGGCAGACTTCTCTCTGAGTGGCCAGATACATAGGCTTGGCAGGTCCCTCACACAGATGTTGGGCTCCCACGGTAAGGCAACAGCACGGACCGGCCTGTGTTGTGCTAAAAGCTCCTTGCCCGAGGTAAGGCAGCTTCCCAGCCACACCTGTCCTGTGTTGCTTTGGGCACAACCAGATCCCTCGAACTGATGATAACTGTGGACGAGGGCCTATTTGGTGAAACTTATGAAAGTATGAGTAAGGAATACTCTTGAAAGAGATGCTGTCTGTTCATTTTAAGAATATATAATTTCTAAAACTTGATTTGCCAAATTTTTGTCTCATCTGAGCTCCTTAGAGATCTACTTGATGAGTAGATTCAAATAGCTTCTAACTGTAAACGTAACTTACCATTAAAATGGTATCTGTGAGGGCACCTGGGTGGCTCAATTGGTTAAGCATCTGCCTTCAGCTCAGGTCATGATCCTGGAGTCTCAGGATCGAGTCCAACCTCAGGCTCCCTGATCAGCGGGGAGTCTGCTTCTCCCTCTGATCCTCCTCCACCTTGTGCTCTCTCTCTCTCAAATAAATAAAATCTTTAAAAAACAGAATAAAATAAAATGGTATCTGTGAAGTTCTTGACAGTATTTCTTTTTAAAGAGCCCCCTCATTTTTACATGGCTGGAACTTTTTTATTTTTTTGCCTTAAGGGGTTTACCTAGCTGACCTTTATTTATTTTTGAAATTTGAGTAACTTTGGGGCACCTGGGTGGTTCAGTCAGTTGAGCGTCTGCCTTCGGCTCGGGTCATGATCCCAGGGTCCTGGGACTGAGTCCTGCATTGGGCTCCCTGCTCAGTGGGGAGCCTTCTTCTCCCACTCTCTCTGCTTGTGCTCGAACTCTCTCTCTGTCTCAAATAAATAAATCTTAAAAAGAAAGAGAAATTTGAGTAACTTTGTTTAGAGAGAGACACTCTTTGCTACCCCTGATTCTTTGCTTATTATTATGGAGACTTTCCGAGTTCTCTCTGCTTTCCTAGGAGCCTAAATGGACTCCATTTCTGCCTCTTGCTCAGTTACTCACCAAGAATCCCAAACAACGGCTGGGCAGCAAAGCAGGAGCAGTGGAAGTGAAGGCTCACCCTGTGTTTAAGGACATTAACTTCAAGAGGCTGGAAGCAAATATGTTAGAGCCACCATTCTGTCCTGATGTAAGTATGTTGCCCAGACAGGAGCAGGCTGTCCAAGAAAATGGGTCCATGGAAGCCTGTGATTTTCCAGCAGGTAGAGAACCACGGGTGCTGCCTGGCTGTGCTTCTGCTCGGGTGCTCCCTCCCAGCCCCCAGCCACTCATCACATGGTCCTCACAGGTCCCCCCAGGCCTTTCTGGCAGCCGATCCTGGCTCTGCCATGCTCAGAGCCCCAGTACCACCCCACATCCTCCTCGCCGGGCCCTCTTGGCCTTCAGTGTGACAGAGTCCCCTATCTTGTGTCCTCATCACCATGCCCACCTCTTTAGTCTGGGAAGCCCTTCCCTGCTCCATGCCTCCAAGGTCCGGGCTCCACGCTGTCCACAGGGAGTCCTGGGGGTCACTGAAGCCTCCTGTGAGCCTGCCGTGGGGCCAACTCAAAGGCAGTGTCCATGTGCTCAGCACAGGGCCCCGCCTGGGTCAGTGCTCAGTGGGAACACCTGAGGCAGGAAATTCCTGTTGAGCAAGGCAGAAATGCACAGACAGCAGTCTGGACTCTCTCCTTAACACACTACCGCACATTCCAAAAGTGCGGAGATAATTCTGCAGGAGATGATGGAACTGAGGTGTACGATAAAAACATCCTTAGTTGTACAAGTCGGGACTGACTATGTTTTTAGATTCCAGTGTGTTGTGGTAGTACCGCCTTCCTTTGAGTCAGTTCACACATGACATATTTACTGAGTGCCTACCACCTCCTACACACAGATCGAGGTGTGAGGACCCCAGGGGGCACAAGAAAGCAAGGTCTTGCTGCTGTGACGCTCGCTCCAGCCTGCAGACACAGGCTGCGAACAAAGGACACAGAGCGAACCCCTGGATGGGGATGCTTCACCCCAGGGACTTGACAGGGGCAGTGGGGTCTGAGAGGAGCAGGGAAGGCAGTCTTACCCAGGGAGTGGTAAAGACTCCTCTTGCTGTGCTCAGAGGCCTGGGGCAGGGCCTGCCAGGTCACTGCCCTGGGGCTGACATTCTGAGTATTCTACTGAATGTAACCAGAGGAACCGTGGGGGCCAAAGACAGGTAAGTCCCGAGGTCATGGGTCAGGCAGTCTTGTCCAAGGTGGGGGGCAGGACGAGGTTCTTGGCCTTCAGCCTTGGTGCAATCCTCACCAGCCTTCCCCTGGACTGTATCCTGAGGGGGCCCCCCACTTGCTTCCATGGCTCCGCTGTGTGGGGACTGAACGGGTAGCAGCTGCTTGGAGATGTGTCGACTGGTGGCCTATGGAATGTCCCCTCTTGGACCAGGCAGGTTCCAGCAGGAGGGCAGGGCATTTCTCAGAACTGCCAGTGCCTCTTGCACGATCATGGTTGGGCTGGTAGCTGGACTCCTGTGTTTTTTGTTCTTGATTTCCAGGAGCACAGGAGGCTGCACAGAGGGGGCCATGGTCCAGGCTCAGACATGCCCTGTTGGCTTGCCCCTGAAGGCTGCAGGGTCAGGGTGGGTGGTGCAGGCTGGGACTCCTATCCCAGAGGAGGTGCGGCTGGAGGCCACTAGATGAACTCCAACAGGAGGTCAAGAAGCGGGACCTGCCCTTTTTTACTTAAACTTTGCATGGGGCACATCATGTGACGAGGCCATGGGTCCAACAGCCCTTTTCTCCTCCCTGGCCTGTCACACATTCTCCACTGCAGGAGAGGGAAGGGTGAGGGCCTCTGGAGGGTTGTCGCCAGAGGGCGTGCACAGGGTCTGTGACCCAGGAGAGCTCCTGAGAATGAGGGAAAGGCTTCAAACAGCGTGAATGAGTCCATTTCACACCTGCGGTGTTCTTAGTCACTAAGGAGATGGAGAAGGACTCCAGTATTCCCAGAGGCCAATGCCTCTTCATTGTTGGTGCGCAGCCGCAGGCCATTTACTGTAAGGACGTCGTGGATATCGAGCAGTTCTCCACGGTGAGAGGCGTCTACCTGGACACTGCTGACGACACTTTCTACAGTCAGTTTGCTACGGGCTGTGTCTCCATCCCCTGGCAGAACGAGGTACTGCTGGTTTATCCTGGCTACGGCGCCCAGAAAGTTGTGCATGCCCGTATGCATGTGTGTGCCCGCGTGTGTGCACACATGTGTGTCGGTGCTGTCCCAGTCCCTGCACGGGAGAGTGAAAGTTCGCCATCCTGGGCCCCACTTTTGAAGTGGGACTGGCCGGCACCCGTCTCTTACCAGCTCTGGGGGTGCACTGGGAGGGAGGAGGAGGAGGCTGCGTTCCCTGTGCCTTGAGCTGAGTGTAGGGCGGAACGTGGTGGACTGACCTCATGGGGTCTCTCTCCTTCTCTGTTCTTCTCTTACATGGGCACAGATGATCGAATCGGGTTGTTTTAAGGACATCAATGATGCGGAGCCTGAAGAAAATATGGTGTTGAATGTAGAAGAGAAAACACGATACCTGGTTTCCAAAACGAAGAGAAGCTTCTTCTACAGACTCTTCAGGAGAGGGGTAAGGGTAACAAGCATTCTATCACATCGGGGTTTTTTTAATGGGAGGTGTTCAAAGAAAAGAAATATTTCACCAAGGTAAAATCTTTCTTTTCTCAGCTTTCTTATTAAGACATTTCACATAATTTAAGAGCTCTCGCTCTATGGTGCGATTTAAGACCCACCAGAAAAATCCTCACTATGTCGTTTGCTTTCGGTATGAAGACCCTGTTCTGACACGCAAAGGACAAACAGCTCTGGGGGTTGCGTAGACCGGTCATGAGCAACTGGGTCATGTCGATCACTGCCCTCCCGCTCCGACTTGGCTGCTGCCCCATCGCAGGCCTTCTGTCACACGGAACATGGAAGCAGGAGGCTTAGCATGTTTTTCCTAGTGAACTGTCTCTCCCTACAAGAGTGCGTCACCCTGCTTCGTACCCTGTGGTTGTCCACTAACATTCAGTCCATCTTTGTTCAGTATGAAAAGCAAGCCTTAGGCGGGGAAGGTCTGTGAGGGTGTGTCCACCGGGACCATACTTCCTTGGAGAACAGGGGCCAGGTGTGGGTTCACGCCTGGGTCTCCCTAGCAGCCAGGCTCCCCGCACTCAGGAAGTCCTGCCCACACATGCTCTGCGCAGGCCCGACCTGTGCAGGGGGCACCGGATGGGGACTCCGCAGCCGTGGATGGCATGCTGCCAGCTGAGCCATGTGGCACCACTGCCCTCGTTCCCCTGCAGCACTCAGCTCAGGTCCTGTAATCGCGTTGCGTGTGCAGCAGAGAAAGCGAATCTGAGACACTGTGTGTGTATGTGTGCGTATGCATGTGAGCTGAGCATCCTCCGAACCATGGGGGGCGTGAGAGGAAGTGTGGAAGTCAGCCTTAGTATCAGTGCCCCCGCCCTGTGGATGTCACCTTGCGTGTTCACTGTCAGGGAGCAGAGCGGGCGCACGTTGGCTTACTGACCCCGTGCTCTGCCATGTTGCAGGGCTGCATTAGCAGTGGCCCCAGTGAGAAGGAAGAGCTGCCCACCAGTCTGTGACCACAGCCTCAGAGTCTGACCCCGTGCCGAGGAGCCCACACTCAGCGTTCTGTCCTGTCTGGAGCCGCAATAAATACGTGTCACAGCCTAACATGGGCCACATGCGTCTGCAGATTTCTGTGTTCATACCTGAGTCGTGTTGGCACCAGAGCTGGGCTGTAGGAAAGGGCACTTGAGGACCGCCCTGGTACCCAGAAGCCCCGGTGTGGACATTGAGTGGCGGGGGCTCAAGTCCCACCTGTGCCCACAGAGGTGGGGAGGAGTAGGCTGGGGCATCAGCCTAACAGTGTCCAGGGCCAAGAGTCCTGTTCTTCCCCCTAGAGTGTCCTCCAGTGCCCAGTGTGGTAGGAGGCAGGAAGGGTCCTGCTATCCCCAGAAGGTCTTGGCCTATTTGCATCCACACTGACATCTGCTCACTCACCGAGATTCTTGTGGGTGAGATGTGCCTGTTCGTGTATGTATATCTTTGTGGCACTCCTGGACATGGGCTGGGAGAGGGTGTGTGCAGGACCCTGAGCCAGGGCTTGGCTTTTGGTAGCCTGGGGGTCTGTGTGGCACCTCCCGGCCTGAAGCACAGGGGAAGATGGGGCTGGGGCCCCCTGTGCTTGGGCTGGGGGTGAAGAATCCCCTCTCCAGCCCTGGTGGGTGCTTAGCTGTTGAGGAGCTCGCTTCCCACACAGGCTAAGGGATGCCGGGGTTCCGGGGTCAGTAACTCTTTCCCTCAGCCAGGGCTGCCAGAAAAGGAAGGTGGAGCCCCATCCCCGTGGTGGGAATGTGGGCTCTGTTGCCTAGGGAGGGGTGTTGGCACCCGCAGGCCTTGTGAAGACCAGGGGTGTGGTCTGTAGCTTCTGTGGGCAAATGGCCCCAAGGTGCAGAACCCGAGCTTCTCCTGGATCTGTGTGTACGAGGCCTGCAGCAGGGGAGGGGTGAGAAGCCAGTCCTCTGCAACTTTCACTGAACAGCAAGGACTTGGTCTGGATCAGAGACCCCGCCATACTGCTGCATGCTGGAGAGTGAGCCAGGATCAACCACGTGCCTGGGTTCAGTGTTGCTGTCCTGCAGCCACAAGTCCCCAGCCACGTGAACCCGGATGGCGCTTCCAGGAGTGCCAGTGTCATCTGCACGCATGCTCTGGTCTGTCTAGAGGGCAGCAGTGCTGGGGCCAGGCTCTGCAGGGAAGCACCCCGGGTCGTGCCCTTCGAGACCAACAGAAGTTGATCCTCAGCTTGCTCTGTTCCCAGGTGGGGAGAGGGAAGAGTGACCTTGGGGCTCGGGCCTTTATTTTAGGGATGGCTTCTCTTCCGATGGGAGCTCATCTCGGTTTGAAGACAGCAGGAGGTAGGGTCGGAGACCCAAGGCCTTCGGCAATCATTTGGTAGAACATCTGGTATGTGCTACCTGCTCAGTAAATCTGTCGGGAATTGTGGACAACTAATAAATGCTCACCCTGAGCAATGCAGGCAGGTTTAAAGAAAATAGAAATCACCTGTATTCCTACCACCTGCTTATATTCGAAGACTTTTCAGACCTTCTGTTACCAGTGTGGACACGGGGGCAGTGGTGTGCTTGTCTGCCGGGTCCCTGCCCAGTCACCACGGGGTGGAGGCTCCAGGGAAGGAGCCTGGGGGGCCCATCTGTGCCCATAGGGCACAGCTCCAGGAACCAGTGAAGGCCTTTGCCAGCCCCTGCCCCTGGCTTTTTTCTGCTTAAGCTAGTCTGAGTTGAGTGCCCCCGTGCTCAAGGGAAGAGTAAGACAGTGCATCTGAGAAAGAATTTTACGAGCTGGCACCTTTATGTATTGATCTGTCATTGTCTTCCCCTTCTGGTTAGAAGCAAGCGCATATTTTTTTAAGGAGAGTTTTGAAATTAAAGCGTACACAATGAAAAATTCATCTTTAGTATCAGCAATTACCCAAAGATAATCCCTATCAGCATATTATTCTATATGTAATCTGTATATATTTATTTCTTGCCATTTAATTTATTTATTTTTCTAAAGGTTTATTTATTTATTTGACGAGAGAGAGAGAGAGAGAGAGAGAGAGAGATCACAAGTAGGCAGAGGCAGGCAGAGAGAGAGGGAGAAGCAGGCTCCCTGCTGAGCAGAGAGCCCAATGTGGGGCTCCATCCCAAGACCTTGAGATCATGACCTGAGCTGAAGGTAGAGGCTTAACCCATTGAGTCACCCAGGTGCCCCATATTTCTTGCCATTTTGTTTAAATATATCTGTCTCCTTAATCTTTTACTGCACATTTAGGACAACAGTTATCAAACAATCCAAACAATTGTTGCTTCCAGCTTCCTTGTTATTAGAAACACCCATGGGATGGACAGCCCTGTACCTACATGTTTGTGCATATCTGTGATAATATTTTTAGGGTAGATTCGTAGCAGGGAATCCTTTGGTTAAAATGTATGAACAGGGGTGCCTGGGGGCCTCAGTCGGTGAAGCGTCTGCCTTGATGCCCAGTCATGATCTCAGGGTCCTGGGATCGAGCCCCACATCATGCTCCCTGCTTAGCGGTGGGTCTCCTCCCTCTTGTTCTCTCTCTGTGATCTCTCTTGCTCTTGCTTTCTCTCAAATAAATAAATGAAATTAAAAAAAAAAAAGAAGTGTATAAATAGTTGGCTTAAACCCTATGAGAAAGAGCTAAAGGGATTAAAGGAGGCTCTGTCTGGCAGGCGTTTCCCCTGGGATGGCAGCAGTGGGCGGAAGGAAAGCTCTTGTCCATAGCACTGTGTCTGACTTGTTCCTTTGACCATGTCTGTGTATTATTAAGATAAAAACAAACATTGCATTATGAAAATTATTTGTTTCCCAAAATAAAGCACAATTACACTCTAAAAAAGACGTGCGGGCATTTTTTAAAAAAAGATTTTATTTATATATTTGACAGAGATCACAAGTAGGCAGAGAGGCAGGCAGAGAGAGAGGAGGAAGCAGGCTCACCCCTGAGCAGAGAGCCCGATTCGGGGCTCGATCCCAGGACCCCGGGATCATGACCCCAGCCAAAGGCAGAGGCTTTAACCCACTGAGCCACCCAGGCGCCCCTGTGTGGGCATTTTAAAAGAATATATGTTACGTACCCATGTGAACAAATTACCCTTCTAAAAAAATTTTTTTTTAAAGATTTTATTTATTTATTTGACAGACAGAGATCACAAGTAGGCAGAGCAGCAGGCAGAGAGGGAGGGAAGAAGGGCGGGGGAAGCAGGCTCCCCACTGAGCAGAGAGCCCGATGCAGGGCTTGATCCCAAAGACCCTGAGATTATGACCTGAGCTGAAGGCAGAGGCTTAACCCACTGAGCCACCCAGGCACCACTACCCTTCTGAAAATTTTTAAAAATTTCTTCTCCTACCAAAAATGTCTAACAGCTCCCTGTTAGTTTCACCAAAAGCTAGATTTTTGTCTTGGTGAAGAGTTTCATTAGAAACAAAGAGTTTCTTTTTCTTTCTTTTTCCTGTGGTAAAATATACATAAAATTTAACCTTTTAACATTGTTAAGTGTCCAGTTCAGTGGCATTAAGTACATTGATGTGGCCATGCAGCCATCCCCACCATCTGTCATCTTGTGAATCTGACACTCTGTCCTCCCTGAACACTAACTGTCCATTCTCCCCCAGGCCCCTGGCGCCCACCATCTCCCTTCTGTCTCTTTGAATTGGACTTCCCCCCAGGAACCTTCTATAAATGGAATCATATAGTATTTGTTCTTCCATGACTGGCTTATTTCACTCAGCGTAATGTCCCCAAGGTTCCTCCATGTTCCAGCAGGCATCAGGATCCCCTTCCTATTAAAAGCGGGCCCACATTCTGCCATGTGGATGGACCCCGCTGTTCATCTGTTGACGGGCCCTCAGCTGTTGTGAGTCATGCTACTGTGTGCAGTGTAGCAATACCTCTTTGAGACCCTGCTTCCAGTTCTCTCAGGTAAAGACGCAGAAGTGGAATTGCTGGGTCGTACAGGAGTTCCATTTTTAGTTATTTGAGGAAATGCCATACTATTTCCCAGAGCGGCTACAGCAGCTTGCACTCCCAACACCGCACAAGCTTCCTGTTTCCCCATGTCTTCCTGAACATGTCATTTCTAATGGCTCCTTGACATTGTTCTAATACACAAGGTACAAAGGCTTTTACCACTGCCTCGTTGTTGATTGTCGACGTTGTTTCATCTTTTCGATATTAACATTGCTTCAGTAACATTTTTGGGCCTCCATCTTTGAATGCCTAATAATGTCGTCCCCAGAGCAGCCCTCCTAAGGCCATGCTAAGTCAAGTGGTTTGCGTCCTTACATCTTTTGATGGGTGCTGCCAAGTTACTCTTCAGGAAAGTAATTCAAGATTTGTCATAACTAGCAATTTTTGGAAGTCCTGTTTCCCTGTGTCCTTACCAGTTCCCATGAGCACGCTCTCTAATCTTTGCTCACCCTCTTAGGCTCCTACTGAACCTCGAGTGTGCTGTTCTTGACTTTGCTGACTCAAAACCTGCTGTGAGCACTCACCTCAGCTGCATCGTCAAGGTCAGGATGCAGGGATCCGAACACAGCATGGGATCACGTGCCGCCTCCCCTCCTGGGTCTGTGGTTTCCTGTCTAGGGAGCGAGGCATGTGGAGTGAGAAAGATTTCCCTTTAACTCATTCTCTGAAGTCTTAAGATTCCCTTCTCTTATATCCCGACTCTGAATTGAGCCCTTCTCAGAGGCCTTCTGCTCAACCAGGCTCTGGCCCCTTTCTCTTCGACTTCCGTGTATTATTCTTTCTTTCTTTCTTTTTTTTTTTTAAATTTACTTGACAGAGATCACAAGTAGGCAGAGAGGCAGTCAGAGAGAGAGGAGGAAGCAGGCTCCCTGCTGAGCAGAGAGCCTGATGCAGGTTGATCCCAGGACCCTGAGATCATGACCTGAGCTGAATGCAGAGGCTTTAACCCACTGAGCCACCCAGGAGCCCCGCTGTGTGTTATTCCTCTTAACTGCAGGTAGCTGAGTATTTAACTGAAGTTCTCTGAACACTCTTCTTTATCATCAGGACACATTTCTTCCCCTTCTCCATGGGAGTGGGAGCCCAGTGGAGAGCCCACTCTGTGCCCTGGGGGTGGGTCTGCTTGTTCTGTCATGACCCGGCAGCTCCTGAAGGCACAGTTTTAAATAGGATGTGGAATTTCCAATGTTGATCATCTAATAAGGGGACAACTGGATGTCAAAGGTTTTGCTCAGGAAAGAACAGAACTGTCCTAGTGGAAGAAGTATGACACCCCATGTAGACCTTGCTTATTAACACAGCAGTCAATGCCAGCCAGGTATCTTCAAGAAGTCTTCCTGACCCTCCTCCCCAGGCTGGAGCTTTTAGCAGGAAATCGAAGACATGATCGTAACTTTACGATGTTCTTAGTTTAGTTATAAGGTCATCAAGAACCAGGGCCCTGTCTTAAGTCCATCTGGGCTGCTGTAGCAGAACACCCTGAACCTGGCAGTTTATAAACAGAAATGTGTTTCCCACAGTTTTGTCCTTACATGGCTGAGAGCAGAGAGGGGAAGTGAGGTCTCTTTTGACCCAGTCTTGGGGGGGTCCATCCTCTTGATCTCATCTAATCCTAATTATCCAAGTAATGGACAGTTAAGTGAACCAAAGAAAATCCTGAAGAAGACCTTCATCTCATTCATGGATACTAAATTACCAGGGTCCCGAGAGCCTATAACCAAGAGCATAGTAAGGGGGCAGAGATAAAAGGAATGAAATCAGCCAAGGACAAAAATGAAAATAAACCAGAAGGAATCAGGATCAGAGAGAAAATGAGAGATACTCTGACTTTACATTCTTTGAAAGATGCATTTTAAAGACATCAAGAGTCCTGTAGTATAAATTTGAATTAATGTGTACCTATAGCCACCCAACTGTCCACTTAGGAATGGCTAAAATGGTTCTGTGTATTTTAATACAATAAGAATGAATCGGAATATAAGCTCTGAATTGGAATATAAGCTCCTAATTTCCTCACTCTGTTCTCTGAAAGGCCCAGAAACAATGACGCCCCCACAGTGATGAGCGCACCTGGCTCCCAGTTCTTGGCTTCTAAAGACCACTCTCCCCTCCAAGGAGTCAGGGCTTCTTAGAGAAGTGGCTGATTCCAGGTTTGAGGAGGGGAGGATGGGCTGGGAGCATCATGCTGTGACATAAAACAAGAAAGTGCTCAAGGAATGATGGAATGTGGCAAAGGGACACAGGAACTACCTTGAAGGGTCGTCTGTTGAACTGGGGACGATTTGAGCTTCAACAAAAGAATTATGATGAAACTGGTTATGACATATAATTTTTAAGATTCAGAGGAGAAAAGGAAGGGAATGGTTGGATGTGATATGGGGGAGGAGAGCTCTTCCTAAGAGAGAAGTGTGAGGAGCTTAGGGCAGAAGAAACAAGGGAGTTGCAAGAGACACCACTTCTTAACTCCCAGCCTGAAAGATGACTTAGGCTGGGGTCGACCAGGGATGCCAGACCCATGGGTGGAAGGCTTCCAGGTGGCAGGACATTATCAGAGGTCCAGAGAACTGTAGGGAACCACCACCAAGAACTTATTAATTATGGAGAAAACGTGCCTTCATGGTGGGGAGATCTGGCAGTCACCACCTTTACTGAGTGACCAAACCCAGCCCCCCAAAGACAATGGCCTCCAGGATAAGACCCACCTGTGAGGCCTCCTTCCTAAAGGGCCAGGTGGATTCTAGCTGACCTCACACACCACAGCCATCCCATAAAATATGCGACTCACATATGTCATCTTTAGAAAGTAAAAATAAACTGCTTTGAGTCATCTTGTGTTTAATGCAATATACCCAAATATTAGCTCTACATGCCATCAGTATACACAGAATGAGATGCTTTACATTGTTTTGTATGAAGTTATTTGAAATCTGGTGTATATTTTACACTTAACCGCACATCTTAATGCAGAATTATTACCTTTCAAATGCTTGATAGCCACATGTGGCCAAAGTGTGGGGCTATGCTCCCTGTCATGGTGAGTGTCTGCAGGGACTCGAAGGGAACAGGGAGCACCTGGCTATATGTCCAGTGCTGGCTGAGTTTAGGCTCTGGGCAGTGGCTCTGCTGCTAAAAAGAACATCCTGTTCCCAGACATCTCTCACCAGGATCGAGCATTCCAGAACTTCCAGAATGGGTATCAGCCAGACTTTCAAGCCCTTCCTGCTGGGCAGCCGACTGCTACCTCACAGATTGACCGGGATCCTTGGGGTCACCATCAAGAGGCAGGCTCATCTCTCCGTACACACTGAGACATGGGACAGTGCAAGTACAGAGAGCCAAAGACTGCAAGAAGATGCTAAAAGCAGACAGAGGGGCAAAAAAGACACATTATGCTCAGAGGAGTGACCTTTAAACAACAACTGACTTCTCAACAGCCAGAATGAAAAGCAGAAGACAGTGAAGTCCAAATCTTTCATCTGCCGCAGAAAAGTATCTGCCAACCTCGGATTCTATACCCATCCAAAAATCCACTGAGAATGAAGACAAAGTAAAGATTTTTTTTGGAAAAACTGAAACAGAGATTTCAGCAATAAAAGGTCCACTAAAAGCAACTCCAGGGCGCCTGGGTGGCTCAGTGGGTTAAGCCGCTGCCTTCGGCTCAGGTCATGATCTCGGAGTCCTGGGATCGAGTCCCGCATCAGGCTCTCTGCTCAGCAGGGAGCCTGCTTCCCTCTCTCTCTCTCTCTGCCTGCCTCTCTGTCTACTTGTGATTTCTCTCTGTCAAATAAATAAATAAATAATCTTTAAAAAAAAAAAAAAAAAAAAAAAGCAACTCCATACAGTATTTTCCTGGCAGAGGACAATGAGCCCAGAGGGAAGACTGGAGATGTAGGAGGGAAGGAAGAGTAAGAAAAAGGGTAAATATGGGAGTCGATTTAAACAAATGTGGATTGTGCAAACCAGCCATGATTGTGTCTGTGTCCTCTGCGGTATGCATGTGTACTTACATAGAATTAAAATATGCAGTGATGATACTCTCAACTGGAAGAAGTTTCAGGGGAGACAGACAGGAGCCACCAAGTCACCCTCGGGGGCTCCTGGCCCACTTGCCTTATTCCCTGTGGCTCTGCCTCATGCCCCACGGGCTCCTACCTGCTTTGGGGTTCAGAATGGGTGCCTACCCCCAGCTGCAGTACCCCATCTGTGGGGGCCACTGGGAGCTTTAAACATCTCCCTCTTGGGGCGCCTATGTGGCTCAATGGGTTATGCCCCTGCCTTCAGCTCAGGTCATGATCTCAGGAATCTGGGATCAAGCCTCGCATCCAGGGAGCCTGCTTCCCTTCCCTCCCCCCACCCCTGCTCTGCCTGCCTCTCTGCCTGCCTGTGATCTCTCTCTCTCTCTGTCAAATACATAAATAAAATCTTAAAAAAAAAAACACTCCCCCCCTCCCTCTGCAGGATGACCACAGGTGTGTTGCTCAGCTTTCATTTCTAGCTCCCCACCCAAACCCATCTTTTTACATCCCCCCCTCAAACAGTAACAGTTTTGTTGCAGAAGACTTGAAAAATACAGAAAGCGTAAGGATTAAGATATAAATCACCTATAATTTCCTTGTTCACAGAGAGTCACTGTTATAGACTTAATGACCAGATCCCTTTTCCATATATGTGTGGGTTGTTTTTATCTTTCTTTAAAAAAATTAAAATGGGGGGGTCCTGCCTTCCATGGCGGTCTGCTCATGCATTGCACACCTTTGTGTTATGAGTGCTCTCCTCAAACAGGATCTGAATGACTGCATAGTTTCCCATCATGTGGGTGTACCTTGATTCATATAGTCACTCCTTCAGTTGTTTCCACATTTTTGTTCCCAGTGTTGCTGTAGCCAGCAACCATCCTCACCCAGGTGTGTCCTGTCAGGAGGTGTCAGCATCTTGAATTATGACTGTATTTGGAGATGGGGCCTTTATACAGAGGTAATCAAGATAAAATGAGGTCTTCAGAGGAGGCCCTCATCAAATATGGCTTGTGGGTGTTCTTATAGGAAGAAGGGATCAGGACCCAAACACACATAGAGAAAGACTATGTGAGGACAAGGGAGAAGACTGCTGTCTACAGGTAGGGAGAGAGAGCTGCCCAGAACCACCCTACCCATGCCTGGATCTTGGACTTCCAGCCTCCACGACTGGAAGGGAACCACCACGAAGGCCTTCATGGTGGGAAGACCTGGCAGTCACCAGCCCGGTCCATTCAGCTTTGTTATGAGCAGCCCCAGCAAACTTACCCTTCGCTGTGTATCCAGCCACCTCCTGGCTTATCAACACACAGCACCGCAGCTGACCACAGCTGCTGCGGGTCAGGACTCCAGGCACAGTGCCACTGCAAAGCCTGTAGTCAGGTACAGCCCTGCTCACCCAGAAACTTGACCCGGCCAGGACCCACTCCAAACACGTGGTATTGGCAGGAATCCATTCCTTGTGTGCTTTTGGACTGAAAGCCCCCTGTTTCTCACTTACTGTTGACCACGTGGGCCTCTGCAACACAGACATCGCAGCCTTTGCTTCATGAACATGTACAGGCTAAGAAAGTGGCAGCCAGCAAGATGAAGACTCCATCTTTTGTAAGCCAATCCCAGGAGCGCCACTTTGGCCTTATTTAGTTGGTTACAAGCAAGGGACCAGGATCAGGCCACACTCAAGTGGAGGGGACTATCCGAGGGCACAAATAGCATCAGTATCACGAGGGATCACCAGGCTGTCGTGTCTGTGGACCACAGCTCAGGACAGCCTGGAGCCTGAACACTGCGGCCTGCTGTCCCCAAAGTGTCAGGGAACGGGGACCTCGAGGCCGAGGCTGGTGGCATATTCTGATGTCTCTTTCCTGAAGGGGGCCCCATCGCTATCCCCTCAGGGGCAATGCTTCTGTGGTGCTGCCGGGCTTCCTTTTATCCCACTGCCTGGGACAACTGACCACAGTGAGAGAAGGTAGAGTTGTGGCTTGTGGGCACGGAGGAGAGGGGTGCCCTGAGCGGGATCCTGAAGGTTCATAACGTGTTCATCACCTGCACCACCCCCCACCACAGCAGCTCTCTCTGCGGCCAACCCACTCCCTGCCTGGCGGGCGGGACAACAGCCCCTCCATGACCGACTGTCCTCTGTGGTCCTCTGCTGGCTTACTGACCTCCCCTCCAGGGGGGTGAGGCTCTGAAGCCCTGGACCCTTCGCCAGGGCGTGCTCCACCCTAAGCAGGAGGTGCTCTACAGACCTCAGCGGCAGGGGGCGGCCCGTGGTCCTCTCTTTGAAGGACTGCCCGTTAGGGTCGGGCAGTGGTTCTTGTGGGTGGCGCCTCTCGGATCAAGGCTGTGCGCCAGCCACAGCCTCTGCGGGCAGCAGGCACTGACCCGCAGGTTTTGGCCCCGTGCCTGCCCTAGGCCCTTCCTTGCCCTCCGCAGGCCGTCTCAGCGAGGGGCGGTGCCTGGGCTCCCTGCCTCCCCGACGCGCACCCTCGGGCTGGACCCGGCTCACGCACTCTGCCCTTCCTCCTCGCACCGCTGAGTCCCTCCCTCAGCGCTCGCCTCGCTGGGGGTCTCCGGCTCCCAGCCCACCGCCCGTCCTCCCTGCGACCCCAGGCAGAGGCGACAAGAAAAGCTGCGCTGGGAAGACCGTCCCGGACGCTCCCGCCTCCGGCTCCTGCCCCGCGCCTCCAGTGGCAAGTGCTTCCCCGCTGCGCCCCCTGCCGCACCCCGCCCCTTGGCCCGCCCCGCCCCGCCTTCTGCCCCGCAGCGCCCCGCCCCTCTCGCCCTGCACTCTGCCCCGCCCAGTCCTCTGCCCAGCCCCTTCCCCCGCAGGGGTTTTTCGCCGCCGCGCCCCCGACCCCGCCTTCCCCCCCCCGCACCCCGCCCTCTCCGCCCCAGCCCCCCTTTTCCCCGCCCCTCTCGCCTTGCCCTCTGCCCCGCCCCCGTCCTCTGCTCCCCCCTTCTCGCAGCAGGGGTTTTCCCCGCCCCGCCTCCACCCAGTCTTCTGCTCCGTCGCGCCCCCTACTCCGCCCCGTCCTCCGCCTCCCGCGCCCCGCCTCTCCCGCCGTTAGTGTTTCCCTGTCGCGCCCCCTGCCCCGCCTCCCACCCTCCGCTCCGCCCCCTACCCCGCCCCGCTCCTTATCCCGTCCCGCCCTCCGCCCGCCCAGACCCGAGAGCGGTGCTGTGATCTCAGCAGCCAGGCTGCCCTGGGAAGCCAGCCGGCGGATGCGGGGGGCGGGCCGGCACCTCGGCCAGCCATTGGCAGAGGTCGCCGCCACTGGCTGTCAATCCTGCTGGCTTGGCCTGGCCCCGCCCCGCTGGCGCAGCGTCGAGGGACGCACGGCCGCGAGGGCTGCCGGGACGGGTCCAAGATGGCCAGGCTCCTCGGTTCCGCTCCTGTTGGCGGCGTCGAACCCCATTCATTGCCGCGCTGCTAAGCGGCGCCGCGGGTCGGCTCGTGGGCTCGGGTTCTGTCCCCGCGGGGCGGGAGGCCGCCATGGCGACCCTGGAGAAGCTCATGAAGGCCTTCGAATCCCTCAAGTCCTTCCAGCAGCAACAGCAGCAGCAGCAGCAGCCTCCGCCGCCGCCGCCTCAGCTTCCTCAGCCGCCGCCGCAGGCGCAGCCGCCGCCGCCTCAGCCGCAGCCGCCCCCGCCCCCGCCGCCGCCGCCGCCCCCCGGCCCGGCCGTGGCCGAGGAGCCACTGCACCGACCGTGAGTACCGGCCCGTTGCAGCTCCCGACCCCGCGGCCCCCGGACTCGGCGCGCACCGTCGCCCTTCACCCCATGCCGGGGCCCTGTCCGGGTCCGCAGGCGGGCACGGAACCCCGCCTCTCCCGGCGTGCGAAGTTAGGGGAGGAACTCTCTGCTTTGTATTTGCGAAGACCGGGCTGTGCCGTGAGCCGAGACCGCCACTTCCCTTCCCTCTCGGCGTCCCAGCGAGGGAGGGGCGCTGAGGTCCCGGACACCTCGCGACCAGCCGGGCTTGGGAGCCGGGGTGCTGGGAGGGGGTGATGACATCATGCCTGGAGGCCGCCGGGGGCGGGGATGGCGGACTGCGGTCCCGGCCCAGCGGGATTCCGGTCCAGGGGGCTCTTGGCGCCGCGGGTACCTCAAAGCTGGCTTCCCGCATTCTCGAGGCGTGTCGGCTAGTCGGGGAATCGCACGGGTAGAGTCGGGAAGAGACCCTCTGTCTCAGCTCCAGATGATCTGCAGGCCCTTGAGTAGTGGGAGCCAAGTAAGTGGGGAGTTGCTTAGGAGGTCGTTATTAAGACGCGAGAGAGAATAAAATTGACTTGAATCTTAGGAGGAGTCGGAGTTTAGTTTCCTGCCTGTCTTCAGCTGGACGTACAAACCGTTGCCGAGGGAGAGGTTAATTGCTGCTGAGGTGAGGATGCGCATTACACCAGCGCTGTGGTCCAGCTTGCTTGCAGCCCCCATGGGCGGCTCCTCTTTTCTTCTTTGGACACGGCCTGCTACTGTTTGAAAGCTAGGGTTCTGCTGCTTGGGCCTGGAGACCATACCTTCCAGCAGAACCCACGTGCTTTACCCCCGAAGTCTCCGCGAGGCCTTTCTCTCCCCTTGGGGCTTTGCATCCTCCATCTGGATGTGCACAAGGCGGCATTTAATGAGGACAGTGTTCAAGCGGCAGCCCCTTTAAGAAGCTCCCTCTTATATTTATCCATTTATTTATTTAGGATTTTTAAAAAAAGATTTTATTTATTTGACAGAGGCAGCGAGAGAGGGAACACAGGCAGGGGGAGCAGGAGCGGTAGAGGGAGAAGCAGTCTTCCCGCCCAGCGGGAGGGGCTCCATCCCAGGACCCTAAGATCATGACCTGAGCTGAAGGCAGACGCTTAATGACTGAGCCACCCAGGTGCCATCCCTCTCATTTTTGGTAGTATTTTCTTACTCGTTATGTTTCTGATGTGATCCTTGCTATGTCCTGAGAGTTTAAATAGAAGATGAGAATTTGGGGAGTAATGTTGACTTATCTAAATTAGAAATAAAATTTATAAATAAATTAATTTTTCTTCTACGAGGTGAAAAACCTGCTTGGGTGCTTAGAGAAAAACATTTTTTGAAAGGATTTCATGTATTTTATTTGAGTGCAAGATCGAGAGAGAGAGAGAGAGAGAGAGCGCGCGCATATGCAGGGGGAGGGGCAGAGGGAGAAGCTGGCTTTCCGAAGAGCAGGGAGCTGGATGCAATCCCAGGACCCCAGGATCATGACCTGAGCCCCGGGCAGATGCTTAACCAACTGAGCCACCCAGGCTCCACTGCCATCGGTTTCTTATGATTTGACAGAACCTGAATTTGCTTATCTTCAAAATATGGCTATAAAGAGGTTTCTTTCTCAAGCTGTCTTGACAAAAGTAGATAGGTGCTGCTTTATTACCTTATTTTAAGGTATTATGTGATTGATTTGTTTTAAAAGTATAATCTATTATTTTCATGTAAGTAGTACACTCCCATGATGCAAATTCTAAAATTACAAAAAGGTAATAATTAAAATGTCTCTCTCCCACTCCCTTCTCCTGAGTACCTAACTCTGTCCCCAGAGGCAAGCACTATTCTCCTTCCTCCTTGTGTATCCTTGTGTACAAACCATGCACATATGGAGACAGGTTTTAAGTTATTTAGAACAGAAGTATTTCAGAATAGTAAGCTCTAAAGCTTCTTAGCATGCTCTGAAATCAACTACATTGGCCTAATTGTAGTTATTTTAAATAAAATGCATAAATACCCTATTTGTAGACACTTTGCCTTTGAGAAAGCAAGTATTCATTAATTTTGAATAACAAACTCTGCTTGCGAGTTTGGATTTTGGCATTTCTGTTCAGGTGCTTCAGCTAAAAAATCCATTTGCCAAAGTAGGAATTGTCCAAAAACAATTTAAGTGTCTGTTCTATTTTTATGGTTCTCCTCTGTTGTGTGGAGCTGCAGTGTCACAGCCGTGCGTGGGCTTCAGTTGAAGTGTCTGAGTGCCTGCTCGCTGCTCAGCATGGAGGGTGCAGGGGTGCCCGGGTGGACTGGCTACCGTCTCAGCAGGGTTGGCCTGCAGGGGGGGTGCCAGGGGCGGGGACGGTCCTAACTGGAATTATGAGGCAGTTGACATTTGCATTTGGTAGTTTCTTACCGTCCTTCAGAGTCCCACCTGGTTTCCCCCTGACTTTAATTCTTCATTCATCGGTAGATGTTTACTGAACATCTAAGGAATGCCTCTGTGGTCATAGCTGCAGGGTTGTAGCCTCAACAGATAAAGCTCTTGCCTTGTGAAATTTTCATTTCAGGGAGGGACATAGACAGTAAAAAAGATGGAAAAGTAGAACATGGGTTTATGAGAGAGTGGTAAATGAAGGAGGAACAGCAAAGCAGGAAAAAGAAGTGGGAAATGTCAGCGTTGATAAGGTGTTGACATTTTAGATAGGGTGTCCAGGGAAAGAGCCACTGAGATTGTGGCTTTTGAGTCAATACCTGGAGGGGGTCAAAGACAGAGTCTTGAAGGTGTATGGAGGAGAGCGTTCCCGGCAGGGGAACAGGTCTCAAGGCCCCCTGTTTGAGGAATACCAAGGAGAGGTTGGTTCGGTTGGTTGAATTAGTGAGTGGGAGACTCTCAGTAGGGGGTGGGGTCCCAGAGAGAGTGGGAGCAGCACCCTGGATGAGCGTCACCCACCTTGTAGGTGAATTAAAGACATCAGTGTTTATCCTAGAGGAAGGAATGGCAGGAGGAAGGGCAGTATTTGAGTTCCATTTTACAGTGAATACTGGTTGAGAAAGGAGTGAAGGGGAGCACCAGCAGAAGCAGGAAACCAGTTGGGAAGCTATGGAAGTGGCTTGGTGAGAGATGGTAGTCCAGGCTTCTGTGGTGATGCTGTCATTGGTGAGGTGAAATGTGACTGAATTTGAAGGTAGAACTGACGGGACTTGTTCCTCTCTGCTAAGTGTGAGGTGATTTAGCTGAGGTTTGTGTTCTTAGTCAGGATATATTCAACTGTTAATAACGGGAACCCCTGCTGTGGTGGCTCACACAGGTGGGAGTTCATTCTAAGACCAGGTGAGTCTGTGTGAGGAGGCTGAATGAGATGAGGGACGTGACCCCTTCCTTTCTAACTTCCTTTCTTTTCCCTCTTTTCCCCCTCCCCCCTTTCCTCGCCTTCCCTACATGCAATGCGGGGCTCCAACTCAGGACCCTGAGTTCAAGAGTTGTGTGCTCTACAGACTGAGCCACCCAAGCGCCCCAGTCTTACACTTAGTTTGTAAGCCCTGTCCTCATTCTTGCCCATATTTTTATAAGTTGAGTAATTTGTCTTTTTATTGTGGAATTGAAACCATTTTTTATGTATTCTGGACACTTATGAGATATGTGATTTTTGAAACATTCTTCCTTTCTGTGAATTCTGTCTTCATTTTCTTGGTAGTGCCCTTTGAAAGATCAAAAGTTTTCAATTTTGATGAAGTCCAGTTTCTGTATTTGTTTTTGGTTGCTGTGCCTTAAGAGTAAGAGCTATGAAACTTGCCAAATTCAAGGTCACAGAGATGTATTATTCCTGTGTTTTCTTGTAAGAGTTTTAGAGTGTTACATTTACACTGGATCCATTTTGAGGTAACTTATATACGGTGTGAGGTCAGAGACCTTCATTCCTTGGTGTGCGGCTGCCCAGCTGTCCCAGCACTTTCATCAGTAAGACGTTTCTTTTTCCATTGGATTGTATGGGAACCCTTGTTAAAAATGCATAGCCTGTAAGTGTATGCATTTATTTCTGGACATTCAGTTCCTTTTTTTTTTTTTTTTTTAAGATTTTATTTATTTATTTGACAGAGAGAGTGTGAGTGAGCAGGAGAGCACAAGCGGGGGCTGGGGGGAGGTGCAGCAGAGGCAGGTGGAGAAACAGACTTCCTGAGGAGCAGGGAGCCTGATGAGAGGCTGGATCTCAGGACCCTGGGATCATGACCTGAGCCCAAGTCAGACGCTTAATTGACTGAGACATCCAGGTGCCCCTGGACTTTCAGTTGGTCTACCAATACAAGTACAGTCTTGATGACCACAGTTGTGTTTGGTTTATTTATTTATTTAAGGTTTTATTTATTTATTTGACAGACAGAGATCACAAGTAGGCAGGGAGGCAGGCAGAGAGCATGGGGAGGAAGCAGGCTCTCTGCTGAGCAGAGAACCCGGTGTGGGGCTCAATCCCAGGACCCTGGGACCATGACCTGAGCCAAAGCCAGAGGCTTTAATCCACTGAGCCACTCAGGTGCCCCTGTTTTTTTTTTTTTTAAATCACAATTTCAAGTCATGAAATTTGAGTCTTCCAACTTTGTTCTTTTTTAAGATAGTTTTGGCTATCCTGGGCCCTGTGAGTTTCTATATGGTTATAAGAACAGATTGTCAGAGTCTACAAAGATGCCAGCTAGGATTCTGGTAGGGATAGCATTGAATTTGTAGATTGATTTGGGGATTGGCACCTTAACTATGTCAAGTCTTCTGATTCATGTACATTGGCAAAGTTTTTATGTAAAGAGTCAGAGAGGGGGCCATTTTTAGGCATTGTGGGCACAGTCTCTCTCACAACCACTCACCTGTGCCATGGTAGAATTAAAGCAGCCAGAGGCAATACGAAAATGGATGAGTGTGGCTGTATTCCAGTAACACTTTATTGATGACATTGAAATTTGAATTTCATATAATTTTCATATGTCACGAATTATTATTATTATCAACCATTTAAAGATGTGAAAACATTTCTTAGCTTGCAAATGGGAACAAAACAGGCAGGCTGTAGCTTGCATATCCCTAGATTAAATATGATCAGACCACTTTTGTGAAGTATTTATTTTCTAATTACTTTCTAAAGATTTTTATTTTTTTTTATTTGACAGACAGAGATCACAAGTAGGCAGAGAGGCGGCCAGAGAGAGAGGAAGGGAAGCAGGCTCCCCGCTGAGCTGAGAACCCAATGGGATTCGGGCTCCATCCCAGGACCCTGGGATCATGACCTGAGCCAAAGGCAGAGGCTTTAACCCACTGAGCCACCCAGGCGCCCCATCTAGTTACTTTATATTAACTAGTTTTAAAAATTATAAAAATTACACACACATATATATCATAAAACATTTTCAAACAGCACAGATCTATCCTAGTCTCATACCCTAAAAATGGCAATTATTAAACTTCTTTTTGTCTTTTCTGATTTTTAATGCATATTTAAGCATTTAAACATGTCTCTTTTTGTTTGCATTACCCTGAAATTACCCTGAATTTCTCCAAGAGCAATAATATCGTAGACATTGTTCCATAGCTGCACATGTAATTTTTGCTAATTGTTGTATAGTAGTGGAGAATTTCCTGTTTGTTTATTTATTTGGAGGTGAAATTCACATAACATAAAATGAAGCATTTTAAGGTGTATGATTCAGTGACAGTTCATGGACAAGAATTTTTCTTTTTTAAAAGGACTTGGAACTGTAAAGGCAGAGGTTTTGTGTTGTCCTGGCTTTCAAATAGCCTGCTGACATATTCTCTCCACCTAAGAGTGTCCCCACTCCTGCTGTCTCTAGTTCCCGAAAGTGAGCCAGCCATCTGCTAAACTACCTTGGAGTGGTCGGTCCAGCCTCAAGACATTGGTCTTATTCAAACAAGAAGGAAAAACAAAACACTGCGTAAGACAGTGGTTAGCGTGCTGAGTTGACTCAGCTCAGGTGCTGGAGTGCGGGTCAGAGACATGATCTGCTGTAGATCCTTGCTGCTCGGGCCAGAGTTCGCTGTTGCTTGCGAGCTTATGAGGAGTACAGACCTTTTCCCCTACCTGGGATGTACTGAATCAGAGTCTGCATTTTGACAAGTCCTGCCAGCAATCTGTGTGCACCCTGAAGTTTGAAGAGCCGCACTGGAGATGGCCGGGCTCCGTAGCTAGCAGTTCTGTCAGCATGTGGGAAGGAAGGCTTGGGTTGCTTGTGTAAGGGCATTTCTGACGCAGTGTCACTTCTCAGTCCCAGGGCCATCAAGCATTCGTGCAGCCCCAAAGTGGATTGTAACCTTGACACATGAGCCACAGTGGGCTGGAAGAGCTCCCAGGGGGAGTGGGGACTTAAGCGGGGACTGGACTTGATGACCTGGGAGGAGCTCTTCAGCCAAGTGCTGGTTTTACACCAGGCCGTTTTCTGGGCCCTGGGATTACAGCAGTGAGCAAGACCAATGGTGACGAATACGATGGAGAAAACAAAACAGTAAGGGGGAGAAGAGGTGTGCAATTTTATGTAGGGCCCAAGTGCACCGAGAAGGCTCTGCTGGAGCAGAGTGGAGGGAGCAAACCGTTTGGGTATCTGGGAAAAGAGGTTCAGGGAGACAACAGAGAACTGAGTATTTGAGGAATAGTAAGGAGGCCAGCGGCTGGAGCAAAATGAAGGGCAGAAATAGGAGATGAGGTTAGAGTGGTAGGAGATTAGAGATGAAGATCAGCCAAATGGGGCTTTGTGACCAATGCAATAAGGACTTTATTCTGCTCAGATGCATACTTGTGTGGTGAAACAAGTGATCTGATTTAATGTTTCTAAACGATCACTTTGACAGCACCAAATGCTGGCATGGACGGAACTGGGTCGGTCACTTAATCATTGCTGGTGGGCATACAGAAGGGTAAGTCTACTCTAGAAAACTGTCTAGAAAACTGTCCGGCAGTTTCTTGTAGAACAGAGTGTGCAATCATTATTTAACCTGGCAGCTGGACTCCGACAATTATACTGTTCAGCTCCAGACACCTGCCACAATTTAGGTGACTTCTAAGGAAGTCATGCCAGTGAAAATAGCCACTCTTGAAAGGGTGTAAACTCTTTAATATGTAACATTTTTGAAATCATGGGGTTTTAGGAAAGGAGACTAGATAAGAGGTCGCCA